>NC_091295.1:56463428-56590928 GCF_038502225.1 Cherax quadricarinatus | reverse complement strand
CATATGCTGCAGCAGTTATTTGGTTGATGTGCGCTTCAGGAGATGTGCCTGGTGTTATATCACCCCAAGATCTTTTTCCTTGAGTGAGGTTTGAAGTCTCTGGCCCCCTAGACTGTACTCCGTCTGCGGTCTTCTTTGCCCTTCCCCAATCTTCATGACTTTGCACTTGGTGGGGTTGAACTCCAGTAGCCAATTGCTGGACCAGGTCTGCAGCCTGTCCAGATCCCTTTGTAGTTCTGCCTTGTCTTCGATCGAATGAATTCTTCTCATCAACTTCACGTCATCTGCAAACAGGGACACTTCGGAGTCTATTCCTTCTGTCATGTCGTTTACAAATATCAGAAATAGCACTGGTCCTAGGGCTGACCCCTGTGGTACCCCGCTGGTCACAGACGCCCACTCTGACACCTCTCCACGTACCATGACTCGCTGCTGTCTTCCTGACAAGTATTCCCTGATCCATTGTAGTGCCTTCCCTGTTATCCCTGCTTGGTCCTCCAGTTTTTGCACTAATCTCTTGTGTGGAACTGTGTCAAACGCCTTCTTACAGTCCAAGAAAATGCAATCCACCCACCCCTCTCTCTCTTGTCTTACTGCTGTCACCATGTCATAGAACTCCAGTAGGTTTGTGAAACAGGATTTCCCGTCCCTGAAACCATGTTGGCTGCTGTTGATGAGATCATTCCTTTCTAGGTGTTCCACCACTCTTCTCCTGATAATCTTCTCCATGACTTTGCATACTACATGTCTTCCATGCCTCAAGCAATCTCCCTGTTTTGATAGATGTACTGAATATTGTTGTTAGGGGTGCACATAGCACCCCTGCTCCCTCTCTCAGGACCCATGGAGAGATGTTATCCGGCCCCATTGCCTTTGAGGTATCTAGCTCACTCAGAAGCCTCTTCACTTCTTCCTCGGTTGTGTGTTCTGTGTCCAGCACTTGGTGGTGTACCCCACCTCTCCGTCTTTCTGGAGCTCCTTCTGTCTCCTCTGTGAACACTTCTTTTAATCTCTTGTTGAGTTCCTCACCTATTTCACGGTCATTTCTTGTTGTGTGTGTGTGTGTGTGTGCTAAACAATTGTGGTAGCAGAAGTCGAGTCACAGCTCCTGGCCCCGCCTCCTCACTGGTGTGTGTGCGCTTGTGTGTTTATCATGTTGAGCACTACAAGAGTGTTGTGTGTGGTGTCCGAGATAATTACTGGGCCACACTATGTATTTATCTCAACCCATCCTCCTATGTGTGTACACAGTCCTGAGTGAGAGAGAGAGAGAGAGAGAGAGAGAGATTGTGTGCGCGTGTAGTTGTGTTTGTTGGGTTGAGTCTCATCTATCCCAGCTTCTTAAACCACTATCGTAGGGATTATTGGCTCATAGCCTTCTGGCCTTATTGTACCTTCTCTTAAAACTGTGTACTGAGTTTGCCTCTACCACTTTCCCACCAAGCTCATTCTAATTATTGACCACTCTGAGGCCAAAAAAAAAAAAAAATCCAGGTCCCCTTAGCTTATGTGTGTCTTTGCCTTACATCTAAAACCTTTCATCCCTACACTCTGTCAAAAGCCTCTGAGTACCTTGTATATCTTAACCATGTCTCCTTTAATCTTTCTTTCGCCCTAAGTTATCCCGTTCAGTTCGCAAAAGCTCTCGCTTCACACGGTGAGTGTCTGGGTTCTATTCCCGGCGAGGGTTGAAACATTGAGCGTGTTTCCTTACACCGGTTGTCTATGTTCACCCATCAGTATAAAATGGGTACCTGGGTGTTAATCGACTGGTGTGGGTCGCATCCCGGGACAAAAATTGACCTAATTTACCTGAAATGCTTTGCATAACAGGTTGCTTTATAGTAGTATGTCATTGATGTCAGCTAGGCCTGTATACCTTGTACATGTACTTGTAGAAGTAAAGATTATTATTATTATTATTTAGTTTCTCTTCATAAATCAATTCCCTCAGTTCTGGGACCACTCTTGATGCAAACCTTTGTTAGATTTTTAGTAGATTTCTTGTCTGCTTGCAAGCTCCATGTTGGTGTTGTATACTCCAAAATAGGCGTACCTTACGTCATTTAGAGCGTCTTAACTATTTTTACTGGCAGTTCTGAGATTACTTATCTTCACATATGCTGCAGATGTTAAGAGCTTTGCGTACACCACTGGCGATATGTTAGATGTGATATTCACTTAATATCCTTCTCCCTGAGCGAAGTTTGCAGTTCCTCGCCTTTCAAGCTCCATTCCAAGTCTGGTCGCTTCTCTCTCCATCGCATTTATCATGACCTTCCACTTGCTGGGGTTGAACTTCAGTAACCATTTGTTTGACCATTTCTGCAGCGGGTGAAGGTCTACCTGTAGACCTCTTCCATCTGTATTAGTCTCATTAATTTTACGTCATCAGCATACAATGAAACATACGAGACAATCCTCTCCGGAAGGTCACGTACTACATTACGAATAGTACAGAATATGTTCTAGACCTGATCCTTAGAGAGCCCCTCTTGCTATGTTTTTCCATCCTGAAATATCTGTTATTATCATCATCACTGTCTTATTTTTGTTAGGTATGCCCTTATCCACTCTAGGACTTTACCTTGTATCTTTGCTCGCCCTTTAATTTGTGAATCAGTCTCTGGCGCTTTCCTGCAGTCCAATAATATGCGATGAACCCATCCTTGTCCTTCTTGTTTCATTTCCACTATTCAGTTATAGAAAACCAGTAGGTTAATGAGGCAAGATTTACCTCCCCTAAATCCATGCTTCTTTATTTAAAAAAAAAAGTTCCTGATTATCTTTTCCAATACTTCAGACAGTGCATCTCAGTGGTACTGACCTATAATTCACTATATCTTGTCTGTCTCCCTACTCGTATATTGAGACGATATCTGCGGTTTTTCCAGCTCTCCGGTAGTTTCCAGTCTCCAGGGATAATAATTGTAATGATAATAATAATAATAATAATAATAATAATAATAATAATAATAATAATAATAATAATAATAATAATAATAATAATCTTTATTTCTATAAGTACATGTACAAGGTATACAAGACTACCTGACATCAACGACATACTACTATATAGAAAGCCCCTTGTTGTGTAGAGCATTTCGGGCAAATTAGGTCAGTTTTGTCCCAGGATTCGACCCACACCGTCGACTAACACCCAAGTACCTATTTTACTGATAGGTGAACACAGACAGCAGGTGCTTTAAGGAAATAAGTCCAGCAGTACCGGGGATCGACTCCCAGGCCTCGGTGTGTGAGCTGAGTACGCTAGCAATCTAGCTATGGGACAAATATATGCTGTAGGTCATTGTTATAAGTTCATAAAATTCTTCGGCTCCTTCTTTCAGTATCCATAGTGATATGCTATCAGGCCACTGACTATTGATGTGTAACTCTTTAGAAGTTTCTTTACCACCTCCTTTGATACATGAATTCTAATATATGCTGATTAGCCTTCAACCTGTATTCTGGCACCGTCCGACTGCTCAGTGAAACACCTCCTTGAATCTTCTGCACAATTCTTCGCAAATTTTTCTGTTGTCTTCTGTGAGTTTCCCCTTCCTCCCTCGTCAGCCTTATTGCTAAGTCTTTTTGTCATATTCAGTCATAGGTAATTGTAGTAGTTTCGGTTATGATTTGGTCTTTATTGATATATCAGTCTCGCACTGACGTTCTACTTCTCTTATCCTTGAATAGTTGTTCCTTGCTATTCTGTTTGCCTCCGTGTTCTCTGCTGTCTTCTGTGTTCTCTATTTTTTTCCATAATCACGTGCACCTTCCTCTGGTTTCTGTAGCTGTGATGAAATGAAGGACTTTCTCTGTATCTTCACTTCTCAGTCCTCCTATTAGGTATGAACCTTGCTGTTGCCTCCAGGCACTTCCTGGTGAGGTCTTCCAACTCCTCATCGGTTGTCTGTCCAGTCAGTTTCCTGTCTCACTGAATTACATTTAGTAAATCTCTCATCTCTGCACAGAACACTATTCTGTAATCTGACTTACTGTTTGTGACTCCTTTTCTTCTCTCCACTCCCACTTCTACCAAGCATTCAGAGATGAGCACCTGTGGCCATTAGCTCCTAGAAGTAGCTCATATTCGATTTCATCTATGTCAGATTCATTTAAGGTGAAAATCAAGGCAAGTCGAGCCGGTTCATCCCTGCCCTCACCCTTGTGGCTTCTTCGATACGCTGATTTTTTCATTACTGTCTTTATTAATTTTGCTCTCCATGTTTCTGGCTCTCCATTTGACACCCAGTTCTTCCATTCTATTTTCATGTGATTGAAATCACCTTTAATCAGTTACTTGGCTTTAGTTTTACTTGCTCTGTGCTGCCTTTTCTAGAATTTGTAGGAAGTTATGAACGACTGCTACTTTCACATTTGGCCTCCAGTTCATTATTCACCCTAAAATATAATCATTGAAGTTATCAGTGTTAATATTTCCTATCTCAAAACTCCACTGATTCTTCACCATTAGTACCACCTCCACCTCTAGTCTCGCTTTGTAATTCTTACTATGAGATACACATCCGGGTATAATGAACTGGTTAGCATTTTAGAAAGTTTCACTTGCCATAACTATAATATCTGGATTCTCCTCTTTTGCTCTGCCCTTCAGTTCACTACTTATGTTTGTGATACCATCTGCATTTGTATACCACACAATGATTCTTGTATCATTCACTTTTAATGGGTCTTCTGGTCCTGAGACTGGTTTTTAAAGGGAATTCGAGTGGGATAAAAGGGATTAGTGAAGGGAGCGGGATAGGAAGTGTTAACATTAGAGCTGGTGTGAAGAAGGGAAGGAGGATATGTGGTAATACTACATAAGTGAGAGTGGTAGGAGAAAGTAGCTGGACCATAAGTCTTATTTAGATTAAAGAGAGCACAGGGGGGGGAAGGGGGACTGGGGTGCTGATTGACACTACTACACCTGGATACTGGTTGGTAGTTCCTGATTTTCTGGATTTCCTGGCTCTTGCACATCCACCCTTGCTTCTCTGATTGCCTCTCTGTTTTTTCCTCCTCTCTTCTCAGCTTCGCAGCTTTTCTCTGCTCATATGTTTTATTCCCCTGTATAAATATTGCGTAGTGCCTTTCCACTTCCAGAGATTTAATTTCCTGTTAGAACTTAATCTTTTATTGCTTTTGATGGAAAGCTCACTTTCGCTGGGCGAAAGTGAGCTTTCAATTGAAGAGGCATTGAATGATCCCCACTACCAAAAAAAAAAAAATTGTCTTTTCATTTTTGCCTCCTATGAATCTGCAGCAAGTAACAACTTCGCCTCTCCTTCATTCACTTCCTGTCTCCCCAAAAATCATCAAAGAATTTTGCCTTTCTCCTGTTTTTCTGTTCTCAAACATGCTCACCTTGTCCATCCTATCTATTACCTTCAGTATCTTGTACTTTGTAATCACGTCACTTCTGTCCTCTGACGTCGTTAGGTATAGCTCTTGTAACCTCTCTTCATAGCTCATATTCCTCAGCACTGGGGCTAGTTTCGTTGCAAATCTTTGCACTTTTTCCAGCTTTACATGCTTATGATATGGGTTTCACACTGGCGCCGCGTAGTCTAAGATAACCCTGACATATGGTAGGTAAGACACATAGGCAACATTTAGGCAACTTTATTCAGAAACGTTTCTTCCTGACCAGCCGGGCTGTGGCTCGTACGTTGGTTTGCGTGCAGCCAACAGTAACAGCCTGGTTGATCAGGCTCTGATCCACCAGGAGGCCTGGTCACAGACCGGGCCGCGGGGGCGTTGACCTCCGGAACTCTCTCCAGGTAAACTGCAGGTAAACAGTAGGCTTCTTCAGTCGAGTACAGAAAGTAGGCAGGAGCAGTAGAGATGTGAAGACATGTAATCAGTCCATCACCCTTGAAGTCGTAGATTTGAGGTTGTCAGTCCCTCAGCCTGGAGAAGTTCTGTTCCAAAGTCTGGAACTAACTGAAGATCAAGCGACAGTGTTGAGAACTGTTTGATCTGAGAGGGACGTGACCTCTCAATGGCTACATTCTCACTACTACCACTCTGCACCTCTCCTTCTGACAGTATTTAAGTCTCAACATTGTCGCTTGATCTTCAGTTAGTTCCAGAGTTTGGAACAGAACTTCTCCAGGCTGAGGGACTGACAACCTCAAGGGTGATGGACTGATTACATCGTCTTCACATCTCTACTGCTCCTGCCTACTTTCTGTACTCGACTGAAGAAGCCTACTGTGTAGGAGAAACGTTTCGGAATAAATTTGCCTAAATGTTGCCTATGTGTCTTACCTACCAACCTGTCGGTATTGTATACCATTTTGATATTAACCCTGACATATGCTGAATATAGTGTCGCGACTCGTGAATGCCTCGTGAAAGCTACCTTTAAATTTGCAGCGGTTATTTGGTTGATATATGTTTCTGGTGAATTGCTTAGGACTATGCTCAAGATCCTTCTCTTTCGGAGAGGTCTGCAGCCTTTGTCCCTTAATCCGGTCGTCTTTGCCCTTCACCGATTTTCATAACTTTGCATTTGCTGGGGGTTAAATTCTAATAGCCACTTGTCAGACCAGTTCTGCAGCTTATCTAGATCCTGGTCTACTCCTGTTTTTATTCTTATTAGTTTCACATCAACTGCGCACAGGGATAATTCTGACTCGATTTCCTTGTCATATTATTTATATACACAAGAAACAGTACTGGTCCGATTACTGACCCTTGTGGAACCCCTCCCCACCACACCCACTCATTCCTAAGTAATAACTCGTTGTTTCCTTCCTGTTACGTGTTCCTTGACCCGCTGTAGTGTTTTCCCTATTATTCATATCTGCTCCTCTACCTTCTACGCAGTCTCTTGTTGAGTACTGTATCGAATGTCTTCTTGAATTCCAAAAATATACAGTCCACCCATCCCTCTTTCTTATGCCCGTACTTTCGTTACCATATAATGAAACTCTTGCAGATTTGTTAGGCAGGCTTCATCATCTCAAAAAAGCATACTGGCTGCTACTATTGAATCCACTAAGGTTCAGGTGCTCCACTATTCTCCTGACAACCTTCTCCATAACTTTATATACTATGCATGTCTTTAGTTCAGTACCACTTGTCTGTCCCTTTTTTTAAATATTGGGACTACATTCACCGTTTTCCATACCTCAGACAGCTGACCTGCTTCAAATGATTTGCTAAAGATTACTGATAGTGGTTCACACCGTTCCTCTGTTCCTCCCAATGTCTTCGAGATATCTAACTTGCTCAGTAGTTTTATACCTTTCCTCCCGTTGCTTGTATTGTGTTCAGTACTCGTAACTGCACTATACCTCTTTGATTCTCTAGCATTCTTACGGATTCCACTATAAATACCTCCGTAAATCTTTTGTTCAGTTCCTAACAGACTTCCTGGACATTGCTAGTCAGCTTTCCTGCTTCCCTCGTTAGCCTTATTACCTAGTCCTTCACAGTTGTCTTCCTTCTGATGAGGCTGTACATCAACTTTGGCTCAGATTTGGCTTTCAGTGTTATGTCACTTTCTAAGTGTGTGTGTACTCACCTAACTGTGGTTGCAGGGGTCAATTCATAGCTCCAGGCCCCGCATCTTCACTGGTAACCACTAGGTCCACTTTCTCCCTGCTTCATGAGCTTTATCATACCTCTTATTAAAGCTATGTATGGTAACTGCTTCCACTACATCACTTTCCAGATTATTCCACTTCCTGGCAACTCTATGACTGAAGAAATACTACCTAACATCCCTTTGACTCATCTGAGACTTTAACTTCCAATTGTGACCTCTTGTTACTGTGTCCCATCTCTGGAACATCCTGCCTCTGTCCACCTTGTCGATTCCTCTCAGTACGTTATATGTCATTATCATGTCACCTATGTCCTCCAGTGTCGTCAGGTCGAGTTCCCTTAACCTCTCCTCGTAGGACATGTCCCTTAACTCCAAGACTAGTCTCGTTACAAACCTTTGCACTTTCCCTAATTTCCTGACGTGTTTGGTCAGGTGTGGGTTCCAAACTGGAACTGCATACTGCAATATGGGCCTGACATACACGGTGTACAGGGTCAGGAATGACTCCTTACTGAGATGCCGGAATGCTATTATAAGGTTTGCTAGTCGCCCATATGCTGCAGCAGTTATTTGGTTTATGTGCGCCTCAGGAGATGTGCTCGGTATTATACACACTCCAAGATCCTTTTCCTTGAGTGAGGTCTGTAGTTTTTGGCCACCCTAGACTGTATTCTGTCTGCAGTCTCTTTTGCCCTTTAGCGATCTTCATGACTTCGCACTTGGTGGGGTTGAACTCCAGAAGCCAGTTGCTGGACCAGACCTGCAGCCTGTCCACAGCACCGGTCCTAGGACTAACCCCTGTGGAACCCCGCTCGTCACAGGCGCCCACTCTGACACCTCATCACGTACCATGACTCGCTGATGCCTTCCCGTCAGGTATTGCAGTGCCTTCCCTGTTATAACTGCCTGGTCCTCCAGCTTTTGCACTAATCTCTTGTGTGGAACCGTGTCAAAAGCCTTCTTACAGTCCAAGAAAACGCAGTCTAGCCCACCTTGTCATAGAACTCGAGTAGGTTTGTGACAGGATTTCCCGTCTCTGAATCCGTGCTAGTTGTCGCTTATAAGCATATTCCCTTCTAGGTGGTCCACCATTCTTCTCCTGATAATCTTCTCCATGACGCTGCATACAATACATGTCACTGAAACTGGTTTATTGTTTAATGCTGCGTGTCTGTCTCTTTTTGTTTTTTTTTTTAAATTGGGACTACATTTGCTGTCTTCCATACCTCAGGTAGTTACTCTGTTTCGATAGATGTGTTGTACTCACCTAATTGTGGTTGCAGGGGTCAAGACTCAGCTCCTGGCCCCGCCTCTTTACTGATCGCTACTGGGTCCTCCCTCTACCTGCTTCATGAGCTTTATCATACCTCGTCTTAAAGCTATTTATGGTTTCTGCCTCCACTACTCTATGACTGAAGAAATACTTCCTAACATCCCTTTGACTTATCTGAGTCTTAAACTTCCAACTGTGACCCCTTGTTTCTGTGTCCCCTGTCTGGAACATCCTGTTTCTGTCCACGTTTTCTATTTCACGCAGTATTTTGTATGTCGTTATCATGTCTCCCTTAGCCCTCCTGTCCTCCAGTGTCGTCAGTGTGTGTGTGTGTGTGTGTGTGTGTGTGTGTGTGTGTGTGTGTGTGTGTGTGTGTGTGTGTGTGTTGGAATTTCTTGACTGGGAATTTAGAATCATACGACTTCTTAGAAGTATTTCAGGATTGTTTTTTGAAGCAGTTTGTGACAGAACCTACAAGGGGAAATAACCTGCTTGACTTAGTTCTGGCAAACAATGAATCCCTTGTTAATAACTTAGAAATTTCAGAGGAACTGGGTGCTAGCGACCACAAATCAATTACATTTAGCATTGAATGGAAGTACGATAGTAGCGATAACTCAGTAACAGTCCCAGATTTTCGCTTAGCAGATTACGATGGGCTTAGAGAACACTTATCATCTGTTGACTGGGGTAACGAAGAGAGCTATCAATATGACAGTTTTCTGAACACTATACATGCTGCTCAAAGAGCGTTTATCCCATATAAAGAAATTAGATCAAATAGAAATGACCCAAAATGGATGAATAATAGGCTCAAATATCTACTAGGGCATAAGAAAGGAATTTATAGGCGTATCAAAAGAGGTGAGGGTCATCTTATGAATCAGTATATTGACATTAAGAGGGACATTAAAAAGGGGATAAGAAAAGCTAAAAGGGACTATGAAATTAAAGTTGCTAGGGATTCTAAAACTAACCCAAAAAGTTTTTTCCAGGTCTATAGAACAAAAGTTAGAGATAAGATAGGTCCCCTTAAAAATAACTATGGGCACCTTACTGACAAAGAGAATGAAATGTGCTTGATTTTAAATAATTATTTTCTCTCAGTTTTTACACAGGAAGACACTAACAATATTCCAGTAATTAATTTTTACAGTGGGCTAGAAGAAGATAAATTATGTAACATCACAGTCACTAGTGAGATGGTTGTGAAGCAGATAGACAGACTGAAGCAAAATAAGTCGCCGGGTCCTGATGAGGTTTTTTCAAGGGTTCTTAAGGAATGCAAAATGGAACTCTGTGAACCATTAACTAATATTTTTAATTTATCTCTTCAAACAGGTGTAGTGTCTGATATGTGGAAGATGGCTAATGTAACTCCTATTTTTAAAACAGGGGACAAGTCGTTACCGTCAAATTACCGCCCAATAAGCCTGACCTCAATTGTAGGCAAATTACTAGAGTCAATTATAGCTGAGATTATAAGAAGCCATCTTGATAAGCATAGCTTGATTAATGATACTCAGCATGGATTCACAAGAGGCCGGTCTTGTCTAACTAATTTATTAACTTTCTTCAGTAAAGCTTTTGAGGCTGTTGACCACAATAAAGAATTTGATATTATTTACTTAGATTTTAGTAAGGCTTTTGATAGAGTTCCGCACCATAGACTGTTAAAGAAAGTGGCAGCTCATGGCATTGGGGGAAAAGTGCTCTCGTGGATCGAGTCATGGCTCACTGACAGGAAGCAGAGAGTGTCCATAAATGGGGTTAAATCCGAGTGGGGATCTGTAACAAGTGGCGTTCCACAGGGATCAGTCTTGGGCCCGTTGTTGTTTATAATATATATCAATGATCTTGATGAGGGAATTACTAGTGATATGAGCAAATTCGCCGATGACACAAAGATAGGTAGGATAATTGATTCAAACGTAGATGTTATGGAACTTCAGGAGGATTTAAACAAACTCTATTCTTGGTCAGAAAAGTGGCAGATGCAGTTCAATGTAGATAAATGCAAGGTTCTGAAGCTTGGGAGTGCCCATAACCCTAGTACTTATAAGTTAAATGATGTAGAACTTAGCCATACAGATTGCGAAAAGGACTTGGGGGTTATGGTGAGCAGCAACCTTAAACCAAGACAGCAATGCCTAAGCGTACGTAATAAGGCAAATAGATTACTGGGATTTATATCAAGAAGTGTAAGCAACAGAAGTCCAGAGGTCATACTGCAGCTTTATACATCATTAGTAAGGCCTCACCTAGATTATGCAGCTCAATTCTGGTCTCCGTATTACAAAATGGACATAAATTCGTTAGAAAACATTCAGCGTAGGATGACTAAATTAATACATAGCATTAGAAAACTTCCTTATGAAGAAAGATTGAAGACTCTTAAGTTACATTCACTTGTTAGACGAAGAATGAGGGGAGACCTGATCGAAGTGTATAAGTGGAAGATAGGTATTAATAAAGGGGATATTAATAGGGTCTTGAGGATGTCTCTCCAAGAGAGAACCCGCACTAATGGATTTAAATTAGGTAAGTTTAGATTTAGAAAGGACATAGGAAAGTATTGGTTTGGAAATAGGGTAGTTGATGAGTGGAACAGTCTACCTAGTTGGGTTATTGAGGCTGGGACTTTGGGTAGTTTCAAATCTAGGTTGGATAAGTACATGAGTGGGAGGGGTTGGATTTGAGTGGGACTTTCACATCAGAGCTTATTTCTTGGGTGGCATTGAAAATTGGGTTGGGCAAATGTTTTGTTAGTGGGATGAATTGTAAAGGACCTGCCTAGTATGGGCCAACAGGCCTCCTGCAGTGTTCCTCCTTTCTTATGTTCTTATGTTCTTATGTGTGTGTGTGAGTGTGTGTGTGTGTGTGTGTACTCACCTAATTGTGGTTGCAGGGGTCGAGACTCAGCTCCTGGCCCCGCCTCTTCACTGATCGCCACTGGGTCCTCTCTCTCTCTGCTTCCTGAGCTTTGTCATACCTCTTCTTAAAACTATGTATGGTTCCTGCCTCCACTACTTCACTTGCTAGGCTATTCCACTTGCTGACAACTCTATGACTGAAGAAATACTTCCTAACGTCCCTGTGACTCGTCTGAGTCTTCAGCTTCCAGTTGTGACCCCTTGTCCCTGTGTCCCCTCTCTGGAACATCCTATCTCTGTCCACCTTGTCTATTCCCCGCAGTATCTTGTATGTCGTTATCATGTCTCCCCTGACCCTTCTGTCCTCCAGTGTCGTCAGTCCGATTTCCCTTAACCTTTCCTCGTACGACATTCCCTTGAGCTCTGGGACTAGCCTTGTTGCAAACCTTTGTACTTTCTCTAACTTCTTGGCGTGCTTGACCAGGTGTGGGTTCCAGACTGGTGCTGCATACTCCAGTATGGGCCTAACATACACAGTGTACAGTGTCTTGAACGATTCCTTATTAAGGTATCGGAACGCTATTCTCAGGTTTGCCAGGCGCCCGTATGCTGCAGCAGTTATTTGGTTGATGTGTGCCTCCGGTGATGTGCTCGGTGTTATGGTCACCCCAAGGTCTTTCTCCCTGAGTGAGGTCTGTAGTCTTTGTCCACCTAGCCTATACTCTGTCTGCGGTCTTCTTTGCCCCTCCCCAATCTTCATGACTTTGCATTTGGCTGGATTGAATTCGAGAAGCCAGTTACTGGACCACATGTCCAGCCTGTCCAGGTCTCTTTGCAGTCCTGCCTCATCCTCGTCCGATTTAATTCTTCTCATCAACTTCACATCATCTGCGAACAGGGACACTTCAGAGTCTATTCCTTCCATCATGTCGTTCACAAATATCAAAAATAGCACTGGTCCTAGAACTGACCTCTGTGGGACCCCGCTCGTAACAGGCGCCCACTGTGATACCTCTTCACGTACCATGACTCGTTGCTGCCTCCCTGTCGGGTATTCCCTTATCCATTGCAGTGCCCTCCCTTTTACATGCGCCTGATCCTCCAGCTTCTGCACTAATCTCTTGTGGGGAACTGTGTCAAAGGCCTTGTGTGTGTGTGTGTGTGTGTGTGTGTGTGTGTGTGTGTGTGTGTGTGTGTGTGTGTGTGTGTGTGTGTGTGTGTGTGTGTGTGTGTGTGTGTGTACGTACTCACCTAATTGTAGTTGTAGGGGTCGAGACTCAGCTCCTGGCCCCGCCACTTCACTGACAGCTACTGGGTCCTCCATGAACTTTATCATACCTCGTCTTAAAACTATGTATGGTTCCTGCTTCCACTACATCGCTTGCCAGACTATTCCACTTTCTAACAACTCTGTGGCTGAAGAAATACTTCCTAACATCCCTTTGAATCATATGAGTCTTCAGCTTCCAAATGTGACCCCTTGTTTCTGTGTCCCATCTCTGAAACATCCTGTCTCTGTCCCCCTTGTCTATTTCACGCAGTATTTTGCATGTCGTTATTATGTCTCCCCTGACCCTCCTGTCCTCCAGTGTCGTCAGACCAACTTCCCTTAACCTTTCTTCGTAGGACATTCCCCTGAGCTCTGGAACTAGCCTTGTTGCAAACCTTTACACTTTCTCTAATTTCTTGACGTGTTTGACCAAGTGTGGGTTTCAAACTGGTGCTGCGTACTCCAATATGGGCCTGACGTACACAGTGTTTAGAGTCTTGAACGATTCTTTACTGAGGTACCGGAACGCATTTCTCAGGTTTGTCAGGCACTCATGTGCCGCAGTAGTTATCTGGTTAATGTGCGCTTCTGGGGACGTACTCGGTATTATACTCACCCCTAGATCTTTTTCCTTGAGTGAGGTTTGCAGTCTTTGGCTGCCTAGCCGCCTTGACCGCCTCTGTCTACGATCTTCTTTGCCCTTCTCTGATCTTCATGACTTTGCATTTGGCGGGGTTAAATTCTAGGAGCCAGTTGCTAGACCACGCGTCCAGCCTGTCCAGGTCTCTTTGTAGACCTGGCTGATCCACATCTGATTTAATTCTCCTCATTAATTTCACATCATCTGCAAACAGGGACACTTCTGAGTCTATCCCTTCCGTCATGTCATTCACATATACCAAGAATAGCACTGGTCCCAGGACTGACCCCTGTGGGACCCCACTCGTCACAGGCGCCCACTGTGATACCTCATCACGTACCATGACTCGCTGTTGCCTCCCTGTTAGGTATTCTCTGATCCACTGCAGTGCCCTTCCTGTTATACGTGCCTGATCCTCTAGCTTCTGTACCAATCTCTTGTGAGGAACTGTGTTGAAGGCCTTCTTGCAGTCCAAGAAAATGCAATCAACCCACCCCTCCCTCTCATGTCTTACTACAGTTACCTTGTCATAAAACTAGTAGGTTTGTGACACAGGATTTGCCTTCCATTAATCCGTACTGGCTGTCGTTTACAACCGTGTTCTGCTCCAGGTGCTTCACCACTCTCCTCGTGATAATCTTCCCCATGACTTTGCATACTATACACGTCAGTAACACTGGCCTATAGTTTAGCATTTTATTTCTGTCTCCCTTCTTAAAGATGGGGACTACATTTGCCATCTTCCATACCTCAGGTAGATGCCCAGTTTCAAGGGATGTGTTGAAGATGTGGTTAGTTGCACACACAATGTCTCTGCTCCCTCTCTAACGATTCACGGAGAGATGTTGTCGGTCCCACCGCCTTTGAGGTATCAAGGTCACTTAGGAGCTTCTTCACCTCCTCCTGGGTTGTGTGTATTTCATCCAACACTTGTTGGTATATCTCTTGTTGGTGTACCCCACTGTTTTGTGTTAACAGTGTCCCTTCAGCCTCCACTGTAAATACTTCCTGAAATCTCATGTTGAGCTCCTCACATATTTCTTAGCCATTTCTTGTGAGCTCCACACCTTCTTTCCTCAGCCTCATTACCTGGTCCTTGACTGTTGTCTTCCTCCTGAGGTGGCTGTAACGCAGTTTCGGGTCAGACTTGACTTTAGATGCTATGTCGTTTTCGTACTGCCACTGGACCTCTCTCCTTATCTGTGCATACTCGTTCCTGGCTCGTCGACTAATCTCTTTATTTTCCTGAGGCCTTTGCCTTCTGTACTTTTTCCATTCTCTTGCGCACTTACATTTTGCCTCCCTACACCTTCGGGTAAACCAAGGGCTCGTTCTGGTCTTTCCATTATTTCTGTTGCCCTTGGGAACAAACCTTTACTCTGCCTCCTTGCATTTTGTTATTACGTAGTCCATCATTTCGTTTACTGACTTTCCTACCAATTCTCTTTCCAACTGAACCTCCTGCAGGAATGTCCTCATACCTGTGTAGTTCCCCCTTTTATAGTTTGGCTTTTTCCTTTCTACTCCTGGTTCCCACTCTACTTGTAGCTCTACAATGTATTCAAAGCTCAGAACCACATGGTCACTAGCTCCAAGGCGCCTTTCATATTTGATGTTCTCGATGTCTGAGCTACTCAGGGTAAACACAAGGTCCAGTCTTGCTGGTTCATCCTCCGCTCTCTCTCTCTGGTAGTGTCCCTAACATGTTGGTGCATGGGGTTTTCCAGTACCACATCCATCATCTTGGCTCTTCATGTTTCGGGACCCCCCCATGTGGCTCCAGGTTTTCCCAGTCAATCGCCCTGTGCTTGAAGTCGCCCATAACCAGTAACTTCGCTCTGCTCGAGTGAGCTCTTCTTGCCACCTCAGCTAGTGTGTCCACCATTGCTCTGTTGCACTCATCATATTCCTCTCTTGGCCTCCTGCAGTTCTGTGGCGGGTTAAACATCACTGCAATGACTACCTTATGTTCCCCTGACTGAACTGTACCTATTATGTAATCCCTTTCTCCAATCTGTGTGTGTGTGTGTGTGTGTGTGTGTGTGTGTGTACTACTCATCTAGTTGTACTCACGTAGCTGTGGTTGCAGGGGTCGAGTCACAGCTCCTGGTCGCTACTAGGTTACTCTTCCTGCTCCATGAGCTTTATCCTACCTCTTCTTAAAACTCTGTATGGATTCTGCCTCCACTACATCACTTCACAGACTATTCCATTTCCTGAGAACTCTGTGATTGAAGAAATACTTCCTCACATCCAATTGTGACCCCTCGTTGCTGTGTCCCATCTCTGGAACATCCTGTCTCTGTCCACCTTGTGTTTTGGTGTTTGTGCGCTCCAGGTGATAGGTTTAAGTTCCTTAGGTCCCTTATCCAATTATCTGTAGCTGTTTCTCTCCTGGGTAATACGCTGCCATCTTTCTCCCCTTCCCAGCTATTATGAGGTTAAACTCAATCCATCACTTCTACAGGAATTCACGCAATATTTCCCATTCTTCCTACAGTTTTTTTATTATCATCCTCTGTTCGCATACTTCTCATGGTTTTGCATCGTCTGCTAAAATGTCTCATTCGTAGAATATAGGCGCACAACCAACGGGACCAAGTTTTAATTCCCAGATAGTCCAAGACACATGAACAGTAAAAAACGTATGTAATTAATGAGCTGGTTGTAGATAGCTTCCAGCGAACAGCAGTACACCTGATCAAAAGTTCTGCTCTGACATGAACTGAGATGAAGTCATACAAAAGATGATGTTTTGAGGATGATGTCATTGTTTATGAGTTATTTTGAGGATGGTGTCATTGTTTATGAGTTGTTTTGAGGATGGTGTCATTGTTTATGAGTTGTTTTGAGGATGGTGTCATTGGTTCTGAGTGGGTCCTTGACAGCAAAAGCTTACTCATCATTACACAATATCCTGATATTCAAGAATCTAGAGCACGTCACTTTCTTCACCACTTTTCTCGTAGTTACTGAGACATGAAACAGTATACATATTTTTTTTTAATTAATTGTTATCTTGAGCATGAGTAATAATGTCACGAGATCAGTCTAGGGAGGGATGAAACATTGGAATAAGTATCCTAACATCTGCTGCCTCAATTCATCCAGCAAATACTCGTGCAAGCCTAGGAGCTAGTCAGCTGTGGTGGATAGCATCCTTGGGAGAACTCAAACAATGAAAATAAGCCAAGATGGCTGAATCTGATGATTCTCGGTTGTTAACTCAACACCGATGTTATTCCTCATCCTTCAGTATGTTGTTGCTGTGTTTGAGTGTGCGTTGTGTATGAGTGTATATGTTGTATATGAATATGTATGAGTATGTACTGTGTATGAGTGTGTGTGCTGTGTATGAGTGTCTGTGTTGTGTATGAGTTTGTATGCTGTGCATGAGTGTGTGTAGTGTATGTGTAGTGTGTATGAGTGTATGGTGTGTATGAATGTGTAGTGTGTATGAGTGTGTGGTGTGTATGAGTGTGTAGTGTGTATGAGTGTATCGTATGTATGCGTGTGTGTGATGTGTATGAGCGTGTGGTGTGTGAGTGTATGGTGTGTATGTGAGTGTCATGTATGTGTGTAGCATACATGTGTGTGGTTTGTATGAGTGTGTGTAGTGTATGAGTGTGTGGTGTGTATGAGTGTGTGACGTGTTTATGAGTGTGTGAAGTGTGTGTGAGTGTGGTATGTATGAATGTGTGAAGTGTGTGAGAGTGTGGTGTGTATGAGTGTGTGTGTGTGTAATGTGTGAGAGTGTGGTGTGTAATGTGTGAGTGTGGTGTGTATGAGTGTGTGTAGTGTATGAGTGTATGGTGTGTATGAGTGTGTGAAGTGTGTGGGGGTGGTGTGTATGTGTGCAGTATGTGAGTGTGTGCAGTGTAGAGTGTATGTAGTGTATGACTGTGTGCAGTGTATAAATGTATGTAGTGTATAAGTGTATGTAGTGTATGAGTGTGTGTGGTGTGTATGTGTGCAATGTATGAGTGTATGTTTACCTGGAGAGAGTTGCGGGGGTCAACGCCCCCGCGGCCCGGTCTGTGGCCAGGCCTCATGATGGATCAGGGCTTGATCAACCAGGCTGTTACTGCTGGCAGCACGCAATCCAACGTACGAGCCACAGCCCGGCTGGTCAGGTACCGACTTTATGTGCCTGTCCAGTGCCTGCTTGAAGACACCCAGGGGTCTATTGGTAATCCCCCTTATGTATGCTGGGAGGCAGTTGAAAAGTCTTGGGCCCCTGACACTCATTGTGTTGTCTCTTAACGTGCTATTGGAACCCTTGCTTTTCATTGGGGGGATGTTGCATCGTCTGCCGAGTCTTTTGCTTTCGAAGAGAATGATTTTCGTGTGCAAGTTTGGTACTAGTCTCTCTAGGATTTTCCAGGTGTATATAATCATGTATCTCTCCCACCTGCATTCCAGGGAGTACTGGTTCAGGAACTTCAAGCGCTCTCAGAATTGAGGTGTTTTATCTCAGTTATGCGCGCCGTGAAGGTTCTCTGTACATTTTCTAGGTCAGCAATTTCACCTGCCTTGAAAGGTGCTCTTAGTGTGCAGCAATATTCCAGCCTAGATAGAACAAGTGACCTGAAGAGTGTCATTATGGTCTTGGCATCCCTAGTTTTGAAGGTTCTCAATATCCATCCTGTCATTTTTCTAGCAGATGCGATTGATACAATGTTATGGTCCTTGAAGGTGAGATCCTCCGACATGATCACTCCCACGTCTTTGACGTTAGTTTTTCGCTCTATTGTGTGGCTGGAATTTGTTTTATACTCTGATGAAGTTTTAATTTCCTCATGTTTACCATATCGGAGTAATTGAAATTTCTCATCGCTGAACTTCATATTGTTTTCTGCAGACCATTGAAAGATTCGGTTGATGTCCGCCTGGAGCCTTGCAGTGTCTGCAATGGAAGACACTGTCATGCAGATTCGGGTGTCATCTGCAAAGGAAGACACGGTGTTGTGGCTTACATCCTTGTCTATGTCAGATATGAGGATGAGAAACAAGATGGGAGCGAGTACTGTGCCTTGCGGAACAGAGCTTTTCACCGTAGCCGCCTCAGACTTTACTCTGTTGACTACTACTCTTTGTGTTATATTTGTGAGGAAGTTATAGATCCATCTACCAACTTTTCCTGTTATTCCTTTAGCACGCATTTTGTGCGCTATTACGCCATGGTCACTGTTACAAAAAACGCGATTCTAAAAGCTTAGAGATCTCCAGTGAATACTAGAAAGGACTGCCCTTCTAGCATCCAGCCTGTTACTGGGTTTTCGTAACAATTAGTCAGTATCCATGTCCAATTATCCATTAGAATTCAGTATAATTCAATAGTGCTTCAGGATTACAACTGGTAGGCTACTAACTAGATAAATTAAAATTTAATAAATTTATTAATAAAGTTGTCTAGGCGTATATTATCAAATTAAATTAAATTAAATTAATCACAGTAATCAAAATAATATCACTTCTCTCAAGTACAATATTATTGTGCTGAAAGCACATATCACATTTATAATTCTTAAGTACCGTCTGGTACATTAACATTTAATAAGATATTACAAATATGTACAAGTAAGTATGTATGTGTGTAAGTGCTCTAAGTAGTTCGCTATGTCTCATGACTCGACTAGACTTAAACAAGTGACTGACAAAGTCCTCAAATAAGCTAACTTCTTGACCAACTGGCAGTCAGAACAGTCTGCTTGAACAATAAAAAGAATGCTAATCCCAATAGCAATATAACAAGCAACTGCGACACAGAATCAGGAACAAGGAGATAATATAACGACACTAAGTAGGGACCATCTGCAGATCCTCCACAAAAGTCACAAAACTCCCATACTACTGAATCTAAGTTCAGCATAAGAAAATCCCCGACTGTGATAATACACAGATACCAGTACAAATTAGGTCAGAAGCTACAGCTCATGACCTGAGATGTTTAGAGTGTCTATGAGACACACAACCTCAGTACAACGTCGAAAATCACTAAGTCTATACAATGTTCTGTGAACAGAGTTCTACAGAACTAACAAGAATAATGAGACAGACAATCTGTCCAACCACCAAGAGAGTCTAGACCAGACTGAATACTTCAGGCGAGGTGATGACACCCCCCCCCTCGATCACGTGATAACTCCGTGGGTTGCTGCCCAGCACAAACATAAGCCGGCAGAGTAATGAGCAAGGAGCGATAATTACAGTAGTTAGACAATCAAGACTTGAACTGAGCACATAATATGTTACATCCTACCTCACAAAATTTAGCTAAGTCAAATAATAATAATATAGAGCAATATATTTACGATTTAGCTATTATCGCAAATATAAGCAATATAAAATTATATGAAAAGGTAATAATTATATATATACATAATATTCATAATCATAATATACATTATATATATTGCAACCCATTCAGGGGTTGCAACAGTCACACTTGTCGAAGGCTTTTGCTAAGTCTGTGTATATTACATCTGCATTCCTTTTGTCTTCTAGTGCATCAAGGACCTTGTCCTAGTGATCCAGTAGTTGGGGCAGACAGGAGCGACCTGCTCTAGACCCATGTTGCCCCGGGTTGTGAAATTGATGGGTATCTAAATCGGTGGCGATCTTGCTTCTTATGACCCTTTCAAAGATTTTTATGATATGGGATGTTAGCGCTATCGGTCTGTAGTTCTTTGCTATTGCTTTACTGCCCCCTTTGTGGAGTGGGGCTATGTCTGTTGTTTTTAGTAACTGTGGGACGACCCCAGTGTCCATGCTCCCTCTCCATAGGATGTTAAAAGCACGTGATAGGGGCTTCTTGCAGTTCTTGATGAACACGGAGTTCCATGTAGTGTATGAGTGTGTGCAGTGTATGAGTGTGTACAGTATATAAGTGTATGTAGTGTATGAGTGTGTGGTGCGTATGTGTGTAGTGTATGAGTGTATGTAGTGTATGAGTGTGTGGTGTGTATGTTTGTAGTGTATGTAATGTATGAGTGTGTGGTGTGTATGTTTGTAGTGTATGAGTGTATGTAATGTATGAGTGTGGGGTGTGTATGTGTGTAGTGTATGAGTGTATGTAGTGTATGAGTGTGTGTTGTGTATGTGTGTAGTGTATGAGTGAATGTAGTGTATATGTAGTGTATGAGTGTGAGGTGTGTATGTGTGTAGTGTATGAGTGTGTGGTGTGTATGTGTGCAGTGTATGAGTATGTAGTGTATATGTAGTATATGAGTGTGAGGTGTGTATGTGTGTAGTGTATGAGTGTATGTAGTGTATGAGTGTGGGGTGTGCAGTGTGTAGTGTATGAGTGTATGTAGTGTACAAGTGTGTGGTGTGTATGTGTGCAGTATATAAGTGTATGTAGTGTATGAGTGTGGGGTGTGTATGTGTGTAGTGTATGAGTGTATGTAGTGTATGAGTGTGGGGTGTGTATGTGTGTAGTGTATGGGGTGTGGGGTGTGTATGTGTGTAGTATACGAGTGTGTGGTGTGTATGTGTGCAGTGTATGAGTGTATGTAGTGTATGAGTGTAGGGTGTGTATGTGTGTAGTGTATGAGTGTGTGGTGTGTATAAGTTAGAGAGCACGTGCACACGGTGAGGTGTGTTTGCTGTTATGAATATACAACCATAAACCTTCGTGTTTCACAAGTTAATGTAGTGTACACGCTGGAAGCTTCCTGAAGATTCTGACAAACACCAGTGTCACCTACTGTGTGTAGGTAAAGATGCCCGAAGAGAAGAAAAGGTAGGTAGGTGAAGCCTGGATCACGCAGGTGTCCTGAGCAAGTTTCAGAATTCTGCAGCATTCATTCATAAGAGAAATTAGGTGAAGCCTGGATCACTCAGGTGTCTGGAGCAAGACTCGGCATTCTGTAACATTCACTCATGAGAAGAGGGAGGTAGGTGAAGCTTGGATCACTCAGGTGTCTGAAGCAAGACTCAACATCTTGTAACCTTCACACCAATGAGATGATCTTCACGGCAAGGATGTGCATGCCCCATAGCACTGTAACGGCTCACTGCCTTTACTGATACTCCGTCGTGCACGTTGGCGTCTCCAGCACAGCAGTGCAAGTTTCATGGAAAATGACTCTTTTCCTCTGGCAGACGCACTACTTTCCTGGCCACCACTGCTCACCAACAGTGTGACTGATCAGAGACTGGATCGAATCTCCAAGAACTTTTGTACTGAAGGACCCACACGGGGTTTCCATCCTTCTATATTCTCTGTATTCCGTTGTTAATTTAAAAATGAATGTACTGACTGAAAACCAACAATGACTAAGTATCGCCTCTATACACCTAGATACGCAAGGTATATACACGGTGTGTATTTGTGCTACACTGAGAAGTTTATACCTCAGTGTATAAACACAAAGATTTGTATCTTTCAGTATAAGCACTGAGTTCACTTTAATCTCTATTTTAGATATTAAAGTATTATTGATTGCTGGAACACAGGAGTTATTTAGTGTATAAATGTTGGTAGAATTATCGACAATGTGTTAGATAAAAGGACACAAGTGCAATTAATGTGATATGTTATTGTGACAACGTTTCGCTCTCCAGGAGCTTTGTCAAACCGTTACAAACAATACATAGACACAGAGAGTATATTTAAGCTTAGAGTGAGGTGTAGTAGTTGTAATACCAGTGGTAGTAGTAGTAATAATAATACATATGGCAGAAAAAGTCGACTTGTACATGAGTAAAAAGGTTATCAAGTCGACTTTTTCTACTACATGTATTACTACTACCACTAGTATTACTACTACCACTAGTATTACAACTACTACACCTCACTCTAAGCCTAAATATACCCTCTGTGTCCATGTATTGTTTGTAACCGCTTGACAAAGCTCCTGGAGAGCGAAACGTTACCACAATAAAGTGTCACATTAGTTGCACGTGTCCTTTTACCTAATAGGAGTTACATAGTCGACAGATTTTAAACTTCTAAAAATACTAATGTACTTTTCGTGCATCATTTTTCTTATTTCTACTATCTCTATACATTGTATTCCTTCACTGCCTCGAAGGAAAACAACCTCTTTGTCTGTCCGTCTCTGTCTGTCTGTCTGACTGCCTTCCTTCCCTATTTAACAAGTGGCTCTTAAATACTTTATAGTACAGACACTTCCTAAGGCCTCCAAATAACTGGAGTGCCGCCTGAGATACATGAAGGCAGCACTACTGAATATAGGTTGCTGTGTCACCCTGGGTGATTCAGTGTGGGCGTCACATTTGCCGTGTGTTTCTGTCATCTAGTTTTGTTATTTGATGCTCTCCCTTCTTGCAAATGTCTCTTACTCCTATTAAGCTACTCTTATTTTGTCCAGCATCATGAGAAACAATTGCCTTTCTCTTCATAGCTCAAATGTGCACACCTCCATGTACATTGTGTTTACATCAGGTAATATACATGGTGTGCAGTACGTTTAATTGGAGTATACCTCAGTATGCATGTGTGTGTACAAATTACAGTGTACATCTCACAGTGAACTAGACCAAAAACTGGAACTCAATACCGAAAATCTCAAACAAGTGATTACAGTTCCTCATGGCACTGTCCTGACACGTTCACTCTCCTCCACACAGCAGACGTCGTTAAAAAAAAAAAAAAAACTACAGCTTTCTATAGTCTTTAACAAACAATACCAAAATCATCCAGCCTATCCTCTTAATAACATACATTATTTCACTGTTGATATGGCAGCCAAATACGTGACATTAAAAGAGCCTTAAACAGTGATTATCTTATTTAGATTTTTCTAGTGTGTACGGTTATTCTCCGTTTTCTGTTCGCACATCAGAAATTTTTTCTCATCTTATGTTTAATATAATACCGCTGTGGTCTGTTACAACCGGTGAAATATTTATTGGTAGAAGATGCTCTAACTTAACTAAGGTAACCTAATCTAGATAACGTAAATCGAGAAATCTGCTGCCAGCTGTATGTGAGAATGGGTTAAAATCCTCGTGCCAGTTGCCTCGGTATAAGATACTGACAAACTACCGTCATTTATCAACAGTCTTCCACTGGACAATGGACAGCATGATATTTAACAGTAACGAATACCAAGGGCTTTGAGAAACTCTAAAAGATAACAGGATGCAAAGAAAAAAAACTCAGAAGTGCTAAACACGTGTGAATCATTCGTGGAGGCTCCATCCTTCATCTGCTAATCTCGACAAGTCTGATCAGCAACGCTGCTACTGATCAAGAATCCTAAGAAGAAACAGGTATAATTATATCAGAAGACAAACTGTAAAGAGGACAACAAAGGAAGTGTTACGAAGACCAAAACAATCAGATGTGTTTCTGTTGTGGCGCGATCCTTGAAAAGTATTCCAGTATCACATAAGCCCAGCCACTTCTACCTCAATAAACCAAAGAGGAATAGTGCATTATATGTCCGTATGCTAACTGTAGGTGTATATATTTTTCTTTCAACAAACCGGCCATATCCCACAGAGGCAGGGAGGCCCAAAAAGAAAAACAAAAGTTTTTCTTTTAAACTTTATAATGTAATGTATACAGAATGGGTTACTAGGCCCTTGCTTGCAGCATTTTAGTCGCCTCTTACAACACGCATGACTTACGGAGGAAGAATTATGTTCCAATTCCCCATGGAGTATTATATATATATATATATATATATATATATATATATATATATATATATATATATATATATATATACATATATATATATATATATACATAATATACATATACATACTTATATATACATATACATATATATATATATATATACATAATATACATATACATACTTATATATACATATACATATATATATATATATATACATAATATATATACAGGTCGTGCCGAATATGTAAGCATAAGAACATAAGAAATGGGGAACACTGCAGCAGGCCTGTTGGCCCATACTAGGCAGGTCCTTTACAATTAGCAAGAACTCATTTAAAATTAAGTCCTTTCTAAAATTTTCTCTTATACGTTTAAAGATATATTTTTTTCATTAAAGTTAATGTAAAAAAAATAATTTTGCTTCAAAAGAATCTTAGAAAACTTACCTAACCTTATTATAACAAGAATAATTTATTTTAGCCTAACCCAACTAAATATATTTTAGATTTGCTTACAATAATTTAATACTAAACAAACACAGTGAAATATATTTTTTTCGTTAGGTTCAGAATGATTTTGGCGAAATTATTGCATACACAAATTTTTGCTTGTCCTATATGGCAAGATGAGCGTTGTTATTTAAGCCAAAATCGCAAGTTCTACCTATTCGGCACGACACACACACACACACACACATATATATATATATATATATATATATATATATATATATATATATATATATATATATATATATATATATATATATACATATATATATATATATATATGTCGTGCCGAATATGTAAAACTGGTCAATTAGCAAGAACTCATTTAAAATTAAGTCCTTTCTGAATTTTTCTCTTATATGTTTAAAGATATATTTTTTTCATTAATGTTAATGTAAAAAATTTTAGTTTTGCAACAAAAGAATCTTAGAAAACTTACCTAACCTTATTATAACAAGAACAATTTATTTTAGCCTAACCCAACTTAATATATTTTAGATTTGTTTACAATAATTTAATACTTAACAAATACAGTGAAATATATTTTTTTCGTTAGGTTCAGAATGATTTTGGCGAAATTATTGCATACACAAATTTTCGCTTGTCTTATATGGCAAGATGAGCGTTGGTATTTAAGTATATATATATATATATATATATATATATATATATATATATATATATATATATATATATATATATATATATATATATATATGGATATAAATGCTCTGGAAAATGTACAAAGGAGGATGACAAAGTTGATCCCATGTATCAGAAACCTTCCTTATGAGGATAGACTAAGGGCCCTGAATCTTCACTCTCTAGAAAGACGTAGAATTAGGGGGGATATGATTGAGGTGTATAAATGGAAGACAGGAATAAATAAAGGGGATGTAAATAGTGTGCTGAAAATATCTAGCCTAGACAGGACTCGCAGCAATGGTTTTAAGTTAGAAAAATTCAGATTCAGGAAGGATATAGGAAAGTACTGGTTTGGTAATAGAGTTGTGGATGAGTGGAACAAACTCCCACGTACAGTTATAGAGGCCAGAACGTTGCGTAGCTTTAAAAATAGGTTGGATAAATACATGAGTGGGTGTGAGTTGGACCTGATTAGCTTGTGCTACCAGTTTGCCGATGACACCAAAATAGGCCGTTGAATTCATTCTGACGAGGACATTCGAGCATTCCAGGAAGATTTTAATAGACTGATGCAGTGGTCGGAGAAGTGGCAGATGCAGTTTAATATAGACAAATGCAAAGTTCTAAATGTTGGACAGGACAATAACCATGCCACATATAAACTAAATAATGTAGATCTTAATATTACGGATTGCGAAAAAGATTTAGGAGTTCTGGTTAGCAGTAATCTGAAACCAAGACAACAGTGCATAAGTGTTCGCAATAAAGCTAATAGAATCCTTGGCTTCATATCAAGAAGCATAAATAATAGGAGTCCTCAGGTTGTTCTTCAACTCTATACATCCTTGGTTAGGCCTCATTTAGATTATGCTGCACAGTTTTGGTCACCGTATTACAGGATGGATATAAATTCTCTGGAAAATGTACAAAGGAGGATGACAAAGTTGATCCCATGTATCAGAAACCTTCCCTATGAGGATAGACTAAGGGCCCTGAATCTGCACTCTCTAGAAAGACGTAGAATTAGGGGGGATATGATTGAGGTGTATAAATGGAAGACGGGAATAAATAAAGGGGATGTAAATAGTGTGCTGAAAATATCTAGCCTAGACAGGACTCGCAGCAATGGTTTTAAGTTGGAAAAATTCAGATTCAGGAAGGATATAGGAAAGTACTGGTTTGGTAATAGAGTTGTGGATGAGTGGAACAAACTCCCGAGTACAGTTATAGAGGCCAGAACGTTGTGTAGCTTTAAAAATAGGTTGGATAAATACATGAGTGGATGTGGGTGGGTGTGAGTTGGACCTGATAGCTTGTGCTACCAGGTCGGTTGCCGTGTTCCTCCCTTAAGTCAATGTGACCTGACCTGACTAGGTTGGGTGCATTGGCTTAAGCCGGTAGGAGACTTGGACCTGCCTCGCATGGGCCAGTAGGCCTTCTGCAGTGTTCCTTCGTTCTTATGTTCTTAGGACGGTTGCCGTGTTCCTCCCTTAAGTCAAGGTGACCTGACCTGACTAGGTTGGGTGCATTGGCTTAAGCCGGTAGGAGACTTGGACCTGCCTCGTATGGGCCAGTAGGCCTGCTGCAGTGTTCCTTCGTTCTTATGTTCTTATGTTCTTATATATATACTGCCTCAAATTACTCGCAGTATACTTTCAGGAACGGTGATCCTAATTCTCAAAACATTACAATGCTAGGTACACAAACCTATCAACAGAATTCAGGCACTTGTGCAACACTTAGGTATCTTTATTTTGGAAACGTTTCGCCAACCAGTGGCTTCCTCAGTCTAATACAGAGAAGAATGGTTGAAGATCGGGAGGAGTTTCAGGAAATCAGTCGCTCCTTTCATCATCCTGTCAGTTCTCTGAACTATTTATCTACAGAAATCAGGAAGATTGGTTTGCTTTACCAAGTTTGAAAGATTAAATATAATTAATTTACACCCAGGGTATTTCTATAACTATTGCTTAAGCGTATAATAGTTTGCAAACATACCCGTTACTGGAGTGAATACACAAGGAAGTGTAGAGTAACCTCAGTGAAAAGCAGGGATACCACAAGCACACAGTGTTGACCGTCCTGTACCGACACCTTCAGAAAGAAGTCAACCGTCAGAAAAAGAAAGCAGCAAATCAGAAAATGAAGAGCACAGTGAACAGGACTATGATCTCTGTTGGAGACACGTGGAACTAGACACGTTTCTACAGGAGGACGAGGCTGTGTGACCATGCGTGATGCCTTCAATTTACAGATAATAGCCTAACTAACCAAACGGTTACCAAGAATGCCTTACCTCAGACAGGAGGCTGCTAGAGTGCGAAAACTCTGGGAGCCGGTCACAGGCATGTGCTACCTATTCTAGATAAAAAAAAAACAGATGAGTTCTAGAGTTCGTGAAACTAGAACACAATGCAATCTTGGGTGGAAGCCTAGCTCCTGTATGTCAGTGCTTGCTTAATCACGGAAGTATTTATGCTAGCGATTGCTTTATCAGTGATACAAAGCACCAGTATGCCAGCGATTGCTCAATCACAGCGGGATTTAACATTCGACTTAGATCTGCGTCAGGAGACATTTTCCCACTACTACATCCGGAAGTGAGCAAGAGTTCTAACCACAAACATGGGGCTACGCTGTTATCTCAACGTGGTACACAAAGGCCTTCAGATACTATACCTGATATTACCCATACTGACTGAGGTAAACCACATATTGTGCATTGTATGCTGAGGTTTGTGATCTGGGCTTTTAAAGCAACGACGGTTTTGTTAAAATAAAAGTTGGGCGGAAGTTCAGTGTTCAAATAACTTTATAAAAATATTTCTGGGCTTCAACTAATATATTTTATTGATGTTAAATAATACTAAATTAGTCTGGTCAAAGATACACTAGGTAAAATTAAGCTAAATTATATCAATTTCAGCAAAATTAGGTAAGATCGCCAAGTTTTGGTGGAAAATAAAAAAAAAATCAATACCACGTAAATTCACAAAAATATAATCATTAATGCTCCTCACTCTCACTTTCATTCTATACACAGTTCTTTGCATATTTACAACCAGAGGTGTGCTGCAGCTGGAGCTGGTTCAGCTCAGTTCACCAGTTTAGCCCTTTCTTATATACTAATTTGATCATGGCACCGTTTGTGGACATTCAGAAACTGTTTAATTGTCGATAGAAATTAGGCAAGATATAGACAAAAAATGAAAGGGTGATAAACTGGGAATGCGAGGAACAGGAGACAAACGAATAAGACAATCCACAAATAACCCGCACATAAAAGAGAGAAGCTTACGACGACGTTTCGGTCCGACTTGGACCATTTACAAAGTCACAGTGTGACTTTGTAAATGGTCCAAGCCGGACCGAAACGTCGTCGTAAGCTTCTCTCTTTTATGTGCGGGTTATTTGTGTATCGTTCCAGTCACGGTATTGTGCCTTTTTTTGTTATTAATAAGACAATCTACAAGCAAGAATTAATATGAATTTGAAAGAGCTAGATGTTGATCACTGACAAGACAATTTTTTTTTCTAAGCATGTAGGCCATCCCTAGGAGTCTTCTTTACCCTTCCCCGATCTTCATGGCTTTGCATTTGGCGGGATTAAATTCAAGGAGTCAGTTGCTGGACCAGGCTTGTAGCCTGTTCATGTCTCTTTGTAGTCCTGCCTGATCTTCATCCGTTTTACTTTTTCTCATTAACTTCACATCATCTGCAAACAGGGACACTTCTGAGTCTATCCCTTCCGTCATGTCATTCACATGTACCAAAAACAGCACAGGTCCTAGGACTGACCCCTGTCGAATCCCGCTCTTCACAGGCGCCCACTCTGACACCTCGACACGTTGTTGCCTCCCTGTCAATTATTCTCTGATCAACTGCAGTACCTTGTGTGTGTGTGTGTGTGTGTGTGTGTGTGTGTGTGTGTGTGTGTGTGTGTGTGCAATACAGTCGCAAACAGGCGATCTTAACAAGAAGAAGCCACATGGGGATCGAAATCTTTAGCTCTAGATCTTTCACACTTACGTGTGTCATCAGGAGCTATGCAATGCTTCAAGACAGAAACAGATAGGAGGAGAAATTTTCTGAGACAAGGCAGAATATATCAGCGGTAACCCATCTGTTGCTGTCTTGCAACATTGCATAGCTCCTAACGACGCTCGAGTGTGAAAGATCTAGAGCTAAAGATTTCCATCCCCATGTGGCTTATTCTGTGTGTGTGTGTGTACTCACCTATTTGTACTCACCTATTTGTGGTTGCAGGGGTCGAGTCCTAGCTCCTGGCCCCGCCTCTTCACCGGTTGCTACTAGGCCCTCTCTCTCCCCGCTCCATGAGCTTTATCAAACCTCGTCTTAAAACTGTGTATGGTTCCTGCCTCCACTACGTCATTTTCTAGGCTATTCCACTGCCTTACAACTCTATGACTGAAGAAATACTTCCTACTATCTCTCTGACTCATTTGTGTCTTCAACTTCCAATTGTGGCCTCTTGTTTCTGTGTCCCCTCCCTGGAACATCCTGTCCTTGTCCACCTTGTCTATTCCACGCAGTATTTTATATGTCGTTATCATGTCTCCCCTGACCCTCCTGTCCTCCAGTGTCGTCAGGCCGATTTCCCTTAATCTTTCTTCATAGGACATTCCCCTTAGCTCTGGAACTAACCTTGTTGCAAACCTTTGTACTTTCTCTAGTTTCTTGACGTGCTTTATCAAGTGCGGGTTCCAAACAGGTGCTGCATACTCCAGTATGGGCCTGACATACACGGTGTACAGTGTCTTGAATGATTCCTTACTAAGGTGTCGGAATGCTGTTCTCAGGTTTGCCAGGCGCCCATATGCTGCAGCAGTTATCTGATTGATGTGTGCTTCCGGAGACATGCTCGGTGTTATACTCACCCCAAGATCTTTCTCCTTGAGTGAGGTTTGCAGTCTTTGGCCACCTAGCCTATACTCTGTCTGTGGTCTTCTGTGCCCTTCCCCTATCTTCATGACTTTGCATTTGGCAGGATTAAATTCGAGAAGCCATTTGCTGGACCAGGTGTCCATCCTGTCCAGGTCTCTTTGAAGTCCTGCCTGGTCCTCATCAGATTTAATTCTCCTCATTAACTTCACATCATCTGCAAACAGGGACACTTCTGAGTCTAACCCTTCCGTCATGTGTGTGTGTGTGTGTGTGTGTGTGTGTGTGTGTGTGTGTGTGTGTGTGTGTGTGTGTGTGTGTGTGTGTGTGTGTGTGTGTGTGTGTGTATATATATATATATATATATATATATATATATATATATATATATATATATATATATATATATATATATATATATATTCAGGAATCGATTGGGTGCGTGGAAAACCTAGTCTTATTATAAATAGTACAACGAACGATATGGCAAAACCATTTTTGACAACGTTTCAAGACTTTCTATTTTCATCCTTAGGTTTATTATAAGAAAGCAAGAAATCCAGAATTACTTGAGTGCTAAAAGTAGTTAAAACATTTAAAATCTTATAAGTCTAAAGTTAATAACAGAATTATTAAATAATTAAAAAACATTAGAGCACATCGGAGCTCTCATAAGTACTTAAGTTTAGCTTAAAGTGGTAAGTGCAGAAAGCTTCTGCGATCCTCATCTCCATGTCTGAAGGGCAACTGGCTAGGACCTTGAAGTACGTGTCACTCATAGGGCAGTTTTTACACAGTTTTTGCAAATGCGCAATTTCCCCTAATTGCTGAATATGAAGGCTTATCTAGCAGTTGTCTTGTCCTACAATATTTACATATATGTTCATCAACTCGGGCCCTTAGCTACCTCGTCATCCTACCGATGCACTGACACCTACATCTCGTTCACGTATATTGATATACAACAGACGACTGTGGGCAGTCAGGGATCGAATCCTTGAACGTAAAAAAACTCTGTGAAGTACAGCCATTCCCAAGGATAATGCGAGAGGGAACATTGTGGATAATATTCAGTAAGTAATTTATTTAACCTTTTTCTAATATTGTAAGTACTGTTTCCAATAAATGGTAGGAATACATTACCGCTTGTTTTTTTCATTGTAATTACAGGACCTTTTGATAGTACAAAAAGTTTGTTCATTCGTTTATCAATTTAAGTATTAGTAAAATTGCGTGAAAGTCACTCTTGATGAAACATACCTGGTAAATTCTAGTTACAAGAGTTGTTATTAAATTACATTTAAACTGAATTAATAGGAGGAAAATTTAGATGTCAGGCCAGTAAATGTAACTTTTTTTTTTATATAAGCCGATATTGCGAGCATATTCTCAGTTCTTTGATTGACAGTATCCCAGAAAAGTAAATTACTATCTTATCTTTTTCAAAAATAAATTTTATATTAGGATGTTGATCTTTAAGTAAACAAAGAATAACTGAACATGTTCAGTAGACTTGAAGACTTAAAAGTGACATCTACTGTATATATCTCCTATACAACGGTGGTTTAAAATGTGCTGCACAATTATTAAGATAGTTTACCTCATGAAAGTAAATAAAAAAGTATTGGCTATAGTTTAACTCAGTTACCCATAGCAAAACCATCAAGCTGTGCAGATTATGCTGCACAGTTTTGGTCACCGTATTACAGAATGGATATAAATTCTCTGGAAAATGTACAAAGGAGGATGACAAAGTTGATCCCATGTATCAGAAACCTTCCCTATGAGGATAGACTAAGGGCCCTGAAACTGCACTCTCTAGAAAGACGTAGAATTAGGGGGGATATGATTGAGGTGTATAAATGGAAGACAGGAATAAATAAAGGGGATGTAAATAGTGTGCTGAAAATATCTAGCCTAGACAGGACTCGCAGCAATGGTTTTAAGTTGGAAAAATTCAGATTCAGGAAGGATATAGGAAAGTACTGGTTTGGTAATAGAGTTGTAGATGAGTGGAACAAACTCCCAAATACCGTTATAGAGGCAAGAACGTTGTGTAGCTTTAAAAATAGGTTGGATAAATACATGAGTAGATGTGGGTGGGTGTGAGTTAGACCTGATAGCTTGTGCTACCAGGTCGGTTGCCGTGTTCCTCCCTTAAGTCAATGTGACCTGACCTGACTAGGTTGGGTGCATTGGCTTAAGCCGGTAGGAGACTTGGACCTGCCTTGCATGGGCCAGTAGGCCTTCTGCAGTGTTCCTTCGTTCTTATGTTCTTATGTTCTTATGTGTTTACATACAGTTACTAAAAATTAATAAAACATCATTTACTCCTATCGACAATAATATATGGAACTGTGATTTGTTCAAAGCATTTACAGTGTCAGTGTCCTGAAATAGCTGAGCTGTGCATATAATTATTATGTCAACAAAAGAGTTTAAAAATTTGAAGTTACTTGGTGAGTATTTATCTGCACACACATGCATACAAAAAACTATATATGTACATATATAAGCATGCATACATGTATGCATGGGTATATGTCTCTATGTTTACATTTTGTACTTTTTTGCATGTGTGTGCATATGTATGTATTTATGCATGCATGTACGTATGCATGTAATATTTATGCATATGTGTACATGTACGGATACATACTTGAAAGTGTGTATTTATATGAATATGAATACATATGTATATGTCCGTCACCACTACTATTACCAGCACTATGTGACTATCTATATGCAAATTTATAACCAGTAATAATATAAATTAATCACTCGGCGATACCTGAAATTGTGAATACCATCAAAAGAGGATCTTAAAGCAATCTCGTGGAAATCAATTTGGAGAATAGTGTACTTAAAATTTAGTAGAAAGCCCCTGCACACGTATATTGATCCACGAACCTTCACCTAGTAATAGCTGAGCTGGGTTTAAAATTTAAAACCTATTATGAAAGGCGTTCTTAAGTTAAAATGAAAACCTTAGAGGTCATAATGAAACCGTACCCAAGAGATGGATGACTCTGGCATCACGCCGTCCACTAATTAACTGTTCACTCAACTGAGGAAATTTAAAGCACTATAAAAACGCGAGTTTTCAATATATTTTAATTTTATTTTTATAGTTGTATTAGCTTTTAAATTTCCCTACAATCCTCTGCCAAAAATACACAAATTAAACTGAATGAGTACTATCCTGGTCGCAAGACGTATCAGCCATTGCATACTGAACATAAGAACATAAGCGAGAAGGAACACTGCAACAGGCCTACTGGCTCATGCAAGGGAGGTCCAGGTCATCCCCTGGCTTAGACCAATAACCCACCTAGTCAGGTCACATCCACTGAATGAAGGAGCATGGCATCTGACCTAGTAGCACAAGCTAGTCAGGTCCAACTCACCCACCCACACCCACTCATGCATTTATCTAACGTATTTTTACTTTCTTCTTAAAACATGAGTGTTAATGTGACATGACATCAGTGAATCACTGGTGTTTGCCATGCTATTTGCTCAAGCCCAATTTTTTTCATACTGGGCATACTGAGTGCACAGACCCATTCTTTCATGTCTAGGCGACTCAGAGCTATCGAGCCAAATTCGAAGGACTGAAAAATAAAACAATCTACGTTCGGAGCACTGAGCACATGCACGTAGATCTACTGTGGACAGTTTAACCCTTTCAGGGTCAGTGTCGTACTAGTACGGCTTGCACGCCAGAGTTGGTGCCGTACTAGTACACGTAAATTCTAGAACCTTCAAATCTAGCGAGAGAAAGCTGGTAATCCTACATATGAAAGAATGGGTCTATGTGGTCAGTGTTTACCTGGAGTTTACCTGGAGAGAGTTCCGGGGGTCAACGCCCCCGCGGCCCGGTCTGTGACCAGGCCTCCTGGTGTGCACAGTATAAAAAAATCCTGCAGCACACAATGCATAATGAGAAAAAAAAACTCCGACCGTGTTTTTGCTTTAAAACAGCAACTTTGCAGTGTATTTTCGTATGGTATTTATGGTTGTATTCTCATTTTCCTGGTCTCATTTTATAGAATGGAAGACATATTACAGAAATTGAGATGATTTTTGATTGGTTTCACAAAGAAAAGTACCTTGAAACTGAGCTCAGAGTAGCAGAAATGTTTGATTTTTGCCAAAGTTCAAAAGTAAACAAATCATGCCACGTGTCCAATACGTGTCAACTGGTGAGTTTAATATTCTTTCACAAACGCACTGATCTAGGTAGTAGGTTGGTAGACAGCAACCGCCCAGGGAGGTACTACCGTCCTGCCAAGTGAGTGTAAAACGAAAGCCTGTAATTGTTTTACATGATGGTAGGATTGCTGGTGTTCTTTTTTCTGTCTCACAAACATGCAAGATTTCTGGTACGTCTTGCTACTTCTACTTACACTTAGGTCACACTACACATACATGTACAAGCATATATATATATACACATCCCTCTGGGTTTTCTTCTATTTTCTTTCTAGTTCTTGTTCTTGTTTATTTCCTCTTATCTCCATGGGGAAGTCAAACAGAATTCTTCCTCCGTAAGCCATGCGTGTTGTAAGAGGCGACTAAAATGCCGGGAGCAAGGGGCTAGTAACCCCTTCTCCCGTATAAATTACTAAATTTAAAAGCCATTCAAGACAGGCTGATCCATATAGTATTTTGATAGTGATGATCAAACAGGAATTGAAATTTCACACAATTTTACACATAAATGGTCGAGCTACCTATGTGAATTTCACACTACCGTCATCATATAAGAAGGTACCCGTTTTGAACGTTGGAAACTACACCGCTGAGGGTGTTGGAAGTTATACAAGCGATTCCAGGACACCGGGAATGGGTTCAGTAAGTTTGGTCATAGGACACCTGCAGATACTTATTGTTCCCTGAATCTGGTCCTCGTTACTATGCGCAAGAGTTCAAAATATGAATCCAACCGAATTAGTGGTTCTCGAATTTTGAGTGAAATAAAATTGTAAAGGAAGAAAAATAATCAGGTATCCGCTTGAAAGCCCCATCACGCATACCTAATTATAAATTATTTTACTCCAAGGCAGTTTCATTATTTGATTATGGAGGAAATGTGAAACAAGTTATGTTAATTCTTCAGCAAATGTTCACTCAGATACACTACTCCATCTCTCCGAGCCCTTAAAACTTGTTTCACTCAGTGCAAGAACATCTGATTTCCTTTTATTCAAAATATTCAATTACTGTAATCCAGTTAGCACACATGTTACTTCCCAACATAAAATCCCTTCAATTATCTTTTATTAAGAACTGAATGCATAAAAAGTGGCAGCCAGCCGTTAGTTCCACAACATGTGGCTGCGGAGTAACGATTCCAACCCTCTTTTTTCCCAGGGCAAGTGGAAAGAAAGTGTTAAACAAGTGACACTATTAAAACTCAAAACTATGATGTGCAAATTGAATGTAAACAGAAACTAAAAGTTTTATCTGATAAAAAAATTCAAGAGACAAAAAAGTTAGACCAGTAACCATGTCAGTGTAAACAGTCTAGAATCTTCGGTGTTCCAACGGAAACACTAAGTTTTTGGAAATATATTGTATAAATCATTTTTAGGATAGTCTTGAAAACACACATATGTAATGGCCACAGAAAATGTACGTAACGTACATTTAACTTGGATAACCCAATGATGTCAAACAATGTGATTTGTTTCCGTTGGGATCCTGGTAGTACTTCTTTAGTTAAATATTTTGTTCTCTAGCATGAATGCTATAGTTTTCTTTCCATACTTTAAACATTCAAGATGGAAAAATCAATGTCAGTATAACATTATATATATATATATATATATATATATATATATATATATATATATATATATATATATATATATATATATATATATATATATATATATATATTATCACACTGGCCGATTCCCACCAAGGCACGGTGGCCCGAAAAAGAAAAACTTTCACCATCATTCACTCCATCCATCCATATATATATATATATATATATATATATATATATATATATATATATATATATATATATATATATATATATATATATATATATATATATAATAATAATAACATATTGTTCAGCGTGGATCTTCAACTTAAGATGTGGTGGTCTTGTACTGAAGACCTTGTTTATTCTAGTGAGTTTATATCCTTCAAGGAGGCGCCTTGATGCTGGTGAATGATTTTGATATAAAGAATTAAAGACAACCTTCAATTTCTGGGATTAAACCTATTTTATCCACCACAAATTAGTTACGGCATAAACCTTACAAGTTTAGAGCTTCCCAATAATAATAATAATAACAATAATAATAATAATAATAATAATAATAATAATAATAATAATAATAATAATAATATTAATAATAATAAAAATCAGCGTATGACAGAGATATATTAAAGGCTCTGTATTTATTACCAAGTTATCATTATATTTGCAGGAGAGGAGCGTGTAATTACCTAGCTCTAGCTGACCTAGTTAACTGCACACTATCCTTTTAACTTGAATCTTAACTGAAGTCATCTGTATCATAACTATTTCCTTTAAAAGCTAAAAATTGAACTGACTCTTAATACGTCATTTTCCAGTCCGTTTCGTTTTTTATCAATCAAATATTATGAATAAAAGGCTATTACCTTTATAGGGAAGCATTAAACCTACTGGGTTTATACAGCAGCAGGAGAATGGCAGATAATTGGCAATAATCTAAGGCATGTAAGGATATTTCCTATTTCTTTGATCAACGGATCTTCACCAGCGTCCAGGCGGCTCGTTCATGTGGCCTCAATGTTACGAAAAACCTTCCTCGTGTCTAACATTATTCCTCAGGTAACTCGTCAGTGTTGAAGTCTAGGATGCTAGTCTACTTCCTCTGCACAGTGTTGTGACACCAGTCTCAGGTACGGTACAGTGCTGTGACACCAGTCTCAGGTACGGTACAGTGTTGTGACACCAGTCTCAGGTACGGTACAGTGCTGTGACACCAGTCTCAGGTACAGTACAGTGTTGTGACACCAGTCTCAGGTACGGTACAGTGCTGTGACACCAGTCTCAGGTACGGTACAGTGTTGTGACACCAGTCTCAGATACGGAACAGCGTTGTGACACAAGTCTCAGGTACGGTACAGTGTTGTGACACCAGTCTCAGGTATGGTACAGTGTTGTGACACTAGTCACATGTGCGGTACAGTGTTGTGACAATAGTCTCAAGTACAGATAAAATGTGAAATATCAGTGTCAGGTACCGTACAATGTGTGAAACCAGGCTTAGGTACTGTACAATGTCGTAATACCAGACTCGGGTACCGTACAGAGTCGGGATACCAGGGTCAGGTACGGTACAGTGTTGTGACACCAGTCTCAGGTACGGTACAGTGTTGTGACACCAGTTTCAGGTAAAGTACAGTGTTGTGACACCAGTCTCAGGTAGGGTACAGTGTTGTGACACCAGTCTCAGGTATGGTACAGTGTTATGTCACCAGTCTCAGGTAGGGCACAGTTGTAGACAGCCTGTACTGTCTGCACAGACAGCCCATGCTGTCTGCCAGCCTAGTTCATATTTCGCGCCATGCTGGTGCTGCCACCTATAGGCCTTGCCACTTCAGTATGCCCAGACTTGCCTCACCCTCACACAGCGGCCTAGCAGCAAGACACAAGGCCTCCCAGCTCTCTCTCATGGCATGGCCCTGCCCGGGCCATGGGCACAAACACACAAGCCTGTGTACCCACCACGACTTAACAATAAACGAAGAAGCCTCCGAAGACATATCATTTACTCCCCACTACCAGATTACCAAATAACCCGTTATATTGGTACCAGCGGTGGTCGCAGCAGTGTGTTTGCCCAAAGCGAGGAAGGAAGAGGTATGAAGTCATCTTCACTTCATCACCCTACACAAAAAGCATCCGTCTCTCAACAAGTTATCCTGATGTCGTGTCTGCACGTTTGAGCACCCAGACACAGGTACAAGCAGGATCCAGCCGAAATTTGCCGAATTTCTTCGAGAATTGTGAATGGCGTCCCAGTGACTCCACACTACAGTGTCCCATGCTGTTTCTCAAGTCACATGTTCAGCATCACTTGTATGTTGTTGTTGTTGTTGTTCAGCTCAGCACAGCCGTTTCAGCAAGCCAGAGGTGAGTTTTGTGGTGATTTCTGCATCCAGTGTGAGTTCTCTACGTATTTGTGGGTGGGAGAGGAGAGGAGAGGAAGTGGCTGTTCCTCACCTTGCCCATGCTCGCCCTACTCACGCTCACCCGTCTACCATACACCACTCACCACTGCCCACTCCCTCTGCTGTGTTTTCTGCTGTTTTCCATGTGAATTCATTGCCAGAGCTGTGTATCCGAGTGCCCGAGGCCACTCGAAGCTACGTGGACCAGTATGCCACGTAGATCACGACGCCACGTGGATCGCGACGCCACGTGGGTGTGGGCGATGTCACGTGGATCTACAAACCACGTGAGTTACCGAGCCAGATGTCCCAGGCCTCATGCTGTGGTCTGCTGCCCGCATCACATTGACATCACCCACGATGCTGCCCGACTTCATGACGTCACGATGTCTGCCTGACGTCACCTCGAGATGTCTGCTGACGTCACCTCGAGATGTCTGCTGACGTCACCTCGAGATGTGTGCTGACGTCACCTCGAGATGTCTGCTGACGTCAGTGCTGCTGACGTCATCACGCCTGACATCACATGATGTCACATCGAGTGTTTCTAGTAATTATTTTAATATTGTCGAGAAGATTGAGAGAAAATATATGTCTGTGTGTTAATTAATTCCTCTCAGTCAGTGTTCTCACATTTTAGTATATGTCTTAGTGTCAGTTTTATGCACAGAAAAGCATCATTTGCTAGTTTAAGCCATGTTGTACTGCGGTGTGTGTAAAGTTTCCATGTGTCCAGTGAGGTCTGAGCCAGACCTGAGTAGCACCATTGTGTTAAGTCACCCATGTGACCAGTGTGTTTGACAGCTGATGTCAAGACAGCTCCGAGTGACCGAGCCCTCTTGTACAGAAAGCTTTTATGCTCGTCTCTCGTGTTGTTCTGCAGAATCGTACCTGCTACGATTCCCATCGAGATTTGTTTCACTTCACCTCCAGACCGTCAGAGTGCAGTTATATGTAGAGAAACAAGTCTGGGGATGCTTAGACTAACTCTGCTATAACTCCAACTGCCGAATGATACTCGCCAAGCCGCAGTTAGCCCTGTCGGCAGGCGTTGTGTCAGCCTCGTGTCACAAGCTTCAGTGAGCAGCCTGCACAAAGAAGATGTCACTTTGACTGCTAGCTCTCTCACTGCAGTCTGGTGTATGATGTTACGACTCCCAGATGTTTCGCCCAGTCGTCTCTGCCACGACTCTCTCAACAACTCGCTCCACGCTCGCCGGCAGTGACAGCCCAGCGACAGTACCAGTCGAGAAGTGTCCTCCTGAGTCGCTTGCCAGAAGTCCTGCCCAGTTGCCGAGTTTTGTCGACGCCTCACTCGAGGGCACCAGCATGTTGTGCCCCAGGTTGAGTGAAACCTGCAGCGTCTCCTACGATGTCTGCTTCACCGTTCCAGAGGAGACCGTACCCTGTTACGTCACAGCTCAGCCGCAGCGATGTCTCCCGTGTTGCAGTATCTGTCCAGACGCAGGAAGGCGTGCAGTGATGCCCATCGACGCTCACTGCCTTTGACCACGATGTTTAGCACACCCCACATGTTTTTTTCTTCCCTAACTGTAGGAAGTTTTTTTTCCATGTCCATATGTATATATAAGTTTTTATTTTGTGTTCTGTGCCCTGTTCCTACGAGAGAGAGACCGAGTTTCTTTTACTACCAGTATTGTCGCGTCGGGACGACGCGCGGTAGGTGGCCGAGCATATGTAGACAGCCTGTACTGTCTGCACAGACAGCCCATGCTGTCTGCCAGCTTAGTTCATATTTCGCGCCATGCTGGTGCTGCCACCTATAGGCCTTGCCACTTCAGTATGCCCAGACTTGCCTCACCCTCACACAGCAGCCTAGCAGCAAGACACAAGGCCTCCCAGCTCTCTCTCGTGGCATGGCCCTGCCCGGGCCATGGGCTCAAACACACAAGCCTGTGTACCCACCACGACTTAACAATAAACTAAGAAGCCTCCGAAGAAGTTTATCATTCACACCCCGCTGCAGCACCTACCAAACAAAACCGTTATACAGTGTTGTGACACCAGTCTCAGGTACAGTACAGTATTGTGACACCAGTCTCAGGTACGGTACAGTGTCGTAATACCAGGCTCAGGTGCTGCACAATGGCATGGCAACAGAATCAGGTATTGTATAGTGACAAGACACCAGGCTCACATAGTGCTCAGTGAAGTGATACCAGGCTCAGGTATTGTTCTGTGTAGTGATATTAGATTCAGGTATTGTTCAGTGCCGTGATACCAGATTTAGGTATTGTTTAGTGTCGTGATACCAGACTCAGGGTCACACAAGTCTTCCCGGAGATCAATATGAATCACTCACACAAATCCTGAGTGTGAGGGACACAAGTGTGTGGGGGAGAATGTTGGTCAGAGGGGCCACCTTATCAACCCTCATACCTACCCTTACCTCTTCCCTCATACCTACACTTGCCTCTACCCTCATACCAACACTTGCCTCTACCCTCATACCTACACTTGTCTCTGACCTCATACCTACACTTACCTCTCCCGTCATACCAACACTTGCCTCTCTCCTCATACCTACATATGCCTCTCCCCTCATACCTACAGTTGTCTCTGACCTCATACCTACACTTACCTCCCCCCTCATAATTACACTTGCCTCTCTCCTCATACCTACACTTGCCTCTCCCCTCATACCTACACTTGCCTCTACACTCATACCTACACTTGCCTTTCCCCTCATACCTAAACTTGCCTCTCCCCTCATACCTACACTTGCCTCTCCCCTCATACCTACACTTGCCTTTCCCCTCATACCTACACTTGCCTCTCCCCACATACCTACACTTGCCTCTACCCTCATACCTACACTTGCCTCTCCGCTCATACATACATTGTCTCTGACCTCATACTTACACTTGCCTCTCCCCTCATACCTACACTTGCCTCTCCCCTCATACCTACACTTGCCTTTCCCCTCATACCTACACTTGCCTCTCCCCTCATACCTACACTTGCCTCTCCCCTCATACCTACAATTGCCTCTACCATCATGCCTACACTTGCCTCTCCCCTCATACCTACACTTGCCTCTACCATCATGCCTACACTTGCCTCTAACCTCATACCTACACTTGCATCTACTATCATGCCTACACTTGCCTCTCCCCTCATACCTACGCTTGCCTCTAACATCATGCCTACACTTGCCTCTAACCTCATACCTACATTTGCATCTACCATCATGCCTGCACTTGCCTCTCCCCTCATACATACACTTGCCTCTAACATCATGCCTACACTTGCCTCTAACCTCATACCTACACTTGCATCTACCATCATGCCTACACTTGCCTCTAACCTCATACCTACACTTGCATCTACCATCATGCCTACACTTGCCTCTAACCTCATACCTACACTTGCATCTACCATCATGCCTACACTTGCCTCTAACATCATGCTTAACGTCTCTACAAGACAACTCAACCAATGAAGCTTTTAGTTATTTGACCTACAATTTCCTTTGGCTTACTAGTGCACCTTATTGGCGCACCTTACTGGTGCACCCATCAAGTGTGATGGTTGCTCCTACACACTGTCAAGTGTGAGTGATGGTTGCTCCTACACACTGTCAAGTGTGAGTGACGGTTGCTCCTACACACCATCAAGTGTCATGGTTACTCCTACACACTGTCAAGTGTGAGTGATGGTTGTTCCTACACACCATCAAGTGTGATGGTTGCTCCTACACACTGTCAAGTGTGAGTGATGGTTGTTCCTACACACCATCAAGTGTGATGGTTGCTCCAACACACTGTCAAGTGTGAGTGATGGTTGCTCTTACACACCATCAAGTGTGTCGTAGGAGTCTTAACAAATCTTAAAAGTGTTACAACCAAGGAAGATTATATCCACAAAAAGAGTTTTATCAATTCATATATGTCCATCATGTAGTAACTTGTACCATTATTCCTGCAGTGCTCTAGTCTTGTGTTACTGCAGTGCTCTAGGCTTGTGTTACTGCAGTGCTCTAGGCTTGTGTTACTGCAGTGCTCTAGGCTTGTGTTACTACAGTGCTCTAGTCTTGTGCTACTGCAGTGCTCTAGTATTGTGTTACTGCAGTGCTCTAGTCTTGTGTTACTGCAGTGCTCTAGGCTTGTGTTACTGCAGTGCTCTAGTCTTGTTACTGCAGTGCTCTAGGCTTGTGTTACTGCAGTGCTCTAGGCTTGTGTTACTGCAGTGCTCTAGGCTTGTGTTACTACAGTGCTCTAGTCTTGTGCTACTGCAGTGCTCTAGTATTGTGTTACTGCAGTGCTCTAGTCTTGTGTTACTGCAGTGCTCTAGGCTTGTGTTACTGCAGTGCTCTAGTCTTGTGTTACTGCAGTCTTGCGTTACTACAGTGCTCTAGTCTTGTGTTACTGCAGTGTTCTAGGCTTGTGTTACTGCAGTGATCTAGGCTTGTGTTACTGCAGTGCTGTAGGCTTGTGTTACTACAGTGCTCTAGTCTTGTGCTACTGCAGTGCTCTAGTATTGTGTTACTGCAGTGCTCTAGTCTTGCGTTACTGCAGTGCTCTAGGCTTGTGTTACTGCAGTGCTTTAGTCTTGTGTTACTGCAGTCTTGTATTACTACAGTGCTCTAGTCTTGTGTTACTGCAGTCTTGTGTTACTACAGTGCTTTAGTCTTGTGTTACTGCAGTGCTCTAGTCTTGTGTTACTGCAGTGCTCTAGTCTTCTGTTACTGCAGTGCTCTAGTCTTGTGTTACTACAGTGCTCTAGGCTTGTGTTCCTGCAGTGCTCTAGGCTTGTATTACTGCAGTGCTCAAGTCTTGTGTTACTGCAGTGCTCAAATCTTGTGTTACTGCAGTGCTCTAGTCTTGTGTTACTGCAGTGCTCTAGTCTTGTGTTACTGCAGTGCTCTAGCCTTGTGTTACTGCAGTGCTCTAGTCTTGTGTTACTGCAGTGCTCTAGTCTTGTGTTACTGCAGTGCTCTAGCCTTGTGTTACTGCAGTGCTCTAGGCTTGTATTACTGCAGTGCTCAAGCCTTGTGTTACTGCAGTGCTCAAATCTTGTGTTACTGCAGTGCTCTAGTCTTGTGTTACTGCAGTGCTATAGTCTTGTGTTACTACAGTGCTCTAGTCCTGTGTTACTGCAGTGCTCTAGCCTTGTGTTACTGCAGTGCTCTAGTCTTGTGTTACTGCAATGCTCTAGTATTGTGTTACTGCAGTCTTGTGTTACTGCAGTCTTTTGTTACTGCAGTCTTGTGTTACTACAGTGTTCTAGTCTTGTGTTACTACAGTGCTCTAGTATTGTGTTACTGCAGTGCTCTAGTCTTGTGTTACTACAGTGCTCTAGTCTTGTGTTACTGCAGTGCTCTAGTATTGTGTTACTGCAGTGCTCTAGTCTTGTGGTACTGCAGTGCTCTAGTCTTGTGTTACTACAGTGCTCTAGTTTTGTGTTACTACAGTGCTCTAGTATTGTGTTACTGCAGTGCTCTAGTCTTGTGTTTCTACAGTGCCCTAGTATTGTGTTACTGCAGTGCTCTAGTCTTGTGTTACTACAGTGCTCTAGTCTTGTGTTACTACAGTGCACTAGTCTTGTGTTACTGCAGTGCTCTAGTCTTGTGTTACTGCAGTGATCTAGTCTTCTGTTGCTACAGTGCTCTAGTCTTGTGTTACTGCAGTGCTCTAGTCTTGTGTTACTGCAGTGCTCTAGTCTTGTGATACTGCAGTGCTCTAGTCTTGTGTTACTGCAGTCTTGTGTTACTACAGTGCTCTAGTCTTGTTTTACTGCAGTGCTCTAGTCTTGTGTTACTGCAGTGCTCTAGTCTTGTGTTACTACAGTGCTCTAGTCTTGTGTTACTGCAGTGCTCTAGTATTGTGTTACTGCAGTGCTCTAGTCTTGTGTTACTGCAGTGCTCTAGTATTGTGTTACTGCAGTGCTCTAGTCTTGTGTTACTGCAGTGCTCTAGTCTTGTGTTACTGCAGTGCTCTAGTCTTGTGTTACTACAGTGCTCTAGTCTTGTGTTACTGCAGTGCTCTAGAATTGTGTTACTGCAGTGCTCTAGTCTTGTGGTACTGCAGTGCTCTAGCCTTGTTACTACAGTGCTCTAGTTTTGTGTTACTGCAGTGCTCTAGTATTGTGCTACTGCAGTGCTCTAGTCTTGTGTTTCTACAGTGCTCTAGTATTGTGTTACTGCAGTGCTCTAGTCTTCTGTTACTGCAGTGCTCTAGTCTTGTGTTACTGCAGTCTTGTGTACTACAGTGCTCTAGTCATGTGTTACTGCAGTGCTCTAGTCTTGTGTTACTACAGTGCTCTAGTCTTGAGTTACTGCAGTGCTCTAGTCTTGTGTTACTACAGTGCTCTAGTCTTGTGTTACTACAGTGCTCTATTCTTGTGTTACTGCAGTGCTCTAGACTTGTGTTACTGCAGTGATCTAGTCTTGTGTTACTACAGTGCTCTAGTCTTGTGTTACTGCAGTGCTCTAGTTTTGTGATACAGCAGTGCTCTAGTCTTGTGTTACTGCAGTGTTCTAGTCTTGTGTTACTGCAGTCTTGTGTTACTACAGTGCTCTAGTCTTGTGTTACTGCAGTGCTCTAGTCTTGTGTTACTGCAGTGCTCTAGTCTTGTTACTGCAGTGCTTTAGTCTTGTGTTACTGCAGTGCTCTAGTCTTGTGTTACTACAGTGATCTAGTCTTGTGTTACTGCAGTGCTCTAGTATTGTGTTACTGCAGTGCTCTAGTCTTGTGTTACTGCAGTGCTCTAGTCTTGTGTTACTGCAGTGCTGTAGTCTTTTGTTACTGCAGTGCTCTAGTCTTGTGTTACTACAGTGCTCTAGTCTTGTGTTACTGGAGTGCTCTAGTCTTGTGGTACTGCAGTGCTCTAGTCTTGTGTTACTGCAGTGCTCTAGTCATGTGTTACTGCAGTGCTCTAGTCTTGTGTTACTACAGTGCTCTAGGCTTGAGTTACTGCAGTGCTCTAGTCTTGTGTTACTACAGTGCTCTAGTCTTGTGTTACTACAGTGCTCTATTCTTGTGTTACTGCAGTGCTCTAGACTTGTGTTACTGCAGTGATCTAGTCTTGTGTTACTACAGTGCTCTAGTCTTGTGTTACTGCAGTGCTCTAGTTTTGTTACTGCAGTGCTCTAGTCTTGTGTTACTGCAGTGTTCTAGTCTTGTGTTACTGCAGTCTTGTGTTACTATAGTGCTCTAGTCTTGTGTTACTGCAGTGCTCTAGTCTTGTGTTACTGCAGTGCTCTAGTCTTGTGTTACTGCAGTGCTTTAGTCTTGTGTTACTGCAGTGCTCTAGTCTTGTGTTACTACAGTGATCTAGTCTTGTGTTACTGCAGTGCTCTAGTATTGTTACTGCAGTGCTCTAGTCTTGTGTTACTGCAGTGCTCTAGTCTTGTGTTACTGCAGTGCTGTAGTCTTTTGTTACTGCAGTGCTCTAGTCTTGTGTTACTACAGTGCTCTAGTCTTGTGTTACTGCAGTGCTCTAGTCTTGTGGTACTGCAGTGCTCTAGTCTTGTGTTACTGCAGTGCTCTAGTCTTGTGTTACTGCAGTGCTCTAGTCTTGTGTTACTGCAGTGCTCTAGTCTTGTGTTACTAGAGAGCTCTAGTCTTGTGTTACTGTAGTGCTCTAGTATTGTGTTACTGCAGTGCTCTAGTTTTGTGTTACTACAGTGCTCTAGTCTTGTGTTACTGCAGTGCTCTAGTATTGTGTTACTGCAGTGCTCTAGTCTTGTGGAACTGCAGTGCTCTAGTCTTGTGTTACTGCAGTGCTCTAGTATAATGTTACTGCAGTGCTCTTGTCTTGTGTTACTTCAGTGCTCTAGTCTTTTGTTACTGCAGTCTTGTGTTACTGCAGTGCTCTAGTCTTGTGTTACTGCAGTGCTCTAGTCTTGTGTTACTGCCGTGTTCTAGTCTTGTGTTACTGCAGTGCTCTAGTCTTGTGTTACTACAGTGCTCTAGTCTTGTGTTACTGCAGTCTTGTGTTACTACAGTGCTCTAGTCTTGTGTTACTGCAGTGCTCTAGTCTTGTGTTACTGCAGTGCTCTAGTCTTGTGTTACTGCAGTGCTCTAGGCTTGTGTTCCTGCAGTGCTCTAGGCTTGTATTACTGCAGTGCTCAAGTCTTGTGTTACTGCAGTGCTCAAATCTTGTGTTACTGCAGTGCTCTAGTCTTGTGTTACTGCAGTGCTCTAGCCTTGTGTTACTGCAGTGCTCTAGGCTTGTATTACTGCAGTGCTCAAGCCTTGTGTTACTGCAGTGCTCTAGTCTTGTGTTACTGCAGTGCTCTAGTCTTGTGTTACTACAGTGCTCTAGTCCTGTGTTACTGCAGTGCTCTAGCCTTGTGTTACTGCAGTGCTCTAGTCTTGTGTTATTGCAATGCTCTAGTATTGTGTTACTGCAGTCTTGTGTTACTGCAGTCTTTTGTTACTGCAGTCTTGTCTTACTACAGTGCTCTAGTCTTGTGTTACTACAGTGCTCTAGTATTGTGTTACTGCAGTGCTCTAGTCTTGTGTTACTACAGTGCTCTAGTCTTGTGTTACTGCAGTGCTCTAGTATTGTGTTACTGCAGTGCTCTAGTCTTTTGGTACTGCAGTGCTCTAGTCTTGTGTTACTACAGTGCTCTAGTTTTGTGTTACTACAGTGCTCTAGTATTGTGTTACTGCAGTGCTCTAGTCTTGTGTTTCTACAGTGCTATAGTATTGTGTTACTGCAGTGCTCTAGTCTTGTGTTACTACAGTGCTCTAGTCTTGTGTTACTACAGTGCACTAGTCTTGTGTTACTGCAGTGCTCTAGTCTTGTGTTACTGCAGTGATCTAGTCTTCTGTTGCTACAGTGCTCTAGTCTTGTGTTACTGCAGTGCTCTAGTCTTGTGTTACTGCAGTGCTCTAGTCTTGTGATACTGCAGTGCTCTAGTCTTGTGTTACTGCAGTCTTGTGTTACTACAGTGCTCTAGTCTTCTTTTACTGCAGTGCTCTAGTCTTGTGTTACTGCAGTGCTCTAGTCTTGTGTTACTACAGTGCTCTAGTCTTGTGTTACTGCAGTGATCTAGTATTGTGTTACTGCAGTGCTCTAGTCTTGTGTTACTGCAGTGCTCTAGTCTTGTGTTACTGCAGTGCTCTAGTCTTGTGTTACTGCAGTGCTCTAGTCTTGTGTTACTACAGTGCTCTAGTCTTGTGTTACTGCAGTGCTCTAGAATTGTGTTACTGCAGTGCTCTAGTCTTCTGGTACTGCAGTGCTCTAGTCTTGTTACTACAGTGCTCTAGTTTTGTGTTACTGCAGTGCTCTAGTATTGTGCTACTGCAGTGCTCTAGTCTTGTGTTTCTACAGTGCTCTAGTATTGTGTTACTGCAGTGCTCTAGTCTTCTGTTACTGCAGTGCTCTAGTCTTGTGTTACTGCAGTCTTGTGTACTACAGTGCTCTAGTCATGTGTTACTGTAGTGCTCTAGTCTTGTGTTACTACAGTGCTCTAGTCTTGTGTTACTGCAGTGCTCTAGTCTTGTGTTACTACAGTGCTCTAGTCTTGTGTTACTACAGTGCTCTATTCTTGTGTTACTGCAGTGCTCTAGACTTGTGTTACTGCAGTGATCTAGTCTTGTGTTACTACAGTGTTCTAGTTTTGTGTTACTGCAGTGCTCTAGTTTTGTGTTACTGCAGTGCTCTAGTCTTGTGTTACTGCAGTGTTCTAGTCTTGTGTTACTGCAGTCTTGTGTTACTACAGTGCTCTAGTCTTGTGTTACTGCAGTGCTCTAGTCTTGTGTTACTGCAGTGCTCTAGTCTTGTGTTACTGCAGTGCTCTAGTCTTGTGTTACTACAGTGATCTAGTCTTGTGTTACTGCAGTGCTCTAGTATTGTGTTACTGCAGTGCTCTAGTCTTGTGTTACTGCAGTGCTCTAGTCCTGTGTTACTGCAGTGCTGTAGTCTTGTGTTACTACAGTGCTCTAGTCTTGTGTTACTGCAGTGCTCTAGTCTTGTGGTACTGCAGTGCTCTAGTCTTGTGTTACTGCAGTGCTCTAGTATAGTGTTACTGCAGTGCTCTAGTCTTGTGTTACTTCAGTGCTCTAGTCTTTTGTTACTGCAGTGCTCTAGTATTGTCTTACTGCAGTGCTCTAGTCTTGTGTTACTGCAGTGCTCTAGTCTTGTGTTACTGCAGTGCTCTAGTCTTGTGTTACTGCAGTGCTCTAGTCTTGTGTTACTACAGTGCTCTAGTCTTGTGTTACTGTAGTGCTCTAGTATTGTGTTACTGCAGTGGTCTAGTCTTGTGTTACTACAGTGCTCTAGTCTTGTGTTACTGCAGTGCTCTAGTATTGTGTTACTGCAGTGCTCTAGTCTTGTGTTACTACAGTGCTCTATTCTTGTGTTACTGCAGTGCTCTAGACTTGTGTTACTGCAGTGATCTAGTCTTGTGTTACTACAGTGCTCTAGTCTTGTGTTACTGCAGTGCTCTAGTTTTGTTACTGCAGTGCTCTAGTCTTGTGTTACTGCAGTGTTCTAGTCTTGTGTTACTGCAGTCTTGTGTTACTACAGTGCTCTAGTCTTGTGTTACTGCAGTGCTCTAGTCTTGTGTTACTGCAGTGCTTTAGTCTTGTGTTACTGCAGTGCTCTAGTCTTGTGTTACTACAGTGATCTAGTCTTGTGTTACTGCAGTGCTCTAGTATTGTTACTGCAGTGCTCTAGTCTTGTGTTACTGCAGTGCTGTAGTCTTGTGTTACTGCAGTGCTGTAGTCTTTTGTTACTGCAGTGCTCTAGTCTTGTGTTACTACAGTGCTCTAGTCTTGTGTTACTGCAGTGCTCTAGTCTTGTGGTACTGCAGTGCTCTAGTCTTGTGTTACTGCAGTGCTCTAGTCTTGTGTTACTGCAGTGCTCTAGTCTTGTGTTACTGCAGTGCTCTAGTCTTGTCTTACTACAGAGCTCTAGTCTTGTGTTACTGTAGTGCTCTAGTATTGTGTTACTGCAGTGCTCTAGTTTTGTGTTACTACAGTGCTCTAGTCTTGTGTTACTGCAGTGCTCTAGTATTGTGTTACTGCAGTGCTCTAGTCTTGTGGAACTGCAGTGCTCTAGTCTTGTGTTACTGCAGTGCTCTAGTATAATGTTACTGCAGTGCTCTTGTCTTGTGTTACTTCAGTGCTCTAGTCTTTTGTTACTGCAGTCTTGTGTTACTGCAGTGCTCTAGTATTGTGTTACTGCAGTGCTCTAGTCTTGTGTTACTGCAGTGCTCTAGTCTTGTGTTACTGCCGTGTTCTAGTCTTGTGTTACTGCAGTGCTCTAGTCTTGTGTTACTACAGTGCTTTAGTCTTGTGTTACTGCAGTCTTGTGTTACTACAGTGCTCTAGTCTTGTGTTACTGCAGTGCTCTAGTCTTGTGTTACTGCAGTGCTCTAGTCTTGTGTTACTGCAGTGCTCTAGGCTTGTGTTCCTGCAGTGCTCTAGGCTTGTATTACTGCAGTGCTCAAGTCTTGTGTTACTGCAGTGCTCAAATCTTGTGTTACTGCAGTGCTCTAGTCTTGTGTTACTGCAGTGCTCTAGCCTTGTGTTACTGCAGTGCTCTAGGCTTGTATTACTGCAGTGCTCAAGCCTTGTGTTACTGCAGTGCTCTAGTCTTGTGTTACTGCAGTGCTCTAGTCTTGTGTTACTACAGTGCTCTAGTCCTGTGTTACTGCAGTGCTTTAGCCTTGTGTTACTGCAGTGCTCTAGTCTTGTGTTACTGCAATGCTCTACTATTGTGTTACTGCAGTCTTGTGTTACTGCAGTCTTTTGTTACTGCAGTCTTGTCTTACTACAGTGCTCTAGTCTTGTGTTACTACAGTGCTCTAGTATTGTGTTACTGCAGTGCTCTAGTCTTGTGTTACTACAGTGCTCTAGTCTTGTGTTACTGCAGTGCTCTAGTATTGTGTTACTGCAGTGCTCTAGTCTTGTGGTACTGCAGTGCTCTAGTCTTGTGTTACTACAGTGCTCTAGTTTTGTGTTACTACAGTGCTCTAGTATTGTGTTACTGCAGTGCTCTAGTCTTGTGTTTCTACAGTGCTCTAGTATTGTGTTACTGCAGTGCTCTAGTCTTGTGTTACTACAGTGCTCTAGTCTTGTGTTACTACAGTGCACTAGTCTTGTGTTACTGCAGTGCTCTAGTCTTGTGTTACTGCAGTGATCTAGTCTTCTGTTGCTACAGTGCTCTAGTCTTGTGTTACTGCAGTGCTCTAGTCTTGTGTTACTGCAGTGCTCTAGTCTTGTGATACTGCAGTGCTCTAGTCTTGTGTTACTGCAGTCTTGTGTTACTACAGTGCTCTAGTCTTGTTTTACTGCAGTGCTCTATTCTTGTGTTACTGCAGTGCTCTAGTCTTGTGTTACTACAGTGCTCTAGTCTTGTGTTACTGCAGTGATCTAGTATTGTGTTACTGCAGTGCTCTAGTCTTGTGTAACTGCAGTGCTCTAGTCTTGTGTTACTGCAGTGCTCTAGTCTTGTGATACTGCAGTGCTCTAGTCTTGTGTTACTGCAGTCTTGTGTTACTACAGTGCTCTAGTCTTGTTTTACTGCAGTGCTCTAGTCTTGTGTTACTGCAGTGCTCTAGTCTTGTGTTACTACAGTGCTCTAGTCTTGTGTTACTGCAATGCTCTAGAATTGTGTTACTGCAGTGCTCTAGTCTTCTGGTACTGCAGTGCTCTAGTCTTGTTACTACAGTGCTCTAGTTTTGTGTTACTGCAGTGCTCTAGTATTGTGCTACTGCAGTGCTCTAGTCTTGTGTTTCTACAGTGCTCTAGTATTGTGTTACTGCAGTGCTCTAGTCTTCTGTTACTGCAGTGCTCTAGTGTTGTGTTACTGCAGTCTTGTGTACTACAGTGCTCTAGTCATGTGTTACTGTAGTGCTCTAGTCTTGTGTTACTACAGTGCTCTAGTTTTGTGTTACTGCAGTGCTCTAGTCTTGTGTTACTACAGTGCTCTAGTCTTGTGTTACTACAGTGCTCTATTCTTGTGTTACTGCAGTGCTCTAGACTTGTGTTACTGCAGTGATCTAGTCTTGTGTTACTACAGTGCTCTAGTCTTGTGTTACTGCAGTGCTCTAGTTTTGTGTTACTGCAGTGCTCTAGTCTTGCGTTACTGCAGTGTTCTAGTCTTGTGTTACTGCAGTCTTGTGTTACTACAGTGCTCTAGTCTTGTGTTACTGCGGTGCTCTAGTCTTGTGTTACTGCAGTGCTCTAGTCTTGTGTTACTGCAGTGCTCTAGTCTTGTGTTACTACAGTGATCTAGTCTTGTGTTACTGCAGTGCTCTAGTATTGTGTTACTGCAGTGCTCTAGTCTTGTGTTACTGCAGTGCTCTAGTCTTGTGTTACTGCAGTGCTGTAGTCTTGTGTTACTACAGTGCTCTAGTCTTGTGTTACTGCAGTGCTCTAGTCTTGTGCTACTGCAGTGCTCTAGTCTTGTGTTACTGCAGTGCTCTAGTATAGTGTTACTGCAGTGCTCTAGTCTTGTGTTACTTCAGTGCTCTAGTCTTTTGTTACTGCAGTGCTCTAGTATTGTCTTACTGCAGTGCTCTAGTCTTGTGTTATTGCAGTGCTCTAGTCTTGTGTTACTGCAGTGCTCTAGTCTTGTCTTACTGCAATGCTCTAGTCTTGTGTTACTACAGTGCTCTAGTCTTGTGTTACTGTAGTGCTCTAGTATTGTGTTACTGCAGTGGTCTAGTCTTGTGTTACTACAGTGCTCTAGTCTTGTCTTACTGCAGTGCTCTAGTATTGTGTTACTGCAGTGCTCTAGTCTTGTGGAACTGCAGTGCTTTAGTCTTGTGTTACTGCAGTGCTCTAGTATAGTGTTACTGCAGTGCTCTAGTCTTGTGTTACTTCAGTGTTCTAGTCTTTTGTTACTGCAGTCTTGTGTTACTGCAGTGCTCTAGTATTGTGTTACTGCAGTGTTCTAGCCTTGTGTTACTGCAGTGCTCTAGTCTTGTGTTACTGACGTGTTCTAGTCTTGTGTTACTGTAGTGCTCTAGTCTTGTGTTACTACAGTGCTCTAGTCTTGTGTTACTGCAGTCTTGTGTTACTACAGTGCTCTAGTCTTGTGTTACTGCAGTGCTCTAGTCTTGTGTTACTGCAGTGCTCCAGTCTTGTGTTACTGCAGTGCTCTAGTCTTGTGTTACTGCAGTGCTCTAGGCTTGTGTTCCTGCAGTGCTCTAGGCTTGTATTACTGCAGTGCTCAAGTCTTGTGTTACTGCAGTGCTCAAATCTTGTGTTACTGCAGTGCTCTAGTCTTGTGTTACTGCAGTGCTCTAGTCTTGTGTTACTGCAGTGCTCTAGCCTTGTGTTACTGTAGTGCTCTAGTCTTGTGTTACTGCAGTGCTCTAGTCTTGTGTTACTGCAGTGCTCTAGCCTTGTGTTACTGCAGTGCTCTAGGCTTGTATTACTGCAGTGCTCAAGTCTTGTGTTACTGCAGTGCTCAAATCTTGTGTTACTGCAGTGCTCTCTTCTTGTGTTACTGCAGTGCTATAGTCTTGTGTTACTGCAGTGCTATAGTCTTGTTTTACTGCAGTACTCTAGTCTTGTGTTACTGCAGTGCTCTAGTCTTGTGTTACTGCAGTGCTCTAGTCTTGTGTTACTGCAGTGCTCTAGTCTTGTGTTACTACAGTGCTCTAGTCCTGTGTTACTGCAGTGCTCTAGCCTTGTGTTACTGGAGTGCTCAAGTCTTGTGTTACTGCAATGCTCTAGTATTGTGTTACTGCAGTCTTGTGTTACTGCAGTCTTTTGTTACTGCAGTCTTGTGTTAGTACAGTGCTCTAGTCTTGTGTTACTACAGTGCTCTAGTATTGTGTTACTGCAGTGCTCTAGTCTTGTGTTACTACAGTGCTCTAGTCTTGTGTTACTGCAGTGCTCTAGTATTGTGTTACTGCAGTGCTCTAGTCTTGTGTTACTACAGTGCTCTAGTCTTGTGTTACTACAGTGCACTAGTCTTGTGTTACTGCAGTGCTCTAGTCTTGTGTTACTGCAGTGCTCTAGTCTTGTGTTACTGCAGTGCTTTAGTCTTGTGTTACTGCAGTGCTCTAGTCTTGTGTTACTACAGTGATCTAGTCTTGTGTTACTGCAGTGCTCTAGCACTGTGTTACTGCAGTGCTCTAGTCTTGTGTTACTGCAGTGCTCTAGTCTTGTGTTACTGCAGTGCTGTAGTCTTTTGTTACTGCAGTGCTCTAGTCTTGTGTTACTACAGTGCTCTAGTCTTGTGTTACTGCAGTGCTCTAGTCTTGTGGTACTGCAGTGCTCTAGTCTTGTGTTACTGCAGTGCTCTAGTCATGTGTTACTGCAGTGCTCTAGTCTTGTGTTACTACAGTGCTCTAGTCTTGAGTTACTGCAGTGCTCTAGTCTTGTGTTACTACAGTGCTCTAGTCTTGTGTTACTACAGTGCTCTATTCTTGTGTTACTGCAGTGCTCTAGACTTGTGTTACTGCAGTGATCTAGTCTTGTGTTACTACAGTGCTCTAGTCTTGTGTTACTGCAGTGCTCTAGTTTTGTGTTACTGCAGTGCTCTAGTCTTGTGTTACTGCAGTGTTCTAGTCTTGTGTTACTGCAGTCTTGTGTTACTACAGTGCTCTAGTCTTGTGTTACTGCAGTGCTCTAGTCTTGTGTTACTGCAGTGCTCTAGTCTTGTGTTACTGCAGTGCTTTAGTCTTGTGTTACTGCAGTGCTCTAGTCTTGTGTTACTACAGTGCTCTAGTCTTGTGTTACTGCAGTGCTCTAGTATTGTGTTACTGTAGTGCTCTAGTCTTGTGTTACTGCAGTGCTCTAGTCTTGTGTTACTGCAGTGCTGTAGTCTTTTGTTACTGCAGTGCTCTAGTCTTGTGTTACTACAGTGCTCTAGTCTTGTGTTACTGCAGTGCTCTAGCCTTGTGGTACTGCAGTGCTCTAGTCTTGTGTTACTGCAGTGCTCTTGTCTTGTGTTACTGCAGTGCTCTAGTCTTGTGTTACTGCAGTGCACTAGTCTTGTGTTACTACAGTGCTCTAGTCTTGTGTTACTGTAGTGCTCTAGTATTGTGTTACTGCAGTGCTCTAGTTTTGTGTTACTACAGTGCTCTAGTCTTGTGTTACTGCAGTGCTCTAGTATTGTGTTACTGCAGTGCTCTAGTCTTGTGGAACTGCAGTGCTCTAGTCTTGTGTTACTGCAGTGCTCTAGTATAGTGTTACTGCAGTGCTCTTGTCTTGTGTTACTTCAGTGCTCTAGTCTTTTGTTACTGCAGTCTTGTGTTACTGCAGTGCTCTAGTATTGAGTTACTGCAGTGCTCGAGTCTTGTGTTACTGCAGTGCTCTAGTCTTGTGTTACTGCCGTGTTCTAGTCTTGTGTTACTGCAGTGCTCTAGTCTTGTGTTACTACAGTGCTCTAGTCTTGTGTTACTGCAGTCTTGTGTTACTACAGTGCTCTAGTCTTGTGTTACTGCAGTGCTCTAGTCTTGTGTTACTGCAGTGCTCTAGTCTTGTGTTACTGCAGTGCTCTAGGCTTGTGTTCCTGCCGTGCTCTAGGCTTGTATTACTGCAGTGCTCAAGTCTTGTGTTACTGCAGTGCTCAAATCTTGTGTTACTGCAGTGCTCTAGTCTTGTGTTACTGCAGTGCTCTAGCCTTGTGTTACTGCAGTGCTCTAGGCTTGTATTACTGCAGTGCTCAAGCCTTGTGTTACTGCAGTGCTCAAATCTTCTGTTACTGCAGTGCTCTAGTCTTGTGTTACTGCAGTGCTTTAGTCTTGTGTTACTGCAGTGCTCTAGTCTTGTGTTACTACAGTGATCTAGTCTTGTGTTACTGCAGTGCTCTAGTATTGTGTTACTGCAGTGCTCTAGTCTTGTGTTACTGCAGTGCTCTAGTCTTGTGTTACTGCAGTGCTGTAGTCTTTTGTTACTGCAGTGCTCTAGTCTTGTGTTACTACAGTGCTCTAGTCTTGTGTTACTGCAGTGCTCTAGTCTTGTGGTACTGCAGTGCTCTAGTCTTGTGTTACTGCAGTGCTCTAGTCATGTGTTACTGCAGTGCTCTAGTCTTGTGTTACTACAGTGCTCTAGGCTTGAGTTACTGCAGTGCTCTAGTCTTGTGTTACTACAGTGCTCTAGTCTTGTGTTACTACAGTGCTCTATTCTTGTGTTACTGCAGTGCTCTAGACTTGTGTTACTGCAGTGATCTAGTCTTGTGTTACTACAGTGCTCTAGTCTTGTGTTACTGCAGTGCTCTAGTTTTGTTACTGCAGTGCTCTAGTCTTGTGTTACTGCAGTGTTCTAGTCTTGTGTTACTGCAGTCTTGTGTTACTATATTGCTCTAGTCTTGTGTTACTGCAGTGCTCTAGTCTTGTGTTACTGCAGTGCTCTAGTCTTGTGTTACTGCAGTGCTTTAGTCTTGTGTTACTGCAGTGCTCTAGTCTTGTGTTACTACAGTGATCTAGTCTTGTGTTACTGCAGTGCTCTAGTATTGTTACTGCAGTGCTCTAGTCTTGTGTTACTGCAGTGCTCTAGTCTTGTGTTACTGCAGTGCTGTAGTCTTTTGTTACTGCAGTGCTCTAGTCTTGTGTTACTACAGTGCTCTAGTCTTGTGTTACTGCAGTGCTCTAGTCTTGTGGTACTGCAGTGCTCTAGTCTTGTGTTACTGCAGTGCTCTAGTCTTGTGTTACTGCAGTGCTCTAGTCTTGTGTTACTGCAGTGCTCTAGTCTTGTGTTACTAGAGAGCTCTAGTCTTGTGTTACTGTAGTGCTCTAGTATTGTGTTACTGCAGTGCTCTAGTTTTGTGTTACTACAGTGCTCTAGTCTTGTGTTACTGCAGTGCTCTAGTATTGTGTTACTGCAGTGCTCTAGTCTTGTGGAACTGCAGTGCTCTAGTCTTGTGTTACTGCAGTGCTCTAGTATAATGTTACTGCAGTGCTCTTGTCTTGTGTTACTTCAGTGCTCTAGACTTTTGTTACTGCAGTCTTGTGTTACTGCAGTGTTCTAGTCTTGTGTTACTGCAGTGCTCTAGTCTTGTGTTACTACAGTGCTCTAGTCTTGTGTTACTGCAGTCTTGTGTTACTACAGTGCTCTAGTCTTGTGTTACTGCAGTGCTCTAGTCTTGTGTTACTGCAGTGCTCTAGTCTTGTGTTACTGCAGTGCTCTAGGCTTGTGTTCCTGCAGTGCTCTAGGCTTGTATTACTGCAGTGCTCAAGTCTTGTGTTACTGCAGTGCTCAAATCTTGTGTTACTGCAGTGCTCTAGTCTTGTGTTACTGCAGTGCTCTAGCCTTGTGTTACTGCAGTGCTCTAGGCTTGTATTACTGCAGTGCTCAAGCCTTGTGTTACTGCAGTGCTCTAGTCTTGTGTTACTGCAGTGCTCTAGTCTTGTGTTACTACAGTGCTCTAGTCCTGTGTTACTGCAGTGCTCTAGCCTTGTGTTACTGCAGTGCTCTAGTCTTGTGTTACTGCAATGCTCTAGTATTGTGTTACTGCAGTCTTGTGTTACTGCAGTCTTTTGTTACTGCAGTCTTGTCTTACTACAGTGCTCTAGTCTTGTGTTACTACAGTGCTCTAGTATTGTGTTACTGCAGTGCTCTAGTCTTGTGTTACTACAGTGCTCTAGTCTTGTGTTACTGCAGTGCTCTAGTATTGTGTTACTGCAGTGCTCTAGTCTTGTGGTACTGCAGTGCTCTAGTCTTGTGTTACTACAGTGCTCTAGTTTTGTGTTACTACAGTGCTCTAGTATTGTGTTACTGCAGTGCTCTAGTCTTGTGTTTCTACAGTGCTATAGTATTGTGTTACTGCAGTGCTCTAGTCTTGTGTTACTACAGTGCTCTAGTCTTGTGTTACTACAGTGCTCTAGTCTTGTGTTACTGCAGTGCTCTAGTCTTGTGTTACTGCAGTGATCTAGTCTTCTGTTGCTACAGTGCTCTAGTCTTGTGTTACTGCAGTGCTCTAGTCTTGGGTTACTGCAGTGCTCTAGTTACTGCAGTGCTCTAGTCTTGTGTTACTGCAGTGCTCTTGTGTTACTACAGTGCTCGAGTCTTGTGTTACTGCAGTGCTCTAGTCTTGTGTTACTGCAGTGCTCTAGTCTTGTGTTACTGCAGTGCTCTAGTCTTGTGTTACTACAGTGCTCTAGTCTTGTGTTACTGCAGTGCTCTAGTCTTGTGTTACTGCAGTGCTCTAGTCTTGTGTTACTGCAGTGCTCTAGTCTTGTGTTACTGCAGTGCTCTAGTCTTGTGTTACTGCAGTGCTCTAGTATTGTGTTACTGCAGTGCTCTAGTCTTGTGTTACTGCAGTGCTCTAGACAGTGCTCTTGTGTTACTGCAGTGCTCTAGTCTTGTGTTACTTCAGTGCTCTAGTCTTGTGTTACTGCAGTGCTCTAGTCTTGTGTTACTACAGCTCTGCTCTAGTTCTTGTGTTACTGCAGTGCTCTAGTTACTGCAGTGATCTAGTCTTGTGTTACTACAGTGCTCTAGTCTTGTTACTACAGTGCTCTAGTTTTGTGTTACTGCAGTGCTCTAGTATTGTGTTACTGCAGTGCTCTAGTCTTGTGTTACTGAAGTCTTGTGTACTACAGTGCTCTAGTCTTGTTTTACTGCAGTGCTCTAGTCTTGTGTTACTACAGTGCTCTAGTCTTGTGTTACTGCAGTGCTCTAGTCTTCTGTTACTACAGTGCTCTAGTCTTGTGTTACTGTTACAGTGCTCTAGTCTTGTGTTACTGCAGTGCTCTAGTCATGTGTTACTGTAGTGCTCTAGTCTTGTGTTACTGCAGTGCTCTAGTCTTGTGTTACTGCAGTGCTCTAGTCTTGTGTTACTGCAGTGCTCTAGTCTTGTGTTACTACAGTGCTCTAGTCTTGTGTTACTGCAGTGCTCTAGTCTTGTATTACTGCAGTGCTCTAGTCTTGTGTTACTAGTCTCTAGTGTTACTACAGTGCTCTAGTCTTGTGTTACTGCAGTGCTCTAGTCTTGTGTTACTGCAGTGCTCTAGTCTTGTGTTACTGCAGTGCTCTAGTCTTGTGTTACTGCAGTGCTCTAGCTCTAGTATTGTGTTACTGCAGTGCTCTAGTCTTGTGTTACTGCAGTGCTCTAGTCTTGTGTTACTGCCGTGATCTATTCTTGTGTTACTGCAGTGCTCTAGTCTTGTGTTACTGCAGTGCTCTAGCCTTGTGTTACTGCAGTGCTCTTGTCTTGTGTTACTGCAGTGTACACTGCAGTGTAGTCTTGTGTTACAGTGCTCTAGTCTTGTGTTACTGCAGTGCTCTAGTATAGTATTACTGCAGTGCTCTAGTCTTGTGTTACTTTAGTGCTCTAGTCTTGTGTTACTGCAGTGCTCTAGTATAGTGTTACAGCAGTGCTCTAGTCTTGTGTTACTAGTGCTCTAGTCTTGTGTTACTGCAGTGCTCTAGTCTTGTGTTACTGCAGTGCTCTAGTCTTGTGTTACTACAGTGCTCTAGTCTTGTGTTACTGTAGTGCTCTAGTATTGTGTTACTGCAGTGGTCTAGTCTTGTGTTACTACAGTGCTCTAGTCTTGTGTTACTGCAGTGCTCTAGTATTGTGTTACTGCAGTGCTCTAGTCTTGTGTTACTACAGTGCTCTAGTCTTGTGTTACTGCAGTGCTCTAGACTTGTGTTACTGCAGTGATCTAGTCTTGTGTTACTACAGTGCTCTAGTCTTGTGTTACTGCAGTGCTCTAGTTTTGTTACTGCAGTGCTCTAGTCTTGTGTTACTGCAGTGTTCTAGTCTTGTGTTACTGCAGTCTTGTGTTACTACAGTGCTCTAGTCTTGTGTTACTGCAGTGCTCTAGTCTTGTGTTACTGCAGTGCTCTAGTCTTGTGTTACTGCAGTGCTTTAGTCTTGTGTTACTGCAGTGCTCTAGTCTTGTGTTACTACAGTGATCTAGTCTTGTGTTACTGCAGTGCTCTAGTATTGTTACTGCAGTGCTCTAGTCTTGTGTTACTGCAGTGCTGTAGTCTTGTGTTACTGCAGTGCTGTAGTCTTTTGTTACTGCAGTGCTCTAGTCTTGTGTTACTACAGTGCTCTAGTCTTGTGTTACTGCAGTGCTCTAGTCTTGTGGTACTGCAGTGCTCTAGTCTTGTGTTACTGCAGTGCTCTAGTCTTGTGTTACTGCAGTGCTCTAGTCTTGTGTTACTGCAGTGCTCTAGTCTTGTCTTACTACAGAGCTCTAGTCTTGTGTTACTGTAGTGCTCTAGTATTGTGTTACTGCAGTGCTCTAGTTTTGTGTTACTACAGTGCTCTAGTCTTGTGTTACTGCAGTGCTCTAGTATTGTGTTACTGCAGTGCTCTAGTCTTGTGGAACTGCAGTGCTCTAGTCTTGTGTTACTGCAGTGCTCTAGTATAATGTTACTGCAGTGCTCTTGTCTTGTGTTACTTGCAGTGCTCTAGGCTTGTGTTCCTGCAGTCCTCTAGGCATGTTGCTGCAGTGCTCAGAGTCTTGTGTTACTGCAGTGCTCATCTTGTGTTACTGCAGTGCTCTAGTCTTGTGTTGCTGCAGTGCTCTGGCCTTGTGTTGCTTGCAAGTGCTCTTGAAGCTGTATTACTCATGGATTAACTCCAGCCTTGTGTTACTGCAGTGCTCTAGTCTTTTGTTACTGCAGTCTTGTGTTACTGCAGTGCTCTAGTATTGTGTTACTGCAGTGCTCTAGTATTGTGTTACTGCAGTGCTCTAGTCTTGTGTTACTGCCGTGTTCTAGTCTTGTGTTACTGCAGTGCTCTAGTATTGTTGTTGCTTGCAGTGCTCTTAGTCTTGTCAATTGCCTTGCAGTGCTCTAGTCTTGTGTTACAGTGCTCTAGTTTTGTGCACCTACAGTGATCTAGTTAATTGTGTTACTACAGTGCTCCTAGTCTTGTGTTTCTTACCAAGTTGCTATAAGTTATTAATGTTACTTGCAGTGCTCTAAGTCTTTGTGTTACTACAGTGCAGTGCTCTAGTCTTGTGTTTCTACAGTGCTCTAGTCTTGTGTTACTGCAGTCTTGTGTTACTACAGTGCTCTAGTCTTGTGTTACTGCAGTGCTGTAGTCTTTTGTTACTGCAGTGCTCTAGTCTTGTGTTACTACAGTGCTCTAGTCTTGTGTTACTGCAGTGCTCTAGCCTTGTGGTACTGCAGTGATCTGGTCTTGTATTTACTGCAGTGCTCTGTAGTCTTGTGTTACCTGCAGTGCTCTAGTCTTTGTGTTACTGCCAAGTGCTTCTAATCTTGTGTTACTTACAGTGCTCTTAGTCTTGTGTTACTACAGTGCTCTAGTCTTGTGTTACTGCAGTGCTCTAGCCTTGTGGTACTGCAGTGCTCTAGTCTTGTGTTACTGCAGTGCTCTTGTCTTGTGTTACTGCAGTGCTCTAGTCTTGTGTTACTGCAGTGCACTAGTCTTGTGTTACTACAGTGCTCTAGTCTTGTGTTACTGTAGTGTTACTGTAGTGCTCTAGTCTTGTGTTACTCCAGTGCTCTAGTTTTGTGTTACTTCAGTGCTCTAGACTTGTGTTACTGCAGTGCTCTAGTATTGTGTTACTGCAGTGCTCTAGTCTTGTGGAACTGCAGTGCTCTAGTCTTGTGTTACTGCAGTGCTCTAGTATAGTGTTACTATAGTGTTACTTCAGTGCTCTTGTCTTGTGTTACTGCAGTGCTACTGCAGCTCTAGTATTGAGTACTGCACTGCTCGAGTCTTGTGTTACTGCAGTGCTCTAGTCTTGAGTTACTGCCGTGCTCGAGTCTTGTGTTACTGCAGTGCTCTAGTCTTGTGTTACTACAGTGCTCTAGTCTTGTGTTACTGCAGTCTTGTGTTACTACAGTGCTCTAGTCTTGTGTTACTGCAGTGCTCTAGTCTTGTGTTACTGCAGTGCTCTAGTCTTGTGTTACTGCAGTGCTCTAGTCTTGTGTTCCTGCCGTGTTCTAGTCTTGTATTACTGCAGTGCTCAAGTCTTGTGTTTACAGTGCTCTAGTCTTGTGTTACTGCAAATCTTGTGTTACTACAGTGCTCTAGTCTTGTGTTACTGCAGTGCTCTAGCCTTGTGTTACTGCAGTGCTCTAGTCTTGTGTACTGCAGTGCTCTAGGCTTGTGTTGCTCCGTGCTCTAGGCTTGTATTACTGCAGCTCAAGTCTTGTGTTCTGCAGTGCTCAAATCTTGTGTTGCTGCAGGTGCTCTGGATTTGTTACTGCCCAGTGCTCTGGTCTTGTGTTTTTACTGCAAGTGTTCTTAGTCTTGTGTTACTGCAGTCTTGTGTTACTTACAGTGCTCTGAGTCTTGTGTTACTGCTGATGCTCCTAGTTCTTGTATTTACTGCAGTGCTCTAGTCTTGTGTTACTGCAGTGCTTTAGTCTTGTGTTACTGCAGTGCTCTAGGCTTGTATTACTGCAGTGCTCAAGCCTTGTGTTACTGCAGTGCTCAAATCTTCTGTTACTGCAGTGCTCTAGTCTTGTGTTACTGCAGTGCTCTAGTCTTGTGTTACTGCAGTGCTCTAGTCTTGTGTTACTGCAGTGCTCTAGTCTTGTGTTACTGCAGTGCTCTAGTCTTGTGTTACTGCAGTGCTCTAGTCTTGTGTTACTACAGTGCTCTAGTCTTGTGTTACTGTAGTGCTCTAGTATTGTGTTACTGCAGTGCTCTAGTTTTGTGTTACTACAGTGCTCTAGTCTTGTGTTACTGCAGTGCTCTAGTATTGTGGAACTGCAGTGCTCTAGTCTTGTGTTACTGCAGTGCTCTAGTATAATGTTACTGCAGTGCTCTTGTCTTGTGTTACTTCAGTGCTCTAGTCTTGTGCTTACTGCAGTGCTGTAGTCTAGTTTTGTTACTGCAGTGCTCTAGTCTTGTGTTACTACAGTGCTCTAGTCTTGTGTTACTGCAGTCTTGTGTTACTACAGTGCTCTAGTCTTGTGTTACTGCAGTGCTCTAGTCTTGTGTTACTGCAGTGCTCTAGTCTTGTGTTACTGCAGTGCTCTAGGCTTGTGTTCCTGCAGTGCTCTAGTCTTGTGTTACTACAGTGCTCTAGTCTTGTGTTACTGCAGTCTTGTGTTACTACAGTGCTCTAGTCTTGTGTTACTGCAGTGCTCTAGTCTTGTGTTACTGCAGTGCTCTAGTCTTGTGTTACTGCAGTGCTCTAGTCTTGTGTTACTGCAGTGCTCTAGTCTTGTGTTACTACAGTGCTCTAGTCTTGTGTTACTGCAGTGCTCTAGTCTTGTATTACTGCAGTGCTCAAGTCTTGTGTTACTGCAGTGCTCAAATCTTGTGTTACTGCAGTGCTCTAGTCTTGTGTTACTGCAGTGCTCTAGCCTTGTGTTACTGCAGTGCTCTAGGCTTGTATTACTGCAGTGCTCAAGCCTTGTGTTACTGCAGTGCTCTAGTCTTGTGTTACTGCAGTGCTCTAGTCTTGTGTTACTACAGTGCTCTAGTCCTGTGTTACTGCAGTGCTCTAGCCTTGTGTTACTGCAGTGCTCTAGTCTTGTGTTACTGCAATGCTCTAGTATTGTGTTACTGCAGTCTTGTGTTACTGCAGTCTTTTGTTACTGCAGTCTTGTCTTACTACAGTGCTCTAGTCTTGTGTTACTACAGTGCTCTAGTCTTGTGTTACTGCAGTGCTCTAGTCTTGTGTTACTACAGTGCTCTAGTCTTGTGTTACTGCAGTGCTCTAGTATTGTGTTACTGCAGTGCTCTAGTCTTGTGGTACTGCAGTGCTCTAGTCTTGTGTTACTACAGTGCTCTAGTTTTGTGTTACTACAGTGCTCTAGTATTGTGTTACTGCAGTGCTCTAGTCTTGTGTTTCTACAGTGCTCTAGTATTGTGTTACTGCAGTGCTCTAGTCTTGTGTTACTAGAGTGCTCTAGTCTTGTGTTACTACAGTGCACTAGTCTTGTGTTACTGCAGTGCTCTAGTCTTGTGTTACTGCAGTGATCTTAGTTCACTGTTTTCACAGTGCTCTAGGTCTTTGTGTTACTTGCAGTGCTCCTAGTCTTGTGTTACTGCAATTGCTCTAGTCTTGTGATTGCTGCAGTGGCTCTAGTCTTCAATGTTGCAGTCTTGTGATTTTACTACAGTGCTCTAGTCTTGTTTTTTACTGCAGTGCTCTAGTCTTGTGTTACTGCAGTGCTTCCTAGGTCTTGTGTTGCACCAGTGCTCTAGTCTTGTGGTTACTGCGGTGATCCTGAAGTATTGTGTTACTGGTGCTCTAGTCTTGTGTTAACTGCAGTGCTCCTAGTCTTGTGTTACTGCGGTTGCTCTGAGTCTTGTGATTACTGCAGTGCTCTAGTCTTGTGTTACTGCGGTCTTGTGTTACTACAGTGCTGCCGTCTTGTGCTGCAGTGCTCTTAGTCTTGTGATTACTGCAGTGCTCCTAGGTCTTAATGTTACTGCAGTCTTGTGTTACTTACAGGTGCTCTTAGTCTTGTGTTGTTACTACAGTGCTCTATTCTTGTGTTACTGCAGTGCTCTAGTCTTGAGTTACTGCAGTGATCTAGTCTAGTGGTTCTTCAGTGCTCTAGTCTTGTGTTACTGCAGTGCTCTAGTCTTGTGTTACTGCAGTGCTATAGTCTTGTGATTCTGCAGTGCTCTAGTCTTGTGTTACTGCAGTCTTGTGTTACTACAGTGCTCTAGTGTTACTGCAGTGCTCTAGTCTTGTGTTACTGCAGTGCTCTAGTCTTGTGTTACTACAGTGCTCTAGTGTTGTGTTACTGCAGTGATCTAGTATTGTGTTACTCTAGTCTTGTGTTACTGCAGTGCTCTAGTCTTGTGTTACTGCAGTGCTCTAGTCTTGTGTTACTGCAGTGCTCTAGTCTTGTGTTACTACAGTGCTCTAGTCTTGTGTTACTGCAGTGCTCTAGTCTTGTGTTACTGCAGTGCTCTAGTCTGGTACTGCAGTGCTCTAGTCTTGTTACTACAGTGCTCTAGTCTTGTGTTACTGCAGTGCTCTAGTCTTGTGCTACTGCAGTGCTCTAGTCTTGTGTTACTGCAGTGCTCTAGTATTGTGTTACTGCAGTGCTCTAGTCTTGTGTTACTGCAGTGCTCTAGTCTTCTTGTTACTGCAGTGGTCTAGTCATGTGTTACTGCAGTGCTCTAGTCTTGTGTTACTACAGTGCTCTAGTCTTGAGTTACTGCAGTGCTCTAGTCTTGTGTTACTACAGTGCTCTAGTCTTGTGTTACTGCAGTGCTCTAGTTTTGTTACTGCAGTGCTCTAGTCTTGTGTTACTGCAGTGTTCTAGTCTTGTGTTACTGCAGTGCTCTAGTCTTGTGTTACTGCAGTGCTCTAGTCTTGTGTTACTGCAGTGCTCTAGTCTTGTGTGCTCTAGTCTTGTGTTACTACAGTGCTCTAGTCTTGTGTGCTCTAGTCTTGTGTTACTGCAGTGCTCTAGTCTTGTGTTACTGCAGTGCTTTAGTCTTGTGTTACTGCAGTGCTCTAGTATTGTCTTACTGCAGTGCTCTAGTCTTGTGTTACTGCAGTGCTCTAGTCTTGTGTTACTGCAGTGCTCTAGTCTTGTGTTACTGCAGTGCTCTAGTCTTGTGTTACTGCAGTGCTCTAGTCTTTTGTTACTGCAGTGCTCTAGTCTTGTGTTACTACAGTGCTCTAGTCTTGTGTTACTGCAGTGCTCTAGTCTTGTGGTACTGCAGTGCTCTAGTCTTGTGTTACTGCAGTGCTCTAGTATTGTGTTACTGCAGTGCTCTAGTCTTGTGTTACTACAGTGCTCTAGGCTTGTGTTACTGCAGTGCTCTAGTCTTGTGTTACTACAGTGCTCTAGTCTTGTGTTACTACAGTGCTCTATTCTTGTGTTACTGCAGTGCTCTAGACTTGTGTTACTGCAGTGATCTAGTCTTGTGTTACTACAGTGCTCTAGTCTTGTGTTACTGCAGTGCTCTAGTTTTGTTACTGCAGTGCTCTAGTCTTGTGTTACTGCAGTGTTCTAGTCTTGTGTTACTGCAGTCTTGTGTTACTACAGTGCTCTAGTCTTGTGTTACTGCAGTGCTCTAGTCTTGTGTTACTGCAGTGCTCTAGTCTTGTGTTACTGCAGTGCTTTAGTCTTGTGTTACTGCAGTGCTCTAGTCTTGTGTTACTACAGTGATCTAGTCTTGTGTTACTGCAGTGCTCTAGTATTGTTACTGCAGTGCTCTAGTCTTGTGTTACTGCAGTGCTCTAGTCTTGTGTTACTGCAGTGCTGTAGTCTTTTGTTACTGCAGTGCTCTAGTCTTGTGTTACTACAGTGCTCTAGTCTTGTGTTACTGCAGTGCTCTAGTCTTGTGGTACTGCAGTGCTCTAGTCTTGTGTTACTGCAGTGCTCTAGTCTTGTGTTACTGCAGTGCTCTAGTCTTGTGTTACTGCAGTGCTCTAGTCTTGTGTTACTAGAGAGCTCTAGTCTTGTGTTACTGTAGTGCTCTAGTATTGTGTTACTGCAGTGCTCTAGTTTTGTGTTACTACAGTGCTCTAGTCTTGTGTTACTGCAGTGCTCTAGTATTGTGTTACTGCAGTGCTCTAGTCTTGTGGAACTGCAGTGCTCTAGTCTTGTGTTACTGCAGTGCTCTAGTATAATGTTACTGCAGTGCTCTTGTCTTGTGTTACTTCAGTGCTCTAGTCTTTTGTTACTGCAGTCTTGTGTTACTGCAGTGTTCTAGTCTTGTGTTACTGCAGTGCTCTAGTTTTGTGTTACTACAGTGCTCTAGTCTTGTGTTACTGCAGTCTTGTGTTACTACAGTGCTCTAGTCTTGTGTTACTGCAGTGCTCTAGTCTTGTGTTACTGCAGTGCTCTAGTCTTGTGTTACTGCAGTGCTCTAGGCTTGTGTTCCTGCAGTGCTCTAGGCTTGTATTACTGCAGTGCTCAAGTCTTGTGTTACTGCAGTGCTCAAATCTTGTGTTACTGCAGTGCTCTAGTCTTGTGTTACTGCAGTGCTCTAGCCTTGTGTTACTGCAGTGCTCTAGGCTTGTATTACTGCAGTGCTCAAGCCTTGTGTTACTGCAGTGCTCTAGTCTTGTGTTACTGCAGTGCTCTAGTCTTGTGTTACTACAGTGCTCTAGTCCTGTGTTACTGCAGTGCTCTAGCCTTGTGTTACTGCAGTGCTCTAGTCTTGTGTTACTGCAATGCTCTAGTATTGTGTTACTGCAGTCTTGTGTTACTGCAGTCTTTTGTTACTGCAGTCTTGTCTTACTACAGTGCTCTAGTCTTGTGTTACTACAGTGCTCTAGTATTGTGTTACTGCAGTGCTCTAGTCTTGTGTTACTACAGTGCTCTAGTCTTGTGTTACTGCAGTGCTCTAGTATTGTGTTACTGCAGTGCTCTAGTCTTGTGGTACTGCAGTGCTCTAGTCTTGTGTTACTACAGTGCTCTAGTTTTGTGTTACTACAGTGCTCTAGTATTGTGTTACTGCAGTGCTCTAGTCTTGTGTTTCTACAGTGCTATAGTATTGTGTTACTGCAGTGCTCTAGTCTTGTGTTACTACAGTGCTCTAGTCTTGTGTTACTACAGTGCACTAGTCTTGTGTTACTGCAGTGCTCTAGTCTTGTGTTACTGCAGTGATCTAGTCTTCTGTTGCTACAGTGCTCTAGTCTTGTGTTACTGCAGTGCTCTAGTCTTGTGTTACTGCAGTGCTCTAGTCTTGTGATACTGCAGTGCTCTAGTCTTGTGTTACTGCAGTCTTGTGTTACTACAGTGCTCTAGTCTCCTTTTACTGCAGTGCTCTAGTCTTGTGTTACTGCAGTGCTCTAGTCTTGTGTTACTACAGTGCTCTAGTCTTGTGTTACTGCAGTGATCTAGTATTGTGTTACTGCAGTGCTCTAGTCTTGTGTTACTGCAGTGCTCTAGTCTTGTGTTACTGCAGTGCTCTAGTCTTGTGTTACTGCAGTGCTCTAGTCTTGTGTTACTACAGTGCTCTAGTCTTGTGTTACTGCAGTGCTCTAGAATTGTGTTACTGCAGTGCTCTAGTCTTCTGGTACTGCAGTGCTCTAGTCTTGTTACTACAGTGCTCTAGTTTTGTGTTACTGCAGTGCTCTAGTATTGTGCTACTGCAGTGCTCTAGTCTTGTGTTTCTACAGTGCTCTAGTATTGTGTTACTGCAGTGCTCTAGTCTTCTGTTACTGCAGTGCTCTAGTCTTGTGTTACTGCAGTCTTGTGTACTACAGTGCTCTAGTCATGTGTTACTGTAGTGCTCTAGTCTTGTGTTACTACAGTGCTCTAGTCTTGTGTTACTGCAGTGCTCTAGTCTTGTGTTACTACAGTGCTCTAGTCTTGTGTTACTACAGTGCTCTATTCTTGTGTTACTGCAGTGCTCTAGACTTGTGTTACTGCAGTGATCTAGTCTTGTGTTACTACAGTGTTCTAGTCTTGTGTTACTGCAGTGCTCTAGTTTTGTGTTACTGCAGTGCTCTAGTCTTGTGTTACTGCAGTGTTCTAGTCTTGTGTTACTGCAGTCTTGTGTTACTACAGTGCTCTAGTCTTGTGTTACTGCAGTGCTCTAGTCTTGTGTTACTGCAGTGCTCTAGTCTTGTGTTACTGCAGTGCTCTAGTCTTGTGTTACTACAGTGATCTAGTCTTGTGTTACTGCAGTGCTCTAGTATTGTGTTACTGCAGTGCTCTAGTCTTGTGTTACTGCAGTGCTCTAGTCTTGTGTTACTGCAGTGCTGTAGTCTTGTGTTACTACAGTGCTCTAGTCTTGTGTTACTGCAGTGCTCTAGTCTTGTGGTACTGCAGTGCTCTAGTCTTGTGTTACTGCAGTGCTCTAGTATAGTGTTACTGCAGTGCTCTAGTCTTGTGTTACTTCAGTGCTCTAGTCTTTTGTTACTGCAGTGCTCTAGTATTGTCTTACTGCAGTGCTCTAGTCTTGTGTTACTGCAGTGCTCTAGTCTTGTGTTACTGCAGTGCTCTAGTCTTGTGTTACTGCAGTGCTCTAGTCTTGTGTTACTACAGTGCTCTAGTCTTGTGTTACTGTAGTGCTCTAGTATTGTGTTACTGCAGTGGTCTAGTCTTGTGTTACTACAGTGCTCTAGTCTTGTGTTACTGCAGTGCTCTAGTATTGTGTTACTGCAGTGCTCTAGTCTTGTGTTACTACAGTGCTCTATTCTTGTGTTACTGCAGTGCTCTAGACTTGTGTTACTGCAGTGATCTAGTCTTGTGTTACTACAGTGCTCTAGTCTTGTGTTACTGCAGTGCTCTAGTTTTGTTACTGCAGTGCTCTAGTCTTGTGTTACTGCAGTGTTCTAGTCTTGTGTTACTGCAGTCTTGTGTTACTACAGTGCTCTAGTCTTGTGTTACTGCAGTGCTCTAGTCTTGTGTTACTGCAGTGCTCTAGTCTTGTGTTACTGCAGTGCTTTAGTCTTGTGTTACTGCAGTGCTCTAGTCTTGTGTTACTACAGTGATCTAGTCTTGTGTTACTGCAGTGCTCTAGTATTGTTACTGCAGTGCTCTAGTCTTGTGTTACTGCAGTGCTGTAGTCTTGTGTTACTGCAGTGCTGTAGTCTTTTGTTACTGCAGTGCTCTAGTCTTGTGTTACTACAGTGCTCTAGTCTTGTGTTACTGCAGTGCTCTAGTCTTGTGGTACTGCAGTGCTCTAGTCTTGTGTTACTGCAGTGCTCTAGTCTTGTGTTACTGCAGTGCTCTAGTCTTGTGTTACTGCAGTGCTCTAGTCTTGTCTTACTACAGAGCTCTAGTCTTGTGTTACTGTAGTGCTCTAGTATTGTGTTACTGCAGTGCTCTAGTTTTGTGTTACTACAGTGCTCTAGTCTTGTGTTACTGCAGTGCTCTAGTATTGTGTTACTGCAGTGCTCTAGTCTTGTGGAACTGCAGTGCTCTAGTCTTGTGTTACTGCAGTGCTCTAGTATAATGTTACTGCAGTGCTCTTGTCTTGTGTTACTTCAGTGCTCTAGTCTTTTGTTACTGCAGTCTTGTGTTACTGCAGTGCTCTAGTATTGTGTTACTGCAGTGCTCTAGTCTTGTGTTACTGCAGTGCTCTAGTCTTGTGTTACTGCCGTGTTCTAGTCTTGTGTTACTGCAGTGCTCTAGTCTTGTGTTACTACAGTGCTCTAGTCTTGTGTTACTGCAGTCTTGTGTTACTACAGTGCTCTAGTCTTGTGTTACTGCAGTGCTCTAGTCTTGTGTTACTGCAGTGCTCTAGTCTTGTGTTACTGCAGTGCTCTAGGCTTGTGTTCCTGCAGTGCTCTAGGCTTGTGTTACTACAGTGATCTAGTCTTGTGTTACTGCAGTGCTCTAGTATTGTTACTGCAGTGCTCTAGTCTTGTGTTACTACTGCAGTGCTCTAGTCTCTGCAGCTCTAGCCTTGTGTTACTGCAGTGCTCTAGGCTTGTATTACTGCAGTGCTCAAGCCTTGTGTTACTGCAGTGCTCTAGTCTTGTGTTACTGCAGTGCTCTAGTCTTGTGTTACTACAGTGCTCTAGTCCTGTGTTACTGCAGTGCTCTAGCCTTGTGTTACTGCAGTGCTCTAGTCTTGTGTTACTGCAATGCTCTAGTATTGTGTTACTGCAGTCTTGTGTTACTGCAGTCTTTTGTTACTGCAGTCTTGTCTTACTACAGTGCTCTAGTCTTGTGTTACTACAGTGCTCTAGTATTGTGTTACTGCAGTGCTCTAGTCTTGTGTTACTACAGTGCTCTAGTCTTGTGTTACTGCAGTGCTCTAGTATTGTGTTACTGCAGTGCTCTAGTCTTGTGGTACTGCAGTGCTCTAGTCTTGTGTTACTACAGTGCTCTAGTTTTGTGTTACTACAGTGCTCTAGTATTGTGTTACTGCAGTGCTCTAGTCTTGTGTTTCTACAGTGCTATAGTATTGTGTTACTGCAGTGCTCTAGTCTTGTGTTACTACAGTGCTCTAGTCTTGTGTTACTACAGTGCACTAGTCTTGTGTTACTGCAGTGCTCTAGTCTTGTGTTACTGCAGTGATCTAGTCTTCTGTTGCTACAGTGCTCTAGTCTTGTGTTACTGCAGTGCTCTAGTCTTGTGTTACTGCAGTGCTCTAGTCTTGTGATACTGCAGTGCTCTAGTCTTGTGTTACTGCAGTCTTGTGTTACTACAGTGCTCTAGTCTTGTTTTACTGCAGTGCTCTAGTCTTGTGTTACTGCAGTGCTCTAGTCTTGTGTTACTACAGTGCTCTAGTCTTGTGTTACTGCAGTGATCTAGTATTGTGTTACTGCAGTGTCTTGTGTTCTAGTCTTAGTCTTGTTACTGCAGTGCTCTAGTCTTGTGTTAGTCTTGTGCAGTGCTCTAGTCTTGTGTTACTGCAGTGCTCTAGTCTTGTGTTACTACAGTGCTCTAGTCTTGTGTTACTGCAGTGCTCTAGAAATGTGTTACTGCAGTGCTCTAGTCTTCTGGTACTGCAGTGCTCTAGTCTTGTTACTACAGTGCTCTAGTTTTGTGTTACTGCAGTGCTCTAGTATTGTGCTACTGCAGTGCTCTAGTCTTGTGTTTCTACAGTGCTCTAGTATTGTGTTACTGCAGTGCTCTAGTCTTCTGTTACTGCAGTGCTCTAGTCTTGTGTTACTGCAGTCTTGTGTACTACAGTGCTCTAGTCATGTGTTACTGTAGTGCTCTAGTCTTGTGTTACTACAGTGCTCTAGTCTTGTGTTACTGCAGTGCTCTAGTCTTGTGTTACTACAGTGCTCTAGTCTTGTGTTACTACAGTGCTCTATTCTTGTGTTACTGCAGTGCTCTAGACTTGTGTTACTGCAGTGATCTAGTCTTGTGTTACTACAGTGCTCTAGTCTTGTGTTACTGCAGTGCTCTAGTTTTGTGTTACTGCAGTGCTCTAGTCTTGTGTTACTGCAGTGTTCTAGTCTTGTGTTACTGCAGTCTTGTGTTACTACAGTGCTCTAGTCTTGTGTTACTGCAGTGCTCTAGTCTTGTGTTACTGCAGTGCTCTAGTCTTGTGTTACTGCAGTGCTCTAGTCTTGTGTTACTACAGTGATCTAGTCTTGTGTTACTGCAGTGCTCTAGTATTGTGTTACTGCAGTGCTCTAGTCTTGTGTTACTGCAGTGCTCTAGTCTTGTGTTACTGCAGTGCTGTAGTCTTGTGTTACTACAGTGCTCTAGTCTTGTGTTACTGCAGTGCTCTAGTCTTGTGGTACTGCAGTGCTCTAGTCTTGTGTTACTGCAGTGCTCTAGTATAGTGTTACTGCAGTGCTCTAGTCTTGTGTTACTTCAGTGCTCTAGTCTTTTGTTACTGCAGTGCTCTAGTATTGTCTTACTGCAGTGCTCTAGTCTTGTGTTACTGCAGTGCTCTAGTCTTGTGTTACTGCAGTGCTCTAGTCTTGTGTTACTGCAGTGCTCTAGTCTTGTGTTACTACAGTGCTCTAGTCTTGTGTTACTGTAGTGCTCTAGTATTGTGTTACTGCAGTGGTCTAGTCTTGTGTTACTACAGTGCTCTAGTCTTGTCTTACTGCAGTGCTCTAGTATTGTGTTACTGCAGTGCTCTAGTCTTGTGGAACTGCAGTGCTCTAGTCTTGTGTTACTGCAGTGCTCTAGTATAGTGTTACTGCAGTGCTCTAGTCTTGTGTTACTTCAGTGTTCTAGTCTTTTGTTACTGCAGTCTTGTGTTACTGCAGTGCTCTAGTATTGTGTTACTGCAGTGTTCTAGCCTTGTGTTACTGCAGTGCTCTAGTCTTGTGTTACTGACGTGTTCTAGTCTTGTGTTACTGTAGTGCTCTAGTCTTGTGTTACTACAGTGCTCTAGTCTTGTGTTACTGCAGTCTTGTGTTACTACAGTGCTCTAGTCTTGTGTTACTGCAGTGCTCTAGTCTTGTGTTACTGCAGTGCTCCAGTCTTGTGTTACTGCAGTGCTCTAGTCTTGTGTTACTGCAGTGCTCTAGGCTTGTGTTACTGCAGTGCTCTAGGCTTGTATTACTGCAGTGCTCAAGTCTTGTGTTATTGCAGTGCTCAAATCTTGTGTTACTGCAGTGCTCTAGTCTTGTGTTACTGCAGTGCTCTAGTCTTGTGTTACTGCAGTGCTCTAGCCTTGTGTTACTGTAGTGCTCTAGTCTTGTGTTACTGCAGTGCTCTAGTCTTGTGTTACTGCAGTGCTCTAACCTTGTGTTACTGCAGTGCTCTAGGCTTGTATTACTGCAGTGCTCAAGTCTTGTGTTACTGCAGTGCTCAAATCTTGTGTTACTGCAGTGCTCTCTTCTTGTGTTACTGCAGTGCTATAGTCTTGTGTTACTGCAGTGCTATAGTCTTGTTTTACTGCAGTACTCTAGTCTTGTGTTACTGCAGTGCTCTAGTCTTGTGTTACTGCAGTGCTCTAGTCTTGTGTTACTGCAGTGCTCTAGTCTTGTGTTACTACAGTGCTCTAGTCCTGTGTTACTGCAGTGCTCTAGCCTTGTGTTACTGGAGTGCTCAAGTCTTGTGTTACTGCAATGCTCTAGTATTGTGTTACTGCAGTCTTGTGTTACTGCAGTCTTTTGTTACTGCAGTCTTGTGTTAGTACAGTGCTCTAGTCTTGTGTTACTACAGTGCTCTAGTATTGTGTTACTGCAGTGCTCTAGTCTTGTGTTACTACAGTGCTCTAGTCTTGTGTTACTGCAGTGCTCTAGTATTGTGTTACTGCAGTGCTCTAGTCTTGTGTTACTACAGTGCTCTAGTCTTGTGTTACTACAGTGCACTAGTCTTGTGTTACTGCAGTGCTCTAGTCTTGTGTTACTGCAGTGCTCTAGTCTTGTGTTACTGCAGTGCTTTAGTCTTGTGTTACTGCAGTGCTCTAGTCTTGTGTTACTACAGTGATCTAGTCTTGTGTTACTGCAGTGCTCTAGTACTGTGTTACTGCAGTGCTCTAGTCTTGTGTTACTGCAGTGCTCTAGTCTTGTGTTACTGCAGTGCTGTAGTCTTTTGTTACTGCAGTGCTCTAGTCTTGTGTTAATACAGTGCTCTAGTCTTGTGTTACTGCAGTGCTCTAGTCTTGTGGTACTGCAGTGCTCTAGTCTTGTGTTACTGCAGTGGTCTAGTCATGTGTTACTGCAGTGCTCTAGTCTTGTGTTACTACAGTGCTCTAGTCTTGAGTTACTGCAGTGCTCTAGTCTTGTGTTACTACAGTGCTCTAGTCTTGTGTTACTACAGTGCTCTATTCTTGTGTTACTGCAGTGCTCTAGACTTGTGTTACTGCAGTGATCTAGTCTTGTGTTACTACAGTGCTCTAGTCTTGTGTTACTGCAGTGCTCTAGTTTTGTTACTGCAGTGCTCTAGTCTTGTGTTACTGCAGTGTTCTAGTCTTGTGTTACTGCAGTCTTGTGTTACTACAGTGCTCTAGTCTTGTGTTACTGCAGTGCTCTAGTCTTGTGTTACTGCAGTGCTCTAGTCTTGTGTTACTGCAGTGCTTTAGTCTTGTGTTACTGCAGTGCTCTAGTCTTGTGTTACTACAGTGATCTAGTCTTGTGTTACTGCAGTGCTCTAGTATTGTGTTACTGCAGTGCTCTAGTCTTGTGTTACTGCAGTGCTCTAGTCTTGTGTTACTGCAGTGCTGTAGTCTTTTGTTACTGCAGTGCTCTAGTCTTGTGTTACTACAGTGCTCTAGTCTTGTGTTACTGCAGTGCTCTAGTCTTGTGGTACTGCAGTGCTCTAGTCTTGTGTTACTGCAGTGCTCTAGTCTTGTGTTACTGCAGTGCTCTAGTCTTGTGTTACTGCAGTGCTCTAGTCTTGTGTTACTACAGTGCTCTAGTCTTGTGTTACTGTAGTGCTCTAGTATTGTGTTACTGCAGTGCTCTAGTTTTGTGTTACTACAGTGCTCTAGTCTTGTGTTACTGCAGTGCTCTAGTATTGTGTTACTGCAGTGCTCTAGTCTTGTGGAACTGCAGTGCTCTAGTCTTGTGTTACTGCAGTGCTCTAGTATAGTGTTACTGCAGTGCTCTTGTCTTGTGTTACTTCAGTGCTCTAGTCTTTTGTTACTGCAGTCTTGTGTTACTGCAGTGTTCTAGTCTTGTGTTACTGCAGTGCTCTAGTTTTGTGTTACTACAGTGCTCTAGTCTTGTGTTACTGCAGTCTTGTGTTACTACAGTGCTCTAGTCTTGTGTTACTGCAGTGCTCTAGTCTTGTGTTACTGCAGTGATCTAGTCTTGTGTTACCGCAGTGCTCTAGGCTTGTGTTCCTGTGCTCTAGTGTTGTTTTACTGCCGTGCTCTAGTCTTGTGGTACTGCAGTGCTCAAATCTTGTGTTACTGCAGTGCTCTAGTCTTGTGTTACTGCAGTGCTCTAGCCTTGTGTTACTGCAGTGCTCTAGGCTTGTATTACTGCAGTGCTCAAGCCTTGTGTTACTGCAGTGCTCAAATCTTGTGTTACTGCAGTGCTCTAGTCTTGTGTTACTGCAGTGCTATAGTCTTGTGTTACTGCAGTGCTCTAGTCTTGTGTTACTGCAATGCTCTAGTCTTGTGTTACTGCAGTGCTCTAGTCTTGTGTTACTGCAGTGCTCTAGTCTTGTGTTACTACAGTGCTCTAGTCCTGTGTTACTGCAGTGCTCTAGCCTTGTGTTACTGCAGTGCTCTAGTCTTGTGTTACTGCAATGCTCTAGTATTGTGTTACTGCAGTCTTGTGTTACTGCAGTCTTTTGTTACTGCAGTCTTGTCTTACTACAGTGCTCTAGTCTTGTGTTACTACAGTGCTCTAGTATTGTGTTACTGCAGTGCTCTAGTCTTGTGTTACTACAGTGCTCTAGTCTTGTGTTACTGCAGTGCTCTAGTATTGTGTTACTGCAGTGCTCTAGTCTTGTGGTACTGCAGTGCTCTAGTCTTGTGTTACTACAGTGCTCTAGTTTTGTGTTACTACAGTGCTCTAGTATTGTGTTACTGCAGTGCTCTAGTCTTGTGTTTCTACAGTGCTAGTATTGTGTTACTGCAGTAGTCTTGTGATACTGCAGTGCTCTAGTCTTGTGTTACTGCAGTCTTGTGTTACTACAGTGCTCTAGTCTTGTTTTACTGCAGTGCTCTAGTCTTGTGATACTGCAGTGCTCTAGTCTTGTGTTACTGCAGTCTTGTGTTACTACAGTGCTCTAGTCTTGTTTTACTGCAGTGCTCTAGTCTTGTGTTACTGCAGTGCTCTAGTCTTGTGTTACTACAGTGCTCTAGTCTTGTGTTACTGCAGTGATCTAGTATTGTGTTACTGCAGTGCTCTAGTCTTGTGTTACTGCAGTGCTCTAGTCTTGTATTACTGCAGTGCTCTAGTCTTGTGTTACTGCAGTGCTCTAGTCTTGTGTTACTACAGTGCTCTAGTCTTGTGTTACTGCAGTGCTCTAGAATTGTGTTACTGCAGTGCTCTAGTCTTCTGGTACTGCAGTGCTCTAGTCTTGTTACTACAGTGCTCTAGTTTTGTGTTACTGCAGTGCTCTAGTATTGTGCTACTGCAGTGCTCTAGTCTTGTGTTTCTACAGTGCTCTAGTATTGTGTTACTGCAGTGCTCTAGTCTTCTGTTACTGCAGTGCTCTAGTCTTGTGTTACTGCAGTCTTGTGTACTACAGTGCTCTAGTCATGTGTTACTGTAGTGCTCTAGTCTTGTGTTACTACAGTGCTCTAGTCTTGTGTTACTGCAGTGCTCTAGTCTTGTGTTACTACAGTGCTCTAGTCTTGTGTTACTACAGTGCTCTATTCTTGTGTTACTGCAGTGCTCTAGACTTGTGTTACTGCAGTGATCTAGTCTTGTGTTACTACAGTGCTCTAGTCTTGTGTTACTGCAGTGCTCTAGTTTTGTGTTACTGCAGTGCTCTAGTCTTGTGTTACTGCAGTGTTCTAGTCTTGTGTTACTGCAGTCTTGTGTTACTACAGTGCTCTAGTCTTGTGTTACTGCAGTGCTCTAGTCTTGTGTTACTGCAGTGCTCTAGTCTTGTGTTACTGCAGTGCTCTAGTCTTGTGTTACTACAGTGATCTAGTCTTGTGTTACTGCAGTGCTCTAGTATTGTGTTACTGCAGTGCTCTAGTCTTGTGTTACTGCAGTGCTCTAGTCTTGTGTTACTGCAGTGCTGTAGTCTTGTGTTACTACAGTGCTCTAGTCTTGTGTTACTGCAGTGCTCTAGTCTTGTGGTACTGCAGTGCTCTAGTCTTGTGTTACTGCAGTGCTCTAGTATAGTGTTACTGCAGTGCTCTAGTCTTGTGTTACTTCAGTGCTCTAGTCTTTTGTTACTGCAGTGCTCTAGTATTGTCTTACTGCAGTGCTCTAGTCTTGTGTTACTGCAGTGCTCTAGTCTTGTGTTACTGCAGTGCTCTAGTCTTGTGTTACTGCAGTGCTCTAGTCTTGTGTTACTACAGTGCTCTAGTCTTGTGTTACTGTAGTGCTCTAGTATTGTGTTACTGCAGTGGTCTAGTCTTGTGTTACTACAGTGCTCTAGTCTTGTGTTACTGCAGTGCTCTAGTATTGTGTTACTGCAGTGCTCTAGTCTTGTGGAACTGCAGTGCTCTAGTCTTGTGTTACTGCAGTGCTCTAGTATAGTATTACTGCAGTGCTCTAGTATTGTGTTACTTTAGTGCTCTAGTCTTGTGTTACTGCAGTGCTCTAGTATACTGTTACTGCAGTGCTCTAGGCTTGTGTTACTGCAGTGCTCAAGTCTTGTGTTACTGCCGTGTTCTAGTCTTGTGTTACTGTAGTGCTCTAGTCTTGTGTTACTACAGTGCTCTAGTCTTGTGTTACTGCAGTCTTGTGTTACTACAGTGCTCTAGTCTTGTGTTACTGCAGTGCTCTAGTCTTGTGTTACTGCAGTGCTCTAGTCTTGTGTTACTGCAGTGCTCTAGTCTTGTGTTACTGCAGTGCTCTAGGCTTGTGTTCCTGCAGTGCTCTAGGCTTGTATTACTGCAGTGCTCAAGTCTTGTGTTACTGCAGTGCTCAAATCTTGTGTTACTGCAGTGCTCTAGTCTTGTGTTACTGCAGTGCTATAGTCTTGTGTTACTGCAGTGCTCTAGTCTTGTGTTACTGCAATGCTCTAGTCTTGTGTTACTGCAGTGCTCTAGTCTTGTGTTACTGCAGTGCTCTAGTCTTGTGTTACTGCAGTGCTCTAGTCTTGTGTTACTACAGTGCTCTAGTCTTGTGTTACTGCAGTGCTCTAGTATTGTGTTACTGCAGTGCTCTAGTCTTGTGTTACTGCAATGCTCTAGTATTGTGTTACTGCAGTCTTGTGTTACTGCAGTCTACTAGTCTTGTGTTACTACAGTGCTCTAGTCTTGTGTTACTACAGTGCTCTAGTATTGTGTTACTGCAGTGCTCTACTTGTGTTACTACAGTGCTCTAGTCTTGTGTTACTGCAGTGCTCTAGTATTGTGTTACTGCAGTGCTCTAGTCTTGTGTTACTACAGTGCTCTAGTCTTGTGTTACTACAGTGCACTAGTCTTGTGTTACTGCAGTGCTCTAGTCTTGTGTTACTGCAGTGCTCTAGTCTTGTGTTACTGCAGTGATCTAGTATTGTGTTACTGCAGTGATCTAGTCTTGTGTTACTGCAGTGCTCTAGTCTTGTGTTACTGCAGTGCTCAAGTCTTGTGTTACTGCAGTCTTGTGTTACTACAGTGCTCTAGTCTTGTGTTACTGCAGTGCTCTAGTCTTGTGTTACTGCAGTGCTCTAGTCTTGTGTTACTGCAGTGCTCTAGTCTTGTGTTACTGCAGTGCTCTAGTCTTGTGTTACTGCAGTGCTCTAGTCTTGTGTTACTGCAGTGCTCTAGTCTTGTGTTACTGCAGTGCTCTAGTCTTGTGTTACTGCAGTGCTCTAGTCTTGTGTTACTACAGTGCTCTAGTCTTGTGTTACTGCAGTGCTCTAGTCTTGTGTTACTGCAGTGCTCTAGTCTTGTGTTACTGCAGTGCTCTAGTCTTGTGTTACTGCAGTGCTCTAGTCTTGTGTTACTGCAGTGCTCTAGTATTGTGTTACTGCAGTGCTCTAGTCTTGTGTTTCTACAGTGCTCTAGTATTGTGTTACTGCAGTGCTCTAGTCTTCTATTACTGCAGTGCTCTAGCCTTGTTTTACTGCAGTCTTGTGTTACTACAGTGCTCTAGTCATGTGTTACTGCAGTGCTCTAGTCTTGTGTTACTACAGTGCTCTAGTCTTGTGTTACTGCAGTGCTCTAGTCTTCTGTTACTACAGTGCTCTAGTCTTGTGTTACTACAGTGCTCTAGTCTTGTGTTTCTGCAGTGCTCTAGACTTGTGTTACTGCAGTGATCTAGTCTTGTGTTACTACAGTGCTCTAGTCTTGTGTTACTGCAGTGCTCTAGTTTTGTGTTACTGCAGTGCTCTAGTCTTGTGTTACTGCAGTGTTCTAGTCTTGTGTTACTGCAGTCTTGTGTTACTACAGTGCTCTAGTCTTGTATTTCTGCAGAGCTCTAGTCTTGTGTTACTACAGTGATCTAGTCTTGTGTTACTGCAGTGCTCTAGCATTGTGTTACTGCAGTGCTCTAGTCTTGTGTTACTGCAGTGCTCTAGTCTTGTGTTACTGCAGTGCTGTAGTCTTGTGTTACTGCAGTGGTCTAGTCTTGTGTTACAACAGTGCTCTAGTCTTGTGTTACTGTAGTGCTCTAGTCTTGTGGTACTGCAGTGCTCTAGTCTTGTGTTACTGCAGTGCTCTAGTCTTGTGTTACTGCAGTGCTCTAGTCTTGTGTTACTGCAGTGTTCTAGTCTTGTGTTACTACAGTGCTCTAGTCTTGTGTTACTGCAGTGCTCTAGTATTGTGTTACTGCAGTGCTCTAGTCTTGTGTTACTAGTGCTCTAGTCTTGTGTTACTGCAGCGCTCTAGTATTGTGTTACTGCAGTGCTCTAGTCTTGTGGAACTGCAGTGCTCTAGTCTTGTGTTACTGCAGTGCTCTAGTATAGTATTACTGCAGTGCTCTAGTCTTGTGTTACTTTAGTGCTCTAGTCTTGTGTTACTGCAGTGCTCTAGTATAGTGTTACAGCAGTGCTCTAGTCTTGTGTTACTAGTGCTCTAGTCTTGTGTTACTGCAGTGCTCTAGTATTGTGTTACTGCAGTGCTCTAGTCTTGTGGTACTGCAGTGCTCTAGTCTTGTGTTACTACAGTGCTCTAGTTTTGTGTTACTACAGTGCTCTAGTATTGCGTTACTGCAGTGCTCTAGTCTTGTTTCTACAGTGCTCTAGTATTGTGTTACTGCAGTGCTCTAGTCTTGTTACTGCAGTGCTCTAGTATTGTGTTACTGCAGTCTTTTGTTACTACAGTGCTCTAGTCATGTGTTACTACAGTGCTCTAGTCTTGTGTTACTACAGTGCTCTAGTCATGTGTTACTACAGTGATCTAGTCTTGTGTTACTACAGTGCTCTAGTCTTGTGTTACTGCAGTGCTCTAGTCTTGTGTTACTGCAGTGGTCTAGTCTTGTGTTACTACAGTGCTCTAGTCTTGTGTTACTGCAGTGCTCTAGTCTTGTGTTACTGCAGTGCTCTAGTCTTGTGTTACTGCAGTGCTCAAGTCTTGTGTTACTGCAGTCTTGTGTTACTACAGTGCTCTAGTCTTGTGTTACTGCAGTGCTCTAGTCTTGTGTTACTGCAGTGCTCTAGTCTTGTGTTACTACAGTGCTCTAGTCTTGTGTTACTGCAGTGCTCTAGTCTTGTGTTACTGCAGTGCTCTAGTCTTGTGTTACTGCAGTGCTCAAGTCTCGTGTTACTGCAGTCTTGTGTTACTACAGTGCTCTAGTCTTGTGTTACTGCAGTGCTCTAGTCTTGTGTTACTGCAGTGCTCTAGTCTTGTGTTACTGCAGTGCTTTAGTCTTGTGTTACTGCAGTGCTCTAGTCTTGTGTTACTTCAGTGATCTAGTCTTGTGTTACTGCAGTGCTCTAGTATTGTGTTACTGAAGTGCTCTAGTCTTGTGTTACTGCAGTGCTCTAGTCTTGTGTTACTGCAGTGCGCTAGTCTTGTGTTACTGCAGTGCTCTAGTCTTGTGTTACTGCAGTGCTTTAGTCTTGTGTTACTGCAGTGCTCTAGTCTTGTGTTACTACAGTGATCTAGTCTTGTGTTACTGCAGTGCTCTAGTCTTGTGTTACTGCAGTGCTCTAGTCTTGTGTTACTGCAGTCTTGTGTTACTACAGTGCTCTAGTCTTGTGTTACTGCAGTGCTCTAGTCTTGTGTTACTGCAGTGCTCTAGTCTTGTGTTACTGCAGTGCTTTAGTCTTGTGTTACTGCAGTGCTCTAGTCTTTTGTTACTACAATGCTCTAGTCTTGTGTTACTGCAGTGCTCCAGTATTGTGTTACTGCAGTGCTCTAGTCTTGTGGTACTGCAGTGCTCTACTCTTGTGTTTCTGCAGTGCTCTAGTATAGTGTTACTGCAGTGCTCTAGTCTTGCGTTACTTCAGTGCCCTAGTCTTTTGTTACTGCAGTCTTGTCTTACTGCAGTGCTCTAGTATTGTGTTGCTGCAGTGCTCTAGTCTTGTGTTACTGCAGTGCTCTAGTCTTGTGTTACTGCAGTGCTCTAGTCTTCTGTTACTGCACTGCTCTAGTCTTGTGTTACTGCAGTGCTCTAGTCTTGTGTTGCTGCAGTGCTCTAGTCTTGTGTTACTACAGTGCTTTAGTCTTGTGTTACTGCAGTGCTCTAGTATTATGTTACTGCAGTGCTCTAGTCTTGTGGTACTGCAGTGCTCTAATCTTGTGTTATTACAGTGCTCTAGTTTTGTGTTACTACAGTGCTCTAGTATTGTGTTACTGCAGTGCGCTAGTCTTGTGTTTCTACAGTGCTCTAGTATTGTGTTACTGCAGTGCTCTAGTCTTGTGTTACTGCAGTGCTCTAGTATTGTGTTACTGCAGTCTTGTGTTACTACAGTGCTCTAGTCATGTGTTACTGCAGTGCTCTAGTCTTGTGTTACTACAGTGCTCTAGTCTTGTGTTACTGCAGTGCTCTAGTCTTGTGTTACTACAGTGCTCTAGTCTTGTTACTGCAGTGCTCTAGTATTGTGTTCTGCAATGCTCTAGTCTTGTGGTACTGCAATGCTCTAGTCTTGTGTTACTGCAGTGCTCCAGTATAGTGTTACTGCAGTGATCTAGTCTTGTGTTACTTCAGTGCTCTAGTCTTTTGTTACTGCAGTCTTGTGTTACTGCAGTGCTCTAGTATTGTGTTACTGCAGTGCTCTAGTCTTGTGTTACTGCAGTGCTCTAGTCTTGTGTTACTGCAGTGCTCTAGTCTTGTGTTACTGCAGTGCTCTAGTCTTGTGTTACTACAGTGCTCTTGTCTTGTGTTACTGCAGTGCTCTAGTATTGTGTTACTGCAGTGCTCTAGTCTTGTGGTATTGCAGTGCTCTATTCTTGTTATTACAGTGCTCTAGTTTTGTGTTACTACAGTGCTCTAGTATTGTGTTACTGCCGTGCTCTAATCTTGTGTTTCTACAGTGCACTAGTATTGTGTTCCTGCAGTGCTCTAGTCTTGTGTTACTGCAGTGCTCTAGTATTGTGTTACTGCAGTCTTTTGTTACTACAGTGCTCTAGTCATGTGTTACTGCAGTGCTCTAGTCTTGTGTTACTACAGTGCTCTAGTCTTGTGTTACTGCAGTGCTCTAGTGTTGTGTTACTACAGTGCTCTAGTCTTGTGTTACTTCAGTGCTCTAGTCTTTTGTTACTGCAGTCTTGTTTTACTGCAGTGCTCTAGTATTGTGTTACTGCAGTGCTCTAGTCTTGTGTTACTGCAGTGCTCTAGTCTTGTGTTACTGCAGTGCTCTAGTATTGTGTTACTGCAGTCTTTTGTTACTACAGTGCTCTAGTCATGTGTTACTGCAGTGCTCTAGTCTTGTGTTACTACAGTGCTCTAGTCTTGTGTTACTGCAGTGCTCCAGTATAGTGTTACTGCAGTGCTCTAGTCTTGTGTTACTTCAGTGCTCTAGTCTTTTGTTACTGCAGTCTTGTGTTACTGCAGTGCTCTAGTATTGTGTTACTGCAGTGCTCTAGTCTTGTGTTACTGCAGTGCTCTAGTCTTGTGTTACTGCAGTGCTCTAGTCTTGTGTTACTGCAGTGCTCTAGTCTTGTGTTACTACAGTGCTCTTGTCTTGTGTTACTGCAGTGCTCTAGTATTGTGTTACTGCAGTGCTCTAGTCTTGTGGTATTGCAGTGCTCTATTCTTGTTATTACAGTGCTCTAGTTTTGTGTTACTACAGTGCTCTAGTATTGTGTTACTGCCGTGCTCTAATCTTGTGTTTCTACAGTGCTCTAGTATTGTTGTTCCTGCAGTGCTCTAGTCTTGTGTTACTGCAGTGCTCTAGTATTGTGTTACTGCAGTCTTTTGTTACTACAGTGCTCTAGTCATGTGTTACTGCAGTGCTCTAGTCTTGTGTTACTACAGTGCTCTAGTCTTGTGTTACTGCAGTGCTCTAGTGTTGTGTTACTACAGTGCTCTAGTCTTGTGTTACTACAGTGCTCTAGTCTTGTGTTACTGCAGTGATCTAGTCTTGTGTTACTACAGTGCTCTAGTCTTGTGTTACCGCAGTGCTCTTGTCTTATGTTACTGCAGTGCTCTAGTCTTGTGTTACTGCAGTCTTGTGTTACTACAGTGCTCTAGTCTTGTGTTACTGCAGTGCTCTAGTCTTGTTACTGCAGTGCTCTAGTCTTGTGTTACTGCAGTGCTTTAGTCTTGTGTTACTGCAGTGCTCTAGTCTTGTGTTACTACAGTGATCTAGTCTTGTGTTACTGCAGTGCTCTAGTATTGTGTTACTGCAGTGCTCTAGTCTTGTGTTACTGCAGTGCTCTAGTCTTGTGTTACTGCAGTGCTCTAGTCTTGTGTTACTGCAGTGCTCTAGTCTTGCGTTACTGCAATGCTTTAGTCTTGTGTTACTGCAGTGCTCTAGTCTTGTGTTACTTCAGTGATCTAGTCTTGTGTTACTGCAGTGCTCTAGTCTTGTGTTACTGCAGTGCTCTAGTCTTGTGTTACTACAGTCTTGTGTTACTTCAGTGCTCTAGTCTTGTGTTACTGCAGTGCTCTAGTCTTGTGTTACTGCAGTGCTCTAGTCTTGTGTTACTGCAGTGCATTAGTCTTGTGTTACTGCAGTGCTCTAGTCTTGTGTTACTACAGTGATCTAGTCTTGTGTTACTGCAGTGCTCTAGTATTGTGTTACTGCAGTGCTCTAGTCTTGTGTTACTGCAGTGCTCTAGTCTTGTGTTACTGCAGTGCTCTAGTCATGTGTTATTGCAGTGCTCTAGTCTTGTGTTACTGCAGTGCTCTAGTCTTGTGTTACTGCAGTGCTCTAGTCTTGTGTTACTGCAGTCTTGTGTTACTGTAGTGCTCTAGCCATGTGTTACTGCAGTGCTCTACAGTGTTACCTCTTTGCTGGTGTAACTGCTCACGTGTGCAAGGCATGGTTCCCACAATGATGTATAATATACTAATATGGAAGTCACAGAGGTGTTATATCATGTGTATTCAACGAAATCTTTGTTGGCAAATTTTATGAGTGGCCTAGTGCTCCTCGAGCTGCAGTAGTGGGCGTACAACGAGAGTAGTCTGCATGCAACGGGAGCACTTTGCGTGAAGCATGAGTACTGAGTAGTTTGCGTGCGGTGCCCTGAGAGGTAGTGATGGGATTCATGGACGCGCCAGCCTCGTGCAATATAATCCACTTGCCTCAAGGTGACCTTCCCACATGACACCACTCTCTCAATATATACATATATTTCCTCGGGTAACTCCTCCATTCGCTGCCAGATTTCAAGTTTATGTAAATATTTCATCCATATTGAGTTTGCATCGACCTTTTTTTTCAATTCTAGTATCCGAGGGTTTCAAAATTTTTGTGTCTGAATTATATATATATATATATATATATATATATATATATATATATATATATATATATATATATATATATATATATATATATATATATAATTTATATATATATAATTTATTTATATATATATATATATATATATATATATTTATATATATATATATATATATATATATTTTTTTTTTTTTTTATTATCACACTGTCCGATTCCCACCAAGGCAGGGTGGCCCGAAAAAGAAAAACTTTCACCATCATTCACTCCATCACTGTCTTGCCAGAAGGGTGCTTTACACTACAGTTTTTAAACTGCAACATTAACACCCCTCCTTCAGAGTGCAGGCACTGTACTTCCCATCTCCAGGACTCAAGTCCGGCCTGCCGGTTTCCCTGAATCCCTTCATAAATGTTACTTTGCTCACACTCCAACAGCACGTCAAGTATTAAAAACCATTTGTCTCCATTCACTCCTATCAAACACGCTCACGCATGCCTGCTGGAAGTCCAAGCCCCTCGCACACAAAACCTCCTTTACCCCCTCCCTCCAACCCTTCCTAGGCCGACCCCTACCCAGCCTTCCTTCCACTACAGACTGATACACTCTTGAAGTCATTCTGTTTCGCTCCATTCTCTCTACATGTCCGAACCACCTCAACAACCCTTCCTCAGCCCTCTGGACAACAGTTTTGGTAATCCCGCACCTCCTCCTAACTTCCAAACTACGAATTCTCTGCATTATATTCACACCACACATTGCCCTCAGACATGACATCTCCACTGCCTCCAGCCTTCTCCTCGCTGCAACATTCATCACCCACGCTTCACACCCATATAAGAGCGTTGGTAAAACTATACTCTCATACATTCCCCTCTTTGCCTCCTAGGACAAAGTTCTTTGTCTCCACAGACTCCTAAGTGCACCACTCACTCTTTTTCCCTCATCAATTCTATGATTCACCTCATCTTTCATAGACCCATCCGCTGACACGTCCACTCCCAAATATCTGAATACATTCACCTCCTCCATACTCTCTCCCTCCCAATCTGATATTCAATCTTTCATCGCCTAATCTTTTTGTTATCCTCATAACCTTACTCTTTCCTGTATTCACCTTTAATTTTCTTCTTTTGCACACCCTACCAAATTCATCCACCAATCTCTGCAGCTTCTCTTCAGAATCTCCCAAGAGCACAGTGTCATCAGCATATATATATATATATATATATATATATATATATATATATATATATATATATATATATATATATATATATATATATATATATATATATATGGGGGGGTTGCTGTGGAGGTGGGGTTTTTGATGAGGGGAATGGGGGCAGAGGGCCTATGGAGGTTGCTGTGGGGATGGGGTTTGTGATGAGGGGGGGTGGGAGCAGCGGGTACAGTGTGGGGGTTTTGGTTTAGATTGTTCTGTTGCACTGGGGTTGCTGTGGTTGGATTCCTTCTGTGGGTGGTTCTGGAGGAGGTTGTGTTTACTCTTCCACCTGGGTCTGGGTTCTCCTGCTCATCTCCTTCATTGCCTCTCGTTCCTCCTTGCATCTTTGTACCCTCTCTTTCAGCATCTTCCTTTCATCTTGTGTTCTGTTTCGGTCGAGGTACACTCTCCGGTAGTCCGGTTTTTACCTTAGTCTTGCTTTCTCCTGCAGGATCCTGTTTCGAACTGCTTCTTCCTTGAAAATCACTTTGACTGGCCGTTTTTTTTCCTCTTTGCATGGGTCAGTACGCCTGTTGCAGTGTTCCTTCTTTCTTGTGTTCTTATGTCGTCCTCTCCTATTGCTTTCATGATACTTTCTACTCCTGTTTTCTTGCTTCATAAGTTTCCCCTTGCACTTCCTGGAGCCCGTAGACAAAAACTGACCTCTCCCTTTCCTCGTCCCACTGTATATTTCCAAGGTTCGTAGGTTCGAGTCTCCTTCGGCCAGAGATCAGTGTTTGTGAATATTTCGCCTGTTCTTGCGAATTCCTATCACTGTTAAAATCTCTGGTTGGTCGATGCATGCAGGGTATGAGATGAAAAGCTGTAAGCCTCCTGCCTGAAAGATGGCTGCCTTGGATCAAAACGTCTAGCGTGAGCTGGGCGCCATGGTATTGGTCCAATGTGGTATGGATGGTAAAGCACTGCATACCTTGTTCCAAGGTTCGTAGGTTCGAGTCTCCTTCGGCCATAGATCTGTGTTTGTATGTATGTATTTATTTTGCAGAGGCACTAATAAAATGGTTTTAAGGAAATACAATACTGAGACTGACCAGTGATTGAACCCGTGATATTTACCCACCTTCCCAGGACATTAGATAAATTTATCTACACCTTTATTCACTAGGCCACCATGCTACCAAATATCAGGTACCCAGTAACACAGGGCATGTCTCCTGATGCAAGCACATTCATGGCCGTAGATACTACAGAATTAATTTAAATCTACTCCCGTTCAGAACACCAGTCTTCACGAGTATGACATTGTTTACTTTTGCAGCAACGTTTCTTAGGTGCTCCAAAAGGGTCAATGTTATACTTCCGTTTTTAATGAAATTTGCAAATTAACACTATAAAGACCCCAAAAATTTAAACCTTTCTTTAGTTAAGCCACGCCATTGTTGTAAGTTTGAAGTCAATACTCGCAGAGAAATTAATACATGTTTTTCATTTAAGTTACCAAATAGAAACCTAAAGTGCCTAAAACCAATCTAAACCTTTCCTAGACAGAATACTTTAGTGTTGAGAGTCTGAAGACAATAAGAAGAGGCATTTTCCAGCTATCGCAAAAGAACCCGTATCTTAATTTGTCTAATAAAACTGGTAAATTGGAGGCTTACAGTGATTAATAAGATGTAAAAAAAAATTGCTCTGAGCAAAATACACCAAGGCTGAAAATTCAAAGCTGATCAAAAATTGGTATTCTCCAGTTACCACATTGAAACAAGTGAGCCCCACATTCTTTGGCATTACAAAATTGGCCAATGTGTACCTGCATATACTAAAGGTATACTGAACCTTTCATTGGCTTAGATGATGCAGCATTTCTAATTTGAAGCTGTTCAAAAGACATTATCAATTTATCGAAATGTAAAAATCTCTCCCCCCCCCCCAACAAAAATGGGCAAATTGACATCTATACGGTTCAATAATAATCAGAACTTTCTCTAGGAAGGATACACCTACGGTCACTGTTTGACGTTGATCAAAGGAAGTGTTCTCAGGTTATCGCATGGAAAATGCTGTGCTATTTTTGTCTGAAATTGCCAAACTGAGACCTACACAACCCAATAACAATCCGAGCCTTTTTTTAAATAAGATAACAAATCACTTAATGTTTGAAGCCGATTACGAGGCAAGTTATCTCGGGGAAATCATGAAAAGGAAAAACAAATCTCACAAACACCACAGGTATTCCATTTCAAGGGAGACCTAATGTTTATTCCATTTTTGCATTAAAGTTTTGCTTGGCATTATTCCAGCTCTGGTAATGACAGTCAGTAATGGTCACTAATTATCAGCTTGTGAAAACATCGATCACTCTCAGGCCTTCGTGTTACTAGCGGACCTGATGTAAGTGTTGTAATGAACGATAATCCATATATCACTTAAAATACAGTGTCTTGCATCAGCAGTTGTGTGAGCATGCTTGTGGAGGAGGAGGAGGAGGAGGAGGAGGAGGAGGAGGAGGAGGAGGAGGTGGAAGAGGAGGAGGTGGAAGAGGAGGAGGAAGGGGTGGTGGTGGTGGTGGTGGTGGTGGTTAACGCTGTTTTGCCTCATCATTTATTTCTGCCAGTTTCATTATTATAGTAAGATTATTATTATACTTACGTGGGAAGCGCTAAACTCGCAAGTGTCATACAGTGCCTACGGGTTATTATCACAATCATGGGAAGTGATAAACCCGCAGGAGTCATGTAAGTTCACTCAGGTCAGTAGAGGAGAGAGGTCACGCTACCTCTTGGGAGGTTAGTGTGGAGTGTATAATGTTATCATGGCTTGCTTCTGTAGTGTTTTAGAGTCAGATCTAAAGGTGTTGAAGGAAAAGGTTCTACTTCTCAAGGAGGAAAACAAGAAGCTGAAAATTCCCTTGGATAAGGATAAGGTGACCAGGGTTAGTGAAGGAAAACAGGTTACCAACAGCGAGGAGAAGGTCTACGCTACCTGCTCAGGCAATTAATCTTAGCTCATCTATCTTATTTCTTACTTTCCTACTACGTATTAGTGTAGTAAACCAGCGAGCTAGTCACTCGTTGCCCTCCACTATCTCTGTTTGTTGACCAGTTCCATTGCATTTATTAGTAACTTTATGATGAATAATGTCTTTTAAACATATCCCTGAGGTATCCTGGTAATATCTACTGTTTTCATCCCTCGTGCCACAACCTGTTTGTTTTTCACACACATCCATACCTCTGTCTTCTATCAGTTTAAATTCAAAGACAACTCATTAACGACCCCCCTCGATTGAGTTGGCTAACACCACCACTCCAGCCCCAGCAAGATGTACCGTATCCCTTGCATACATATCATGTTTGCCATAGAAATTGTTCCAACTGTCAGTGAATGGGATTGCAAGTTTCTTGCAGTACCTGTCTAGCCAGCAATTTACACTAACTGCCCTAGATATCCATTCATTGCTTGCTCCCCTTCTATTCAAGATACTACATATGACTTGGACCCCTCTCTTAGACATAATTAAATCTATAGCTGTCCTGTACTTTTCTAGCAGCTCCTGTTTCTTGCCCTTCCTGATATCGTTTCCACCAGCACTGAGGAAGATAACGGGTTGTTCTTGACATGATATCCAACCTGTTGACTATATCACCAACACCAGCTCCCGAGAAACACACGCTGTCTCACCTTCCTATCTCTGTTACAGAAAGCAAGGTCAATATATCTTACCTGTGAGACACCGACCACGAGGATATTCTTACTTTTTTTTACCAGAGGAGTTAGTGGTACCATTAATCTCAGTGACCATTGAAGTATATTCGTCCTGGAGAACAGAGAAGCAATTTCCTGCCTTCAAAACTTCTCTTTCAACCTTATTTTGATGTACATCCTTTGCTGGGAACCACTTCCCGTTTGTTATGGCTGACAATCTGCTCACTGCTGGTAACCTGTTTCCCTTCACTAACACCAACCACTTCACATTCATTGTTATACTTATCCAGGCCATTTTTCAGCTCATTTTTGTCATCCTTAAGAAGCAGAACCTCCTCCTTCAACACCTTGACCTCAGATTCTAAAACCCTACCGATGCAAGCCATGGTGCACTATAAAACTCCACACTAATCCCCCAAACAGCTCAGGACAGGTTGACCACTCGTGATAGGGAGCACAGTAGAATCCTATGGGCCGAAATTGCTCATCTTTAAGATCAAGATACGAAAATATTATTTTAATGGGTAATTTTTAACTTTAGCTAAACTGACTTGAGCAATATGACAAGAAATCTTGAGTCTAGCAACTTTCTAGATACGATCCAGAATTGTTTTTAAAACAGTTTGTGACAGAACCAGCTAGAGGAAATGATTTGCTTGACTTGGTTCTTGCTAACAAGGAATCTTTAATTAATAATCTTGAGGTTAATGATGAGCCTGCGGAAAGCGACCACAAATCACTCATTTTCAATGTATCATGGAATTTAATAACTGCAATCAAGTCAAGGTTTCAGATTTTAAGAACATAAGAACATAAGAACGAAGGAACACTGCAGAAGGCCTACTGGCCCATGCAAGGCAGGTCCAAGTCTCCTACCGGCTTAAGCCAATGCACCCAACCTAGTCAGGTCAGGTCACATTGACTTAAGGGAGGAACACGGCAACCGACCTGGTAGCACAAGCTATCAGGTCTAACTCACACCCACCCACATCTACTCATGTATTTATCCAACCTATTTTTAAAGCTACACAACGTTCTGGCCTCTATAACGGTATTTGGGAGTTTGTTCCACTCATCCACAACTCTATTACCAAACCAGTACTTTCCTATATCCTTCCTGAATCTGAATTTTTCCAACTTAAAACCATTGCTGCGAGTCCTGTCTAGGCTAGATATTTTCAGCACACTATTTACATCCCCTTTATTTATTCCTGTCTTCCATTTATACACCTCAATCATTTTCGTGCAGCTAATTCTGTGAGCCTGAGGGATTATCTAGAAGTGGACTGGTGTAACCTGACAAGTGATTATCCTGTGGAGCATGTTGATGTAGATGGTTGTAAATATGACACTTTTCAAAACATAGTTCAAACTGCTCAGGCAACATATGTTCCAAATGGTGAAATTAAATAAATAAAAAAATGACCCTAAGTGAATAAACAATATGACGACGGCAAAGAGTAAAATTCATATGTGTAAATGCAGATTTTACCATTTTATGTGTTAGTGTGAAATTTTTATTCCTGTTAAATCACGTTCGATAATTTTCAGTTTTCCTCTTCTGAACGACTTTAATATTTAATGGCTGTTGTATCTTAGGGCCAGAATAGTGCCTATTAAGCTTCATTTGTGTGAAGGCAAATTTGTTGATGTAGTAATATAGTAAAAAAAATAGCAGTCGTTGGAATCCGTGTCGTAACTGGAGAATGTCTTGAAATTTTCATCACTGGTGTGCATACCTGAATATTATATAATAATATAAGAAAGATGATACCCATAAGTTTAGTCCAAATAGGTGCAAATTTGAAATTTTACTGAAATACTTAAAAAAATTGGAATCGTTGGAATCAGATCAGTTACTGATTAGCTTTAAACTTTTGCCACTGTGGGCTTTATTAAAGTACAACTTATCACTCACTCTGAGCTGTGTAAATTTCAATTTACCAATTTCATTAATCAAACTGTTTCTCTAGTAATTACATAAGAACATAAGAACATAAGAAAGAAGGAACACTGCAACAGGCCTACTGACCCATGCGGAGCAGGTCCATGTCCCCCCCCCGGATTAGACCAATGACCCACCCCCCGGATTATCCCAATGACCCACCCAGTCTGGTCATCCCCACTCAAGGATGGAGCACTGCACCAGACCCAGCAGCACAAGCTAGTCAGGTCCAACTCACACCCACCCACACCCACTCATGTATTTATCTAACCTATTTTTAAAACTACACAATGTTTTAGCCTCAATAACTGTACTCGGGAGTTTGTTCCTCTCATCCACAACTCTATTACCAAACCAGTACTTTCCTATATCCTTCCTGAATCTGAATTTTTCCAACTTGAAACCATTGCTGCGAGTCATGTCTTGGCTGGAAATTTTCAGCACAATATTTACATCCCCTTTATTTATTCCTGTTTTCCATTTATACACCTCGATCATATCATCCCTAATTCTACGCCTTTCGAGAGAGTGCAGATTCAGGGCCCTCAGTCTATCCTCATAGGGAAGATTTCTGATACATGGGATCATCTTTGTCATCCTCCTTTGTACGTTTTCCAGAGCATTTATATCCATTCTGTAATACGGTGACCAGAACTGAGCTGCATAGTCTAAATGAGGCCTAACCAAGGATATATAGAGTTGAAGAACAACCTGAGGACTTCTATTATTTATACTTCTAGATATGAAGCCAAGAATTCTGTTAGCTTTATTGCGAACACTAATGCACTGTTCTCTTGGTTTTAGGTTACTGCTAACCAGAATTCCTAAATCCTTTTCGCAATCGGTAGTATTAAGATCTACATTATTTAGTTTATATGCGGCATGGTTATTTAACTGTCCAACATTTAGAACTTTGCATTTGTCAATATTAAACTGCATCTGCCACTTCCCCGACCATTGCGTCAGTCTATTCAAATCATCCTGGAGTGCTCTAATGTCCTCATTAGAATGAATTAGACGGCCTATTTTGATGTCATCAGCAAATTTGCTTATGTCGCTATTTATTCCCTCATCTATGTCGTTTATGTAAATTGTGAACAACAACGGGCCCAACACTGACCCCTGAGGAACATCGCTTGTGACGTGCCCCCATTCTGATTTCTCCCCATTTATACAAACTCTCTGCTGTCTATTTGCCAGCCATGCCTCTACCCAGGAAAAAATTTCTCTTCCTATTCCGTGTGCCCTAAGTTTCCTCAATAGCCTCTGGTGTGGAACTCTATCGAAAGCCTTACTGAAGTCCATATACACAATATCATATTCATTACCATGATCTACCTCCTCAAATACCTTAGTGAAAAAAGTTAGTAAATTCGTAAGACAGGAGCGCCCCTTTGTAAAACCATGTTGAGATTCATTAATCAATCTGTGCCTGTCAAGATGGCTACGAATTGCTTCGGCAATTACTGATTCCATAAATTTTCCCACTATGGAGGTAAGGCTTATTGGTCTATAGTTCGAAGCCAAGGACCTGTCACCTGCCTTGTAAATAGGTATTACATTTGCTATTTTCCACTTATCAGGTACTATGCCAGTTTGTAGTGATATGTTAAAAAGATTAGCCAAAGGTATGCTAAGTTCCTCTTTACATTCCTTTAGCACCCTTGCAAACAGTTCATCAGGACCTGGGGATTTGTTAGGTTTTAGTTTCTCTATTTGTCTGAGGACCATGTCACTAGTTACCGCAATCATACATTGTTTATTATCATCCTGTTCTACGTATTCTATTATTTCAGGAATATCGCTAGTATTTTCCTGGGTGAAAACTGAGAGGAAGTAGGTATTTAGAATTTCACACATATCCTTATCACTGTCAGTGATCTGACCAGAGTTACTCTTAAGTGGGCCAATCTTGTCCCTAATCTTACTTCTGTATGTGTACGAATGGTATATAATACCGACAAGATGAGAGTAAGACACATGTGCAACATCTGGGTATCTTTATTGTAGACGTTTCGCCATCCAGTGGCTTTATCAATACAAATTCCAGGACATAACTTGAAGACAGTAGAACTATGTACAGAAGATGAGGTAATCAGTCCCTCAACCTAGGAGTAGGTGCGAACAGCACCATAGTCGTGGAGATTCTGAAGCAGAAGAAAGAATCCTGGCGCTTATATAGTAACGTCAGGTGAAGCAGACGAGGGCAAATTCACTGGTAGGCGGGATTCCCCAGTGGAAGTAGGTCCTTCCCAAAGAGATAGGTTAGTTGTAGTAGTCGTGAAGGTTATGTACATGTCCTCAGAATTAAGATTCCATGATGTTGCAGTGTCTGACAAGTTGTGTACGAATGGTATATAATACTGACAAGATGAGAGTAAGACACATGTGCAACATCTGGGTATCTTTATTGTAGACGTTTCGCCATCCAGTGGCTTTATCAATACAAATTCCAGGACATAACTTGAAGACAGTAGAACTATGTACAGAAGATGAGGTAATCAGTCCCTCAACCTAGGAGTAGGTGCGAACAGCACCATAGTCGTGGAGATTCTGAAGCAGAAGAAAGAATCCTGGCGCTTATATAGTAACGTCAGGTGAAGCAGACGAGGGCAAATTCACTGGTAGGCGGGATTCCCCAGTGGAAGTAGGTCCTTCCCAAAGAGATAGGTTAGTTGTAGTAGTCGTGAAGGTTATGTACATGTCTGTACATTATATACCATTCGTACACAACTTGTCAGACACTGCAACATCATGGAATCTTAATTCTGAGGACATGTACATAACCTTCACGACTACTACAACTAACCTATCTCTTTGGGAAGGACCTACTTCCACTGGGGAATCCCGCCTACCAGTGAATATGCCCTCGTCTGCTACACCTGACGTTACTATATAAGCGCCAGGATTCTTTCTTCTGCTTCAGAATCTCCACGACTATGGTGCTGTTCGCACCTACTCCTAGGTTGAGGGACTGATTACCTCATCTTCTGTACATAGTTCTACTGTCTTCAAGTTATGTCCTGGAATTTGTATTGATAAAGCCACTGGATGGCGAAACGTCTACAATAAAGATACCCAGATGTTGCACATGTGTCTTACTCTCATCTTGTCGGTATTATATACCATTCGTACACAACTTGTCAGACACTGCAACATCATGGAATCTTAATTCTGAGGACATGTACATAACCTTCACGACTACTACAACTAACCTATCTCTTTGGGAAGGACCTACTTCCACTGGGGAATCCCGCCTACCAGTGAATTTGCCCTCGTCTGCTTCACCTGACGTTACTATATAAGCACCAGGATTCTTTCTTCTGCTTCAGAATCTCCACGACTATGGTGCTGTTCGCACCTACTCCTAGGTTGAGGGACTGATTACCTCATCTTCTGTACATAGTTCTACTGTCTTCAAGTTATGTCCTGGAATTTGTATTGATAAAGCCACTGGATGGCGAAACGTCTACAATAAAGATACCCAGATGTTGCACTTGTGTCTTACTCTTACTTCTGTATACCTGAAAGAACCCTTTTGGGTTAGTCTTTGAATCCCTTGCGACCTTAACCTCATAATCTCTTTTTGCTTTTCTTATTCCTTTCTTTATTTCTCTCTTTAATTGAATATATTGATTTCTTAACTGCCCATCCCCTCTTTTGATACGCCTATATATGCCTCTCTTTTGACCAGTGAGATGTTTTAATCAATTGTTCATCCATTTGGGATAATTTTTGTTAGATCTAATTTCCCTACTCGGAACAAAAGTTGTCTCTGCAGCTAGAACTATGTTCTGAAAAACGTCATATTGGCAACCAAGATCACCTACCTGACCCATAGTTAGGACATCCCAATTTAGCCCACCCAAGTAATTTTTCAGTCCCATGAAGTCGGCCAAGCGAAAATCTAGGACAGAGATTTGATTGCAGTTATCTGGGTAATTCCGTGATATATTGAAACTAAGCGATTTGTGATCACTTTCCCCAAGCTCATCATTAACCTCAAGATTATTAATTAGTGAATCTTTGTTGGCAAGAACCAAGTCAAGCAGATTGTTTCCTCTAGTTGGTTCTGTCACAACCTGTTCTAAAAAGCAATCCTGAACCGTATCAAGAAAGTCACTAGACTCAAGATTTCCTGTCATATTGTTCCAATCAATTTGTCTAAAGTTAAAATCACCCATTATCACAACATTTTCATATCTAGATGCCTTATGAATTTCGTCCCATAACAGCTTACTGCACTCCCTATCAAAGTTTGGGGGCCTATAAATCACACCAAAAATTAATTTGTCACGACCCTCGAGAAACTGAAGCCAAACCGATTCTGACATACATCGCCTCACCACCACCCTTCCTGTTGACCCTATCAGTGTGGAATAGTTTATAACCCTGTATGTTGCATTCAGAAGGCATTTCTCTATCTTTCAGGTTGAACCAGGTCTCTGTTATACCAATAGCATCTATATTACCTACACTTGCAAGTAATTTTAGCTCATCTATCTTATTTCTCAGACTCCTACTATTTGTACAGTAAACCTTAAGGGAGCTAGTCACTCATTGCCCTCTATTCTCTCTTTGTTTGTTGATCAATTGATCTGCCATTACTAGCAACTTTATTTTGAACACTGTCTTTTAATAAATGCTGTTTTTAACCCTAATGCTGCAGCCTGATTGTTTCCCACAAACACCCATACCTCTATAATCTATCAGTTTAAATTCCTAGACAAGTCATCAATTACCCTCTCAATTGAATTGGCTAATGCAACCACTCCATCCCCAGAGAGATGAACCCCATCCCTTGCATACATATCACGTTTGCCAAAGAAAAGGTCCCAGATATAAATGAATGGGATTGCAAGCTCCTTGCAGTATCTGTCTAGCCAGCGGTTTATACCAATTGCCCTAGACATCCATTCATTACCCACTCCCTTTCTAGGCAAGATGCTACATTTGACTAGGATCCCTCCCTTAGACCTAACTACTTCTATGGCTGACCTGTACTTATCCAGCAGCTCCTCTGTCCTGCCCTTCCCAATGTCATTACCCCCAGCACTAAGACAGATAATGGGCTTGTTCCCATTACCTGCCATAATATTATCCAACCTGCTGACTATGTCACCAACACCAGCTCCAGGAAGACACACTCTCTGTCTGACCTTTCTGTCTCTGTTACAAAATGCACGGTCCATATGTCTTACCTGAGAATCGCCTACTATTAAAATATTCTTACCTTGATTAGCAGGGGAATCAGTGGTACCTTCAACCTCGCTAACCACTGAAGTACACTCGTCTTGGAGAACAGAGAATCGATTTCCTACCTTCACATCTTCTCTATTAACTCTCCTCATCTTCCTTCATCTTGAACTGTGAACCACTTGCCACTTAAAGCAGCTGCCACTATCACTGCTAGAGACCATTCCTTCCTTACCAGCTAAATCCTTCTCACACTCGCTCCCAAACTCATCTATGCGAAGCTTCAGCTTCCTATTTTCCTCCTGAAGAAGTAGAATCTCCTTCAACACATGAACCTGGGATTCTAAAGCACTACAACAAACCATGGTATAGGTAACAGCCCATGCTAACTCCCAAGAGCTTAGCGGTATGACCGCACTTGACCACTGACCTCAGCGTACCAGTGAATGTCTCTTATTAAGCTGAAATTGTAAAAACAATCTAAATATTTTTTCTCACAGGATTGTAGATTCTAAATAGAATGTAAATGAGAAAGTAAACAAGAAAAAAATAGTTGTTTTTATGGTGTTTTTGAGTTTAATGAAAGAAGACTCATATTTCTCGGAACATTCTCATCAACATTTTCCTTTGCTTTCTCGCAAATTTTCGTTCATTACTCGAGAACACCTTATCTGAGAGGCTTCAAATTATCATGGCTTATGTACTGTATCGCTTATGTAATGAGATTCTTGGCATGCGTGGGCAACCTATGCGCAATGCTACACAGGACATTCCCAGATTTTTGTTTCCGTGACAGGTGGAGACAGGTTCCTCTGACCGGCTTTAAAATTTCAACATTCGTATATCCTGCTTAGAGGGTTGGTATATATAATGGAATGTCTGGATGCCATTTTGTCACTTTTAATCTCGAAGTGGTATAACAGTATTATACCTTATTCCCCCCCCCCCCAAGAGCCACTCACCAGCATCTTGTTGCCGGTGAGAGGCTCTTGATCAAAGGAACTGGTCTTATCTTTCCTTTGCTTGGATTGAATCTGAATTCCTCTCATTCTACTATATGACTCCTACGGATTGAGCGCTTTCATCTGATTAAAATTGCGAACGGCATCATTCCTCAATGAGAGATGCAGCGCATGAAATGGATGAAATGTTTCATGGGTTTAGGCTGTGTAGGCACATTTTTTGTTGGATTCTGTGCAATAACTGGAAAATGTATCGTCTGGTCAGCTTTAAATTTTGTGCTGATGTGTTTTCTCAGAGGAAAAAATCTCTTGATGTTAGGTTATGTAAGTTATCATGTCCCGATTTTATTTATAAAAATTAGTTTCTGTGAAATAAATGGAGAATGTTTCTTGTGATCAGATATAAGTCACAGTGTTTGACTTTTAGTTATCGTAGGTTAAATCAAATTTATGTTCTTTTGTGTGTCTATAACATCTATGTGCTCTATAGACCATTGTTAAACATTTGTATAAATTGCTGAAGTCATATAACAATGGTTATAAATGACAATAATTTTTAAAGGGGTGGACCGGTAAGCCAGCGGAAGGCCTCGGTCAGATGACCAAAAGCTCCAAAGGCGGGTCATCATCTGACTAAGACCCGCGTCAGGAAACATTTGTCCTGTTTCCTGACGAACCTTACCTGACCTAACCTAACCTGTATATTATGTACACTAAGCTTTTCTTCTGAAAGAAATTGGAAACACTGAAATTGCTTTCTATGCGATAATCTCCGAGTGTCGCATCTGATTAGCTTCTACCCTTCCATGCTGTTAACTCGATAATGCAACTTCTGAACGTCTACAAGAGTAATATGCTTGTGTATTTTAGGATATTGATATCTTTGAAAGATTTGAATGATGCTTGCGCTGTGTATGTCCTAATTCACTATTTTCATTAAAGAAATTTGAATATTAATTTCCATAAGATGATTTGTGAATGCCTTTTATGACTGTTTTCGAACTTTCACTACTAATATTCAACTGCATTATCAACTTATGCCACACACTGCACTATTCCAGTCGCATGCATTGTGGTACTGGCGACTCGGATTAAAGAATACGGGGATACCTTTCTCGGATAACTTAGCGACCGAAATACGCATTTATGAGAAGGATGTTCCCATACAATTTTAGGCTGTGTAGAAGCAAATTTACTAATATACTAACGTAGTTAAAGAACGAAGAATCGTGCCTTACCTAGAAAATGCCTCTACTAAATGGTTTCAAACGTTTAGCACTGGTGTGTCTTACAGGAAAATTTAAAATTTAAGTGGGCTTTGCAAGCTCACATTCTCAATTTCTTTTTTAAATTTCAGGAGTATCATTCTTGCTTTTCTGGAGCCCCAAGAAATATACGTACCAAGATAAAAAATTAAACAGACCGGCAAAATGGTTTAAGCTTACACTATAAAATTTATTATGGATATGTATTCCCTAAATAGTTTAAGAGATTATCTGAAACCTACAACAAATTTTCAATATTTAGCCAGAGCAAAAAAAAAAATTTCATTATGTTTGCTATAATGCCATGTATTATTTATTATTATTAAAGATTAGCCGGTATTCTCCCGGCCTGGGCCTTTTCCAAGTGGTGGCCCGGCCTTGGCTCCCTCTTTAGGGAGTGTCTGAGACCTAAGTCTCCCATGGGAGGAGGCACAAGTACCTCCTAATCTTTGGGACCAACTGTCCCCAGGCCTAGCCACAAGCTAGGCCTCTCTGGTCTGCCATCCCTGCCCCAAGGGAGCAAATGGGAATGACAGTCTTATGAGCTAAAGGCTCGGACTCAGGCACCTACCCTACCCTAGAAGGGTTAGACATGGTGTCGATCAAATGCCATGTAGTGGTGTCATTCACAGGAGAATAAATTGTGAGAGTTCCATTAACATCAAGCTTTTGGTTCTTGTGATATAAACAGAAAACCAACCTTCTTGAAAGGCAGTCTTCATGGTGGGCGATGTTCTTAGTTTCACAGGAGACAGGTTCAATATATTTTTGTCTGAATGCACAAGAGCTTGTAATTTGATACAGAGCTCTGGCTCTGTATTAAATTACAGTTTTTAAAACAGTTGATGCATATCAGAAGATGGCTTGGATTGTTACTGTGCTCTGTAAGTGGCAGTTTACTAATTTTATACATATAATGGGGTAGTGGTTTGTGTGTGATAACTAACATGAGAATGTCTCTTCCGATTGGCTTCAGAATTTCAGGTAAATTATACTTAGAAAGACGTTTGTTATTGAAGTGTGTAGGTGCTAACTTTACCATAAAACTTTTATTCAACTCTTTTCTATGCGATAAATTGAAAATGCTTTGTGTGATCAACTTCAAACTTTCAGTGTTGGTGCAACTCCTTAAAGGAAGATGCGTAGTGCTAGCGGACAGTGTACGTCGCAATTTGCCAACTTTCATAAACTATTTAAGTAGTGATTTCAAATCTTCAAATGTGGCTCTCTTAAGGTTGTTAATTTACATCTTCTGGTCCTTCTAGGGATGTTACAATACAGGGTCTATTTGAGAGTGTTGAGCTAACACTTCTGGTCTTCAAGATATTACATTCATGGGGGAGTGCCAAAACTGTCGGGGTTAAACAGTACCTGGAGGAATGGGAGACAATTAAGATCGATTAAAGATTAGGGAAGAAAGGTCCAGTCCCTTCGATCATGAACCCCTCACCAGCATGAAGGCACCTGTCTAGAGGGGCCTTCACGGTGTTTATCTCCAGCTCCTGGGTCTCTTGGGATTGCTGAGCTACACTCCTAGGTCTTTTCAGAGATATTTAGCTGCAGTTTCTCTGCCTCTTGAGGGATTAAAGGTTCAAATACTATTCCTATGGCGTCTGCTGAGGTAGAGGGGGTTGGGGTAATGGGATACAGAGAAACATTTCTGGGATCGCGCAGCGACCGAAATGTATCTAGTTACCTGGAGTTTACCTGGAGAGAGTTCCGGGGGTCAACGCCCCCGCGGCCCGGTTTGTGACCACGCCTCATGGTGGATCAGAGCCTGATCAGCCAGGCTGTTACTGCTGGCTGCACGCAATCCAACATACGAGCCACAGCCCAGTGCTTGTCCAGTGCCTGCTTGAAGACAGCCAGGGGTCTATTGGTAATCCCCCTTATGTATGCCGGGAGGCAGTTGAATAGTCTTGGGCCCCTGACAATTATTGTGTTGTCTCTTAACGTGCTAGTGACACCCCTGCTTTTCATTGGGGGGATGTTGCATCGTCTGCCGAGTCTTTTGCTTTCGTAGTGAGTGATTTTCGTATGCAAGTTCGGTAGTAGTCCTTCTGGATTTTCCAGGTGTATATAATCATGTATCTCTCCCGCCTGCGTTCCAGGGAGTACAGGTTCAGGAACTTCAAGCGCTCCCAGTAATTGAGGTGTTTTATCTCAGTTATGCGCGCTGTGAAGGTTCTCTGTACATTTTCTAGGTCAGCAATTTCACCTGCCTTGAAAGGTGCTGTTAGAGTGCAGCAATATTCCAGCCTAGATAGAACAAGCGACCTGAAGAGTGTCATCATGGGCTTGGCCTCCCTAGTTTTGAAGGTTCTCATTATCTATCCTGTCATTTTTCTAGCACATGCGATTGATACAATGTTATGGTCCTTGAAGGTGAGATCCTCCGACATGATCACTCCCACGTCTTTGACGTTAGTTTCTCGCTCTATTTTGTGGCTGAAATTTGTTTTATACTCTGATGAAGTTTTAATTTCCTCATGTTTACCATATCGGAGTAATTGAATTTTCTCATCGTTGAACTTCATGTTTTTTCTGCAGACCATTGAAAGATTTGGTTGATGTCCGCCTGGAGCCTTGCAGTGTCAGCAATGGAAGACACTGACATGCAGATTTGGGTGTCATCTGCAAAGGAAGACACGGTGTTGTGGCTTACATCCTTGTCTATGTCAGATATGAGGAAGAGAAACAAGATGGGAGCGAGTACTGTGCCTTGCGGAACAGAGCTTTTCACCGTAGCCGCCTCAGACTTTACTCTGTTGACTACTACTCTTTGTGTTCTGTTTGTGAGGAAATTATAGATCCATCTACCAACTTTTCCTGTTATTCCTTTAGCACGCATGTTGTGTGCTATTACGTCATGGTCACACTTGTCGAAGGCTTTTGTGTATATTACATCTGTGTATATTACATCTGTATTCTTTTTGTCTTCTAGTGCATCTAGGACCTTGTCGTAGTGATTCAGTAGTTGGGACAGACAGGAGCGACCTGCTCTAAACCCATGTTGCCCTGGGTTGTGTAATTGATGGGTATCTAGATGGGTGGCGATCTTGCTTTTTAGGACCCTTTCAAAGATTTTTATGATATGGAATGTTAGTGCTATCGGTCTGTAGTTCTTTGCTATTGTTTTACTGCCCCCTTTGTGGAGTGGGGCTATGTTACGGTTCAAGATATAAATAATTTTTATAAAATGTTGTTTTAACATTCCACGAAGTATGCAAGAAGCATGTGTTTATTACAAGCATATAATGCTGATAACTTATGAAGATTTAACATATTTTAACACAAAACTCAGTAAAGCGTTCTGCTCATACATGAAAAGACCCAGGCTCGACTACGGGTGGATCGAGACGAAGTCTCCTTGTACCTGCTGTCTCGATTCACTTACCAGTAAATAGATATCTAGGAATTAGTTAAGTTTTTATGTATGTTCAATACACAAGTTAAACTTTTTACTTACTTTTTGTACACCACCTGATGTTTAAATAAAGTCGAGCACTGATTTATTTCCAATGACTGTAGTGGGTTGTACCCAGGGTAAGACCGGAAGCGTCTCTTTATTTAGACATAACATACAAAACATACAAAAAAAACATTTACAATAGTCCTGAGAGCATAGAGATATTATGGGCACAAAGAGTACATTTTGTGGATTTAACCTAGAACAATGAAGACAAACAATATGATTTCTTTCTAGCAATACTACATGGCATTCTTGCATTATCATGGAAACAGCTAGATTTTGTACCCACGTATAATTATCATATAGAATAGGATAGCAGCACACTCCTGGTGTATCCAATTTTTGTTAAATAAAAAGGGGGGTTAATAAACTGAATTTTGGTTTGATTTTTGCCACCGAAGTAGCTAGACCATTGTGCACCCCAAAGCCATCCTGTGGATGGTAGCGCAAGAATATATAGATACACAAGAGGCCCAGGAACTAGCCCCCCCCCCCCCAAGAAAAAAAATAAGTACATCTTGATTATAAATCGAATAATTTATTCTTCTAGTATGGTTTTTCCCTACTAATTTGTTAGAAACGCCGCGGGCACCAGTTGTTTTACGAACGCCAATATTATATGCCACTAAATCTACAGACTAGTCTACACCAGCTACAGAATGTAAGGACGCCCAGTGACGCTCTTCGCCCTAGCAACAACCACATATAGGGATAATGAACCATTCATGGATCTGGTAACACTGGCCCCGGAGTGTAGACCGTTGGGGTGGGAAGGAGGGGATCCTCCAGTATATGAGGAGTTGCAGAAGGAATAATGGAAGTGGGCGAGGGGCAAGACGAGCGAGAGAGAAACCACCACTACCAGGTTTATCAGCTATTCTGCTCTGCCTTCGTAAACAGTCATAACCGCTTACTTATTTAAATTCAACCATACCTTACTAAAATATTAGGTATTATATAACTCAGAACAACATATAAATATATTACATTACAGTGGTGATTGAAGTCGTGTCTGGATAAATAACTCATTGCGATTACCAGATCATAAACTTGTAAATTGTTCATTAATTAACACTGTAACTTAAGTAACAAAACACCGCAGCTCAGTCCCTGGACCATTATGTATCTCTAATCTTTCGACAACTGCTCACAGCATGGATATGGGATACATAACATATAAAGTTATTAAACTAACAATAAAAATAATCCACACTGATTTTTATTTGGTTATCCTATGTTAAATCTTGAGTTATCATAGTTTAAAGCAACATAATGTACTGTGCAAGTATTCTTGCTATCTCATCATATTTTGCAATGTAACTTAAGTAATTAGTACCACTTCCCGTGCTAGACTAAACAATTATATTTTCTTATGGTGAGTTTTTATGAATTATCATGTAACTTGTATCTGTTTTTAAGTTCCTACTGATACTGTGTATCAGACCCTTATAGAAAAATTACAGCTGAAAATTAAATAAAAAGTAAACATGAGTAAATTTTAAGTATAGTATAGAGTAAGTTTTGCCGGAGATGTTGTGCATGATAAGAGTCTTCAGATTATGTATGTACTGTGCAGTACCAATGAATTATAGACGATTATTTTATAGTTGGCCAACATTTGTAATAACCGCTACAAACGTTATATCAAAATGTACAAAAACTTCAACAAATTGTTTTGCAAAAGATTCTAATAAGATAAGATAAGATAAGATTTCGTTCGGATTTTTAACCCCGGAGGGTTAGCCACCCAGGATAACCCAAGAAAGTCAGTGCGTCATCGAGGACTGTCTAACTTATTTCCATTGGGGTCCTTAATCTTGTCCCCCAGGATGCGACCCACACCAGTCGACTAACACCCAGGTACCTATTTGCTGCTAGGTGAACAGGACAACAGGTGTAAGGAAACGTGTCGAATGTTTCCACCCGGCGGGAATCGAACCCGGGCCCTCCGTGTGTGAAGCGGGAGCTTTAGCCACCAGGCCACCGGGCCACCTAATAGCAGTTATAACTTATATAAATAGTTACAAGTTTATTTTACGGTTGCCCTAAATGACGTGCATAACCAGCGGCTTTCTATACAATATATCAATGATGTCAACCATTCCTGAATCAACTGTAAATTGTACTTTGTAGAAATAAAGTTGATCCTTTATCACTACGTTTGTTGAATAGCTTTATTATACACCTCTTACATACCCATCCTATAAGTGATAGTCAAAGTGTTAGATACACATAAAGGGTCCAGGAGCTGGGCCCCAAAGTTGTGATAGCTAAACAAGGTCACAGTGACAATGAACTATTTGCATACTTATATCTGGTTACAATCGTAATGCGATATTTATGCAGACACGAATTCAGTAAAAAAAAAAAATACTGTACTGAAGAGTAGCTTATACGTGGTTTTGCACTGCTTATATTTTAGCAATGTGTCACTGAATTTAAACAAATTTAAATAGTTACGAGTTATCAGGGTATTTTTTCCAGAATGGTTGGTAATACGCCACTATGGATAAAATACATTAACATTTTCTGAACATTTGTGAGTTGTCACTGAATTTATAAATTTTATCGCAGTTCGGCACAAAATGACGCTAAGTGTGACAGTAGAGAAACACTGACATTCATGTACTCTCATTACCATTATACACACGTACTGTCTGTACAGTCACTTGTATTGTTACTTCACCTACCCTCTCCTGTCCTCCATGTTACCACCTTCCTACTCTCTCCTGTCTTATGTTCCCTCCTTCCTGCCCTCTCCTGTCCTCCATGTTACCACCTTCCTACTCTCTCCTGTCTTATGTTCCCTCCTTCCTGCCCTCTCCTGTCCTCCATGTTACCACCTTCCTACCCTCTCATGTCTTATGTTCCCTCCTTCCTACTCTCTCCTGTCTTATGTTCCCTCCTTCCTGCCCTCTCCTGTCCTCCATGTTACCACCTTCCTACCCTCTCTTGTCTTATGTTCCCTCCTTCCTACCCTCTCCTGTCTTATGTTCCCTCCTTCCTGCCCTCTCCTGTCCTCCATGTTACCACCTTCCTACCCTCTCCTGTCTTATGTTCCCTCCATCCTGCCCTCTCCTGTCCTCCATGTTACCACCTTCCTACCCTCTCCTGTCTTATGTTCCCTCCTTCCTGCCCTCCCCTGTCCTCCATGTTACCATCTTCCTACCCTCTCCTGTCTTATGTTCCTTCCTTCCTGCCCTCTCCTGTCCTCCATGTTACCACCTTCCTACCCTCTCCTGTCTTATGTTCCCTCCTTCCTGCCCTCTCCTGTCCTCCATGTTACCATCTTCCTACCCTCTCCTGTCTTATGTTCCTTCCTTCCTGCCCTCTCCTGTCCTCCATGTTACCACCTTCCTACCCTCTCCTGTCTTATGTTCCCTCCTTCCTACCCTCTCCTGTCCTCCATGTTACCACCTTCCTACCCTCTCCTGTCTTATGTTCCCTCCTTCCTGCCCTCTCCTGTCTTATGTTCCCTCCTTCCTGCCCTCTCCTGTCTTATGTTCCCTCCTTCCTGCCCTCTCCTGTCTTATGTTCCCTCCTTCCTACCCTCTCCTGTCTTATGTTCCCTACTTCCTGCCCTCTCCTGTCTTATGTTCCCTCCTTCCTACCCTCTCCTGTCTTATGTTCCCTCCTTCCTGCCCTCTCCTGTCCTCCATGTTACCACCTTCCTACCCTCTCCTGTCTTATGTTCCCTCCTTCCTGCCCTCTCCTGTCTTATGTTCCCTCCTTCTTGCCCTCTCCTGTCTTATGTTCCCTCCTTCCTGCCCTCTCCTGTCTTATGTTCCCTCCTTCCTGCCCTCTCCTGTCCTTCATGTTACCACCTTCCTACCCTCTCCTGTCTTATGTTCCCTCCTTCCTGCCCTCTCCTGTCTTATGTTCCCTCCTTCCTGCCCTCTCCTGTCTTATGTTCCCTCCTTCATGCCCTCTCCTGTCTTATGTTCCCTCCTTCCTACCCTCTCCTGTCTTATGTTCCCTCCTTCCTGCCCCCTATTGTCTTATGTTCCCTCCTTCCTGCCCTCTCCTGTCTTATGTTCCCTCCTTCCTGCCCTCTCCTGTCTTATGTTCCCTCCTTCCTGCCCTCTCCTGTCTTATGTTCCCTCCTTCCTGCCCTCTCCTGTCCTCCATGTTACCACCTTCCTACCCTCTCCTGTCTTATGTTCCCTCCTTCCTGCCCTCTCCTGTCTTATGTTCCCTCCTTCTTGCCCTCTCCTGTCTTATGTTCCCTCCTTCCTGCCCTCTCCTGTCTTATGTTCCCTCCTTCCTGCCCTCTCCTGTCCTTCATGTTACCACCTTCCTACCCTCTCCTGTCTTATGTTCCCTTCTTCCTGCCCTCTCCTGTCTTATGTTCCCTCCTTTCTGCCCTCTCCTGTCTTATGTTCCCTCCTTCATGCCCTCTCCTGTCTTATGTTCCCTCCTTCCTACCCTCTCCTGTCTTATGTTCCCTCCTTCCTGCCCCCTATTGTCTTATGTTCCCTCCTTCCTGCCCTCTCCTGTCTTATGTTCCCTCCTTCCTACCCTCTCCTGTCTTATGTTCCCTCCTTCCTGCCCTCTCCTGTCTTATGTTCCCTCTTTCCTACCCTCTCCTGTCTTATGTTCCCTCCTTCCTACCCTCTCCTGTCTTATGTTCCCTCCTTCCTGCCCTCTCCTGTCTTATGTTCCCTCCTTCCTGCCCTCTCCTGTCTTATGTTCCCTCCTTCCTACCCTCTCCTGTCTTATGTTCCCTCCTTCCTACCCTCTCCTGTCTTATGTTCCCTCCTTCCTGCCCTCTCTTGTCTTATGTTCCCTCCTTTCTACCCTCTGCTGTCTTATGTTCCCTCCTTCCTGCCCTCTCCTGTCTTATGTTCCCTCCTTCCTACCCCTCTCCTGTCTTATGTACCCTCCTTCCTGCCCTCTCCTGTCCTTCATGTTACCACCTTTCTGCCCTCTCCTGTCTTATGTTCCCTCCTTCCTTCCCTCTCCTGTCTTATGTTCCCTCCTTCCTGCCCTCTCCTGTCTTATGTTCCCTCCTTCCTGCCCTCTCCTGTCTTATGTTCCCTCCTTCCTGCCCTCTCCTGTCTTATGTTCCCTCCTTCCTACCCTCTCCTGTCTTATGTTCCCTCCTTCCTGCCCTCTCCTGTCTTATGTTCCCTCTTTCCTACCCTCTCCTGTCTTATGTTCCCTCCTTCCTACCCTCTCCTGTCTTATGTTCCCTCCTTCCTGCCCTCTCCTGTCTTATGTTCCCTCCTTCCTGCCCTCTCCTGTCTTATGTTCCCTCCTTCCTACCCTCTCCTGTCTTATGTTCCCTCCTTCCTACCCTCTCCTGTCTTATGTTCCCTCCTTCCTGCCCTCTCTTGTCTTATGTTCCCTCCTTTCTACCCTCTCCTGTCTTATGTTCCCTCCTTCCTGCCCTCTCCTGTCTTATGTTCCCTCCTTCCTACCCCTCTCCTGTCTTATGTACCCTCCTTCCTGCCCTCTCCTGTCCTTCATGTTACCACCTTTCTGCCCTCTCCTGTCTTATGTTCCCTCCTTCCTGCCCTCTCTTGTCATATGTTCCCTCCTTCCTGCCCTCTCTTGTCTTATGTTCCCTCCTTCCTACCCTCTCCTGTCTTATGTTCCCTCCTTCCTGCCCTCTCCTGTCCTTCATGTTACCACCTTCCTGCCCTCTCCTGTCTTATGTTTCCTCCTTCCTACCCACTCCTGTCTTATGTTCCCTCCTTCCTGCCCTCTCTTGTCTTATGTTCCCTCCTTCCTACCCACTCCTGTCTTATGTTCCCTCCTTCCTGCCCTCTCCTGTCTTATGTTCCCTCCTTCCTACCCTCTCCTGTCTTATGTTCCCTCCTTCCTACCCTCTCCTGTCTTATGTTCCCTCCTTCCTGCCCTCTCTTGTCTTATGTTCCCTCCTTTCTACCCTCTCCTGTCTTATGTTCCCTCCTTCCTGCCCTCTCCTGTCTTATGTTCCCTCCTTCCTACCCCTCTCCTGTCTTATGTACCCTCCTTCCTGCCCTCTCCTGTCCTTCATGTTACCACCTTTCTGCCCTCTCTTGTCTTATGTTCCCTCCTTCCTGCCCTCTCTTGTCATATGTTCCCTCCTTCCTGCCCTCTCTTGTCTTATGTTCCCTCCTTCCTACCCTCTCCTGTCTTATGTTCCCTCCTTCCTGCCCTCTCCTGTCCTTCATGTTACCACCTTCCTGCCCTCTCCTGTCTTATGTTTCCTCCTTCCTACCCACTCCTGTCTTATGTTCCCTCCTTCCTGCCCTCTCTTGTCTTATGTTCCCTCCTTCCTACCCTCTCCTGTTTTATGTTCCCTCCTTTCTACCCTCTCTTGTCTTATGTTCCCTCCTTCCTACCTTCTCCTGTCTTATGTTCCCTCCTTCCTACCCTCTCCTGTCTTATGTTCCCTCCTTCCTGCCCTCTCTTGTCTTATGTTCCCTCCTTCCTACCCTCTCCTGTTTTATGTTCCCTCCTTTCTACCCTCTCTTGTCTTATGTTCCCTCCTTCCTACCCTCTCCTGTCTTATGTTCCCTCCTTCCTGCCCTCTCTTGTCTTATGTTCCCTCCTTCCTACCCTCTCCTGTTTTATGTTCCCTCCTTTCTACCCTCTCTTGTCTTATGTTCCCTCTTTCCTACCCTCTCCTGTCTTATGTTCCCTCCTTCCTACCCTCTCTTGTCTTATGTTCCCTCCTTCCCACCCTCTCCTATCTTACGTTTCCTCCTTCCTACCCTCTCCTGTCTTATGTTCCGTCCTTCCATTCCTCTCCTGTCTTATGTTCCCTCCTTCCTACCCACTCCTATTTTATGTTCCCTCCTTCCTATCCTCTCTTGTCTTATGTTCCCTCCTTCCTACCCTCTCCTGTCTTATGTTCCCTCCTTCCTACCCTCTCTTGTCTTATGTTCCCTCCTTCCTACCCTCTCTTCTCTTATGTTCCCTCCTTCCTGCCCTCTCCTGTCTTATGTTCCCTCCTTCCTACTCTCTCCTGTTTTATGTTCCCTCCTTCCTACCCTCTCCTCTCTTATGTTCCCTCCTTCCTACCCTCTACTGTCTTACGTTCCCTCCTTCCTACCCTCTCCTATCTTATGTTCCCTCCTTCCTGCCCTCTCCTGTCTTATGTTCCCTCCTTCCTACCCTCTCTTGTCTTATGTTCCCTCCTTCCTACCCTCTCCTGCCTAATGTTCCCTCCTTCCTGCCCTCTCCTGTCTTATGTTCCCTCCTTCTCACCCTCTCCTGTCTTATGTTCCCTCCTTCCTGCCCTCTCCTGTTTTATGTTCCCTCCTTCTCACCCTCTCCTGTTTTGTTCCCTCCTTCCTACCTTCTCCTATCTTATGTTCCCTCCCTCATGCCCTCTCCTGTCTTATGTTCCCTCCTTCCTGCCCTCTCCTGTCTTATCTTCCCTCCTTCTCACCCTCTCCTGTTTTATGTTCCCTCCTTCCTACCTTCTCCTGTCTTATGTTCCCTCCATCATGCCCTCTCCTGTCTCAAGTTCCCTCCTTCCTGCCCTCTCCTGTCTTGTGTTCCCTCCTTCCTACCCTCTCCTGTCTTATGTTCCCTCCTTCCTGCCATCTCCTGTCTTATGTTCTCTCCTTCTCACCCTCTCCTGTCTTATGTTCCCTCCTTCCTACCCTCTCTTGTCTTATGTTCCCTCCTTCCTACCCTCTCCTGTCTTATGTTCCTTCCTTCCTACCCTCTCCTGTCTTATGTTCCCTCCTTCCCACCCTCTCCTATCTTATGTTTCCTCCTTCCTACCCTCTTCTGCCTTATGTTCCCTCCTTCCATTCCTCTCCTGTCTTATGTTCCCTCCTTCCTACCCTCTCCTATCTTATGTTCCCTCGTTCCTATCCTCTCTTGTCTTATGTTCCCTCCTTCCTACCCTCTCCTGTCTTATGTTCCCTCCTTCCTACCATCTCTTGTCTTATGTTCCCTCCTTCCTACCCTCTCTTCTCTTATGTTCCCTCCTTCCTGCCCTCTCCTGTCTTATGTTCCCTCCTTCTCACCCTCTCCTGTTTTATGTTCACTCCTTCCTACCTTCTCCTGTCTTATGTTCCCTCCTTCCCGCCCTCTCCTGTCTCATGTTCCCTCCTTCCTGCCCTCTCCTGTCTTATCTTCCCTCCTTCCTACCCTCTCTTGTCTTATGTTCCCTCCTTCCTACCCTCTCCTGTCTTATGTTCCCTCCTTCCTGCCCTGTCTTATGTTCCCTCCTTCCTACCCTCTCTTGTCTTATGTTCCCTCCTTCCTACCCTCTCTTCTCTTATGTTCCCTCCTTCCTGCCCTCTCCTGTCTTATGTTCCCTCCTTCTCACCCTCTCCTGTTTTATGTTCACTCCTTCCTACCTTCTCCTGTCTTATGTTCCCTCCTTCCCGCCCTCTCCTGTCTCATGTTCCCTCCTTCCTGCCCTCTCCTGTCTTATGTTCCCTCCTTCCTACCCTCTCTTGTCTTATGTTCCCTCCTTCCTACCCTCTCCTGTCTTATGTTCCCTCCTTCCTGCCCTCTCCTGTCTTATGTTCCCTCCTTCCTGCCCTCTCCTGTCTTATGTTCCCTCCTTCCTGCCCTCTCCTGTCTTATGTTCCCTCCTTCCTACCCTCTCCTGTCTTATGTTCCCTACTTCCTGCCCTCTCCTGTCTTATGTTCCCTCCTTCCTACCCTCTCCTGTCTTATGTTCCCTCCTTCCTGCCCTCTCCTGTTCTCCATGTTACCACCTTCCTACCCTCTCCTGTCTTATGTTCCCTCCTTCCTGCCCTCTCCTGTCTTATGTTCCCTCCTTCTTGCCCTCTCCTGTCTTATGTTCCCTCCTTCCTGCCCTCTCCTGTCTTATGTTCCCTCCTTCCTGCCCTCTCCTGTCCTTCATGTTACCACCTTCCTACCCTCTCCTGTCTTATGTTCCCTCCTTCCTGCCCTCTCCTGTCTTATGTTCCCTCCTTCCTACCCTCTCCTCTCTTATGTTCCCTCCTTCCTGCCCCCTATTGTCTTATGTTCCCTCCTTCCTGCCCTCTCCTGTCTTATGTTCCCTCCTTCCTGCCCTCTCCTGTCTTATGTTCCCTCCTTCCTGCCCTCTCCTGTCTTATGTTCCCTCCTTCCTGCCCTCTCCTGTCCTCCATGTTACCACCTTCCTACCCTCTCCTGTCTTATGTTCCCTCCTTCCTGCCCTCTCCTGTCTTATGTTCCCTCCTTCTTGCCCTCTCCTGTCTTATGTTCCCTCCTTCCTGCCCTCTCCTGTCTTATGTTCCCTCCTTCCTGCCCTCTCCTGTCCTTCATGTTACCACCTTCCTACCCTCTCCTGTCTTATGTTCCCTCCTTCCTGCCCTCTCCTGTCTTATGTTCCCTCCTTCCTGCCCTCTCCTGTCTTATGTTCCCTCCTTCATGCCCTCTCCTGTCTTATGTTCCCTCCTTCCTACCCTCTCCTGTCTTATGTTCCCTCCTTCCTGCCCCCTATTGTCTTATGTTCCCTCCTTCCTGCCCTCTCCTGTCTTATGTTCCCTCCTTCCTACCCTCTCCTGTCTTATGTTCCCTCCTTCCTGCCCTCTCCTGTCTTATGTTCCCTCTTTCCTACCCTCTCCTGTCTTATGTTCCCTCCTTCCTACCCTCTCCTGTCTTATGTTCCCTCCTTCCTGCCCTCTCCTGTCTTATGTTCCCTCCTTCCTGCCCTCTCCTGTCTTATGTTCCCTCCTTCCTACCCTCTCCTGTCTTATGTTCCCTCCTTCCTACCCTCTCCTGTCTTATGTTCCCTCCTTCCTGCCCTCTCTTGTCTTATGTTCCCTCCTTTCTACCCTCTGCTGTCTTATGTTCCCTCCTTCCTGCCCTCTCCTGTCTTATGTTCCCTCCTTCCTACCCCTCTCCTGTCTTATGTACCCTCCTTCCTGCCCTCTCCTGTCCTTCATGTTACCACCTTTCTGCCCTCTCCTGTCTTATGTTCCCTCCTTCCTGCCCTCTCCTGTCTTATGTTCCCTCCTTCCTGCCCTCTCCTGTCTTATGTTCCCTCCTTCCTGCCCTCTTCTGTCTTATGTTCCCTCCTTCCTGCCCTCTCCTGTCTTATGTTCCCTCTTTCCTACCCTCTCCTGTCTTATGTTCCCTCCTTCCTACCCTCTCCTGTCTTATGTTCCCTCCTTCCTGCCCTCTCCTGTCTTATGTTCCCTCCTTCCTGCCCTCTCCTGTCTTATGTTCCCTCCTTCCTACCCTCTCCTGTCTTATGTTCCCTCCTTCCTACCCTCTCCTGTCTTATGTTCCCTCCTTCCTGCCCTCTCTTGTCTTATGTTCCCTCCTTTCTACCCTCTCCTGTCTTATGTTCCCCCCTTCCTGCCCTCTCCTGTCTTATGTTCCCTCCTTCCTACCCCTCTCCTGTCTTATGTACCCTCCTTCCTGCCCTCTCCTGTCCTTCATGTTACCACCTTTCTGCCCTCTCCTGTCTTATGTTCCCTCCTTCCTGCCCTCTCTTGTCATATGTTCCCTCCTTCCTACCCTCTCCTGTCTTATGTTCCCTCCTTCCTGCCCTCTCCTGTCTTATGTTCCCTCCTTCCTGCCCTCTCTTGTCTTATGTTCCCTCCTTCCTACCCTCTCCTGTCTTATGTTCCCTCCTTCCTGCCCTCTCCTGTCCTTCATGTTACCACCTTCCTGCCCTCTCCTGTCTTATGTTTCCTCCTTCCTACCCTCTCCTGTCTTATGTTCCCTCCTTCCTGCCCTCTCTTGTCTTATGTTCCCTCCTTCCTACCCTCTCCTGTTTTATGTTCCCTCCTTTCTACCCTCTCTTGTCTTATGTTCCCTCCTTCCTACCTTCTCCTGTCTTATGTTCCCTCCTTCCTACCCTCTCCTGTCTTATGTTCCCTCCTTCCTACCCTCTCCTGTTTTATGTTCCCTCCTTTCTACCCTCTCTTGTCTTATGTTCCCTCCTTCCTACCCTCTCCTGTCTTATGTTCCCTCCTTCCTGCCCTCTCTTGTCTTATGTTCCCTCCTTCCTACCCTCTCCTGTTTTATGTTCCCTCCTTTCTACCCTCTCTTGTCTTATGTTCCCTCTTTCCTACCCTCTCCTGTCTTATGTTCCCTCCTTCCTACCCTCTCTTGTCTTATGTTCCCTCCTTCTCACCCTCTCCTATCTTACGTTTCCTCCTTCCTACCCTCTCCTGTCTTATGTTCCGTCCTTCCATTCCTCTCCTGTCTTATGTTCCCTCCTTCCTACCCACTCCTATTTTATGTTCCCTCCTTCCTATCCTCTCTTGTCTTATGTTCCCTCCTTCCTACCCTCTCCTGTCTTATGTTCCCTCCTTCCTACCCTCTCTTGTCTTATGTTCCCTCCTTCCTACCCTCTCTTCTCTTATGTTCCCTCCTTCCTGCCCTCTCCTGTCTTATGTTCCCTCCTTCCTACTCTCTCCTGTTTTATGTTCCCTCCTTCCTACCCTCTCCTGTCTTATGTTCCCTCCTTCCTACCCTCTACTGTCTTACGTTCCCTCCTTCCTACCCTCTCCTATCTTATGTTCCCTCCTTCCTGCCCTCTCCTGTCTTATGTTCCCTCCTTCCTACCCTCTCTTGTCTTATGTTCCCTCCTTCCTACCCTCTCCTGCCTTATGTTCCCTCCTTCCTGCCCTCTCCTGTCTTATGTTCCCTCCTTCTCACCCTCTCCTGTCTTATGTTCCCTCCTTCCTGCCCTCTCCTGTTTTGTTCCCTCCTTCCTACCTTCTCCTATCTTATGTTCCCTCCCTCATGCCCTCTCCTGTCTTATGTTCCCTCCTTCCTGCCCTCTCCTGTCTTATCTTCCCTCCTTCTCACCCTCTCCTGTTTTATGTTCCCTCCTTCCTACCTTCTCCTGTCTTATGTTCCCTCCATCATGCCCTCTCCTGTCTCAAGTTCCCTCCTTCCTGCCCTCTCCTGTCTTGTGTTCCCTCCTTCCTACCCTCTCCTGTCTTATGTTCCCTCCTTCCTGCCATCTCCTGTCTTATGTTCTCTCCTTCTCACCCTCTCCTGTCTTATGTTCCCTCCTTCCTACCCTCTCTTGTCTTATGTTCCCTCCTTCCTACCCTCTCCTGTCTTATGTTCCCTCCTTCCTACCCTCTCCTGTCTTATGTTCCCTCCTTCCCACCCTCTCCTATCTTATGTTTCCTGCTTCCTACCCTCTTCTGCCTTATGTTCCCTCCTTCCATTCCTCTCCTGTCTTATGTTCCCTCCTTCCTACCCTCTCCTATCTTATGTTCCCTCGTTCCTATCCTCTCTTGTCTTATGTTCCCTCCTTCCTACCCTCTCCTGTCTTATGTTCCCTCCTTCCTGCCCTCTCCTGTCTTATCTTCCCTCCTTCCTACCCTCTCTTGTCTTATGTTCCCTCCTTCCTACCCTCTCCTGTCTTATGTTCCCTCCTTCCTGCCCTCTCCTGTCTTATGTTCCCTCCTTCCTACCCTCTCTTGTCTTATGTTCCCTCCTTCCTACCCTCTCTTCTCTTATGTTCCCTCCTTCCTGCCCTCTCCTGTCTTATGTTCCCTCCTTCTCACCCTCTCCTGTTTTATGTTCACTCCTTCCTACCTTCTCCTGTCTTATGTTCCCTCCTTCCCGCCCTCTCCTGTCTCATGTTCCCTCCTTCCTGCCCTCTCCTGTCTTATGTTCCCTCCTTCCTACCCTCTCTTGTCTTATGTTCCCTCCTTCCTACCCTCTCCTGTCTTATGTTCCCTCCTTCCTGCCCTCTCCTGTCTTATGTTCCCTCCTTCCTACCCTCTCTTGTCTTATGTTCCCTCCTTCCTACCCTCTCCTGTCTTATGTTCCCTCCTTCCTGCCCTCTCCTGTCTTATGTTCCCTCCTTCTCACCCTCTCCAGTCTTATGTTCCCTCCTTCCTGCTCTCTCCTGTTTTATGTTCCCTCCTTCTCACCCTCTCCTGTTTTATGTTCCCTCCTTCCTACCTTCTCCTATCTTATGTTCTCTCCCTCATGCCCTCTCCTGTCTTATGTTCCCTCCTTCCTGCCCTCTCCTGTCTTATCTTCCCTCCTTCTCACCCTCTCCTGTTTTATGTTCCCTCCTTCCTACCTTCTCCTGTCTTATGTTCCCTCCATCATGCCCTCTCCTGTCTCATGTTCCCTCCTTCCTGCCCTCTCCTGTCTTGTGTTCCCTCCTTCCTACCCTCTCCTGTCTTATGTTCCCTCCTTCCTGCCATCTCCTGTCTTATGTTCTCTCCTTCTAACCCTCTCCTGTCTTATGTTCCCTCCTTCCTACATTCTCTTGTCTTATGTTCCCTCCTTCCTACCCTCTCCTGTCTTATGTTCCCTCCTTCCTACCCTCTCCTGTCTTATGTTCCCTCGTTCCTGCCCTCTCCTGTCTTATGTTCCCTCCTTCCCACCCTCTCCTATCTTATGTTTCCTCCTTCCTACCCTCTTCTGCCTTATGTTCCCTCCTTCCTACCCTCTCCTGTCTTATGTTCCCTCCTTCCTACCCTCTCCTATCTTATGTTCCCTCGTTCCTATCCTCTCTTGTCTTATGTTTCCTCCTGCCTACCCTCTCCTGTCTTATGTTCCCTCCTTCCTACCATCTCTTGTCTTATGTACCCTCCTTCCTACCCTCTCTTCTCTTATGTTCCCTCCTTCCTGCCCTCTCCTGTCTTATGTTCCCTCCTTCTCACCCTCTCCTGTTTTATGTTCACTCCTTCCTACCTTCTCCTGTCTTATGTTCCCTCCTTCCCGCCCTCTCCTGTCTCATGTTCCCTCCTTCCTGCCCTCTCCTGTCTTATCTTCCCTCCTTCCTACCCTCTCTTGTCTTATGTTCCCTCCTTCCTACCCTCTCCTGTCTTATGTTCCCTCCTTCCTGCCCTCTCCTGTCTTATGTTCCCTCCTTCCTACCCTCTTTTGTCTTATGTTCCCTCCTTCCTACCCTCTCTTCTCTTATGTTCCCTCCTTCCAGCCCTCTCCTGTCTTATGTTCCCTCCTTCCTACCCTCTTTTGTCTTATGTTCCCTCCTTCCTACCCTCTCCTGTCTTATGTTTCCTCCTTCCTGCCCTCTCCTGTCTTATGTTCCCTCCTTCCTACCCTCTCTTGTCTTATGTTCCCTCCTTCCTACCCTCTCCTGTCTTATGTTCCCTCCTTCCTGCCCTCTCCTGTCTTATGTTCCCTCCTTCTCACCCTCTAATGTTTTATGTTCCCTCCTTCCTACCTTCTCCTGTCTTATGTTCCCTCCTTCCTGCCCTCTCCTGTCTTATGTTCCCTCCTTCCTGCCCTCTCCTGTCTTATCTTCCCTCCTTCTCACCCTCTCCTGTTTTACGGTCCCTCCTTCCTACCTTCTCCTGTCTTATGTTCCCTCGTTCCTGCCCTCTCCTGTCTTATGTTCCCTCCTTCCTGCCCTCTCCTGTCTTATGTTCCCTCCTTCTCACCCTCTCCTGTCTTATGTTCCCTCCTTCTCATCCTCTCATGTCTTATGTTCCCTCCTTCTTACCCTCTCCTGTCTTATGTTCCCTCCTTCCTGCCCTCCCCTGTCTTATGTTCCCTCCTTCCTACCCTCTCCTGTCTTATGTTCCCTTCTTCCTGCCATCCCCTGTCTTATGTTCCCTGCTTCTCACCCTCTCCTGTCTTATGTTCCCTCCTTCTCACCCTCTCCTGTCTTATGTTCCCTCCTTCCTACCCTCTCCTGTCTTATGCTCCCTCCTTCCTGCCCTCTCCTGTCTTATGTTCCCTCCTTCTCACCCTCTCCTGTCTTATGTTCCCTCCTTCCTGCCCTCTCCTGTCTTGTGTTCCCTCATTCCTACCCTCTCCTGTCTTGTGTTCCCTCCTTCCTACCCTCTCCTGTCTTATGTCCCCTCCTTCCTGCCCTCTCCTGTCTTTATGTTCCCTCCTTCCTGCACACTTTCACCACCTTCCCAACAGATGTACCTAATCAGCACGATGCGGCTGTATGTAATGTTAATTAATATATAAACTTACAAAACCTGTATCCCTGGTCGTCGAGTAAGATGAGAGGCGGTCAGGACTGATTTAAGCAAGGAGAGGGTTGCTTTAGTTCCTTGGATCAGGACCACTTTACTAGGTTATTACCTGTAGTTTAACTTGGAGTAACTTCCGTAGACCACCGCATCCACGGCCCAGACCAGATCAGGTTTCCTGCTTGCTTGTCTGATCACTCAAGCTGTTGGTGCCAGCTGCCCGTGTTATGTCCACTATTAGGGCATACACAATAAAATAATAATTAGTAAGCAAGAGCACTAGCACTAGTAAAAATAGTACCAGTGTCACTCAAGAATAGCGCCAAGAGAATTTGAGCATCGCTTGAGCACAATGGTGCTCAAGTGATGAAAAAGTTACAGATGCAAAGTTCTAGGTGAAGCCTGGAACACAGCCGCTAATAAATGCACACCCAAATACCGAAGTTATGAAAGGGGAAAAAAAGTTCTTACAAAATAGCGCCAAAAATATGTCTTTACCGTGCAACACAAAAAATAGCAAAAGCAACACTTTCAAGGTAGTATGGAAATAAGTGTTAACCGAGACACCAGGAAACTCTGCATAATAATATCCAGGGTGCAGGAAAGTAGCATCAGTAACAAATGAAAATGAAACCACAAAATCAAGTATCAGGTATGAGCCGCTCAACACAATATGAAGTTCAACGAGGAGAAATTTCAACTACTCAGATATGGGAAACTTGAAGAAATTAAAAATGTGTGTCAGGGTATACCACAAATTCTAACCATACAATTGAGCGGAAAAGTAATATGAAGGACCTGGGAGTGCTAATGTCAGAGGATCTCGCTTTCAAAGACCACAATAATGTATCTACCTCATCCGCTAGGAAAATGATACGATGGATAATGAGAACCTTCCAAACTAGGGACGCCAAGCCCATGACGATTCTCTTCAAATCGCTTGTGCTCTCTAGGCTGGAATATTGATGTACACTAACAGTCCCCTTCAAGGCTGACAACGTTGCAGACCTGGAGAGTGTACAAAGAACTTTCACAGCACACATAAGTACGATAAAGCACCTAAACTACTGGGAACGGTTGAAGGTTCTTGATCTGTATTCCCTCGAACGCAGGCAAAAGAGATACATGATAATATACACTTGGAAGGTCCTGGAGGGATTGGTACCAAACCTGCACACGAAAAATCACTCCCTATGAAATCAAAAGACTCGGCAGGTGATGCAACATTCCCCCGATGAAAAGCAGGGGCTCCACGAGTACACTGAGAGACAACACAATAAGTGTCCGGGGCCCAAGACTGTTCATTTGCCTCCCAGCATACATAAGGGGGATTACCAATAGACCCTTGGCTGTCTTCAAGAAGGCACTGGACAGGCACCTAAAGTTAGTACTTGACCAACCGGGCTGTGGTTCAAACGTCAGCTTGCGTGCGGCCAGCAGTAACAGCCTGGTTGATTAGACCCTAATCAGCCATGAGGCCTGGTCTCAGACCGGGCCGCTGGGGGCGTTGACCCCCGAAACCCTCTCCAGGTAAACGTAGCAGTGTTACTAGAGCTAATTAGTGCAATAAAGTGATGCAGGACACTGCGGGGAAGAGAGAATATGACGGAATGCAGGTAACGAGCAGCGGTCAGTCAAGCTGATGGTGTATTGTTGTCGTAGGTATGGAAGGCAGCAGCAACATTAGACAACCATGGAGAACACCACGCCATGATGATGTCACGACGTGCACACGACCACGATGACCTCACGACATGTATAAGAAGGACACCAGGCCTTTTGGTCAAAGTCAAAGATTTATTTTCACATGATGTAATATTAGTAGGGATAGGTGACTTTGGTTGTGCATGTAGAAAGCCCTTTGTTATTCGGAGCATTTCAGGCAATGACGTCACCACACCACCAGGCAGAAGACTGACATCACTGGATCTTAACCTTCTTTCTCTGTGTAATAAAATTAATTGTGACACCCAACATAGGTAGGTGGAGAGAACAGCCGTGGTTGGCATGACAACCAGCGACACGAGCGAGATTCCATGAGAGCTGACCCTGCCTTATCACGGCCGGCTTGGCTGCCAGGACACTAAGCCGGGAAGCGGCAGATGTAAGCTTGCAGCAGACTGAAGAAGCCAGTGGCTAACAACTGGATGAAAGTGGCTTGTCTGACTAAAACTGGAGCGGAAGCAGAAATGATCACTATAGTTGTGTGGACATAGCAGAAACACAGGAAGAGCCACTCTGGCTTAGACACGGTGCCGGCTTGCTGACGTTTGGCATGGCTTAATGGTGGCACAAGCGCCACTGCTCGAAGAGAGAATTTAGGGCTTAAACAGAGCAGACAAGGTTGGAAAGCAGCAGCGGTTGCTAGCGCACTCAGCTCACACAGTGTGCTGATTCGTCCGTGATTCGATCCCCGGTACGGGTGAAACAATTGGGCGCGTTTCCTTACACCTGGTGTCCCTGTTCACCTAGCAGCAAGTAGGTACCTGAGTGTTAGCCGACTGGTGTGGGTCGCATCCTAAGTTGTTCGAAATGCTCTAAATAACCAGAGACTTTCTTTACAGTATGTCATTTATGTCAACTAGGTCTGTAGAAATTGTATCATGTACTTGTAGAAATAAAGATTATTATTATTATTATTATTATTATTATTATTATTATTATTATTATTATTATTATTATTATTATTACTATTATAATCAGGCTGTCGCTGTCTGGTGAATGATGACTGACAGTCCCGCACCAAGGCAGGCGCAGCAGTCACCCACACTGAAGTAAACTATTTCACTATCACTTCACTATATTTCTATCCTGTCCCACCGCTGCCACCAGTCTGCTCACCGCTGCCACCAGTCTGCCCACCGCTGCCACCAGTCTGCCCACCGCTGCCACCAGTCTGTTATGTCTACTGTTAGCACATGAGTAGGTCTACCCTGACTGACGGAGAGTAAAAAGTTGATAGCAGTCATGCCGTTTCTTGTACAGGAGTATATGGATACAGTTAGCCACAGTGCAACATCCACACTCCAAGCCTCCAAGATTTGAACCAAGATGAACCGAGTTGGCAGTCGAGTGCTGATGCCAGTGGCTAGAAGAGTCATACTTGAAAACTGCATGTACAGACATAATTTAACGGTAACATACAAGTAACACCCAATACTACATTAATGAGTACTACATTTTCATTCATTACTAACACAACAGGTGAAATCGCAGATCTAGAGAATGTACAGAGAACTTTCACTGCACATATCAGTTCCATCAAACACCTTAACTATTGGGAACGCTTGGAAGCACTTGATTTGTACTCACTGGAGCGCAGGCGAGAGAGATGCATCATAATCTACACCTGGAAAATTCTAGAGGGACTGGTCCCTAATCTGCATACAGAAATCACTCCCTACGAAAGCAAAAGACTTGGCAGGCGATGCAACATACCCCCAATGAAAAGTAGGGGTACCATTAATACACTAAGAGAAAACACCATAAATGTCCGGGACCCAAGACTGCTCAACAGCCTCCCACCAGCCATAAGGGGAATTACCAATAGACCCCTGGTTGTCTTCAAGAGGAAGCTGGACAGATACCTAAAGTCAGTGCTGGATCAGCCGGGCTGTGGTTCGTAAGTTGGAGTACGTGCAGCCAACAGTAACAGCCTAGTTGATCAGGCCCTGATCCACCGGGAGGCCTGGTCGTGGACCGCGAGGACGTTGATCCCTGGAATACCCTCCAGGTAGATTCCAGATAGGTAGACCTGCAGTCTGGATGCATCACAACCTGACTGATGAGGAACTGTTTTAGTGGAATCTGTTCAGTTCCCTCTTGAAGACAGCTACAGGTTTGTTGGTAATTCCCTTTGTGCCTGAAGGGTGTTGAAGAGCCATGGTCCCTTACCACTCATTGAGTTCTCTCTCAGTGTACTCATCGCTCCCCTGCTTTTCGCTGGAAGTATCCTGCACCATCTGCCAAGCCTCTTGTTTTCATAAGTAGTAATTTCGTTGTGCAAGTTTGGGACCAATCTCTTCAATATCTTCCAGGTGTAGGTTATGATGCATCATTCTTCCTTACTTTCTAAGGGGTACAGTTCTATAGAAGTTTATAGAAGCTATGAAGGTTCTTTGAACATTTTCCAGCTTAGCAATTTCGCCTGCCTTGAAGAAGGCCGTTAGTACACATCAATATTCCAGCCTAGAGAGAGCGAGTGACCTGTTTTGAAGGTCTAGTTATCCAACTTAATCATTTTTTCTTGCGGTTACAATAACATTGTAATATGTTGCCCTTGATCACATTTCAGTAGACACTTGCTGTCCTTGCTCACCTAGAAGTATACATACACCTACTGACCTTGTTCACCCTCTTTAAATATGAGACCTGGCATTATCACTCCCAGGTCTCTTATATATGGCTTATGTTCTATTCAATGGTTTGACTTTATCTTGTACCCCAATCTTGTATTTTATCTTGTATTCCGATCTTGCTTTTATTTTCTCCATTCTTCCATAACGTAGTAACTGAACATCATATTGTTCTCAGTAGCCCACTGGAAGAATTGATTTTTTATCAGCTTGGAGGCTCGTTGTCTTCTAGAGATGCCACATTCATAAAAATTCTAGTATCATCTCAAAAGGATGATACAGTACTATGATTCATGTTCCTGCCTATGTCAGATATAAGAAAAAGAAAGAGGAGTGGTATGAGTACTGTGCGTTGAGGAACAGATCTTTTCACTGTAACAGCCACTGATGTTACTCTGTTTACTCTTACTCTTTGGGTTCTATTTGTCAGGAAGTCAAATATCCATCTGCCCACCTTTCAAGTAATTTTTTTTTGCATGCATCTGATGTGCAGTTACCTCATAGCAGCACTTGTCAAAGACTTTTGGAACATTAGTGTATATTACGTCTACATTTTACATGTCTTCAAGTGCATACAAGAACATATTGTAATGGTAAAGTATTTCCGAAAAGTAGGAGGGTCCTGTACTGAAACCATGATGTCCCGGTTTGTTCAAATGTTGCGAATCCATGTGAGTGGTAATCTTGTGTCTTAAAACCTTTTCAAAAATCTTGATAATGTGGGAAGTTAGGGCTATTTGTCTATAGTTACTTGCAAATTGTTTTACTGCCACCTTTGTGAAATGGGCAGTATTACTGGTTTTAAATGACTAGGATGACTCCAGTCATCCTAGTCATTAAAAGAGACATCCATCATCCTAGTCATTACAAGCGACATCCATCATCCTAGTCATTAAAAGAGACATCCAGTCATCCCAGTCATTACAAGAGACATCCATCATCCTAGTCATTAAAAGACACATCCGGTCATCCTAGTCATTAAAAGAGGCATCCAGTCATCCTAGTCATTGATAAATTAGACACATGTGCAACTCTTGGGTATCTTTATTGAGGAAACGTTTCGCCACACAGTGGCTTCATCAGTCCATACATAGGAGAAACTTGAAGAACAGGAGGAGAATGAGGTAATCAGTCCCTCAACCTTGAGTCGATGTGTTCAGTCCATCAATCTTGAGTAGAATACAATAAAGAATTCAATAAAGATACCCAAGAGTTGCACATGTGTGTATTCTACTCAAGATTGATGGACTGAACACATCGACTCAAGGTTGAGGGACTGATTACCTCATTCTCCTCCTGTTCTTCAAGTTTCTCCTATGTATGGACTGATGAAGCCACTGTGTGGCGAAACGTTTCCTCAATAAAGATACCCAAGAGTTGCACATGTGTCTAATTTATCAACATGTCGGTTCTCTGAACCATTCATCTACATCCTAGTCATTAAAAGAGGCATCCAGTCATCCTAGTCATTAAAAGAGGCATCCAGTCATCCTAGTCATTAAAAGAGGCATCCAGTCATCCTAGTCATTAAAAGAGGCATCCAGTCATCCTAGTCATTAAAAGAGGCATCCAGTCATCCTAGTCATTAAAAGAGGCATCCAGTCATCCTAGTCATTAAAAGACACATCCGGTCATCCCAGTCATTTAAGACATAAGGGTTTCTTGCAATTCTTAATATCAGGTTCCACGAGTCTGGGACTGAGGCAGAGTGCATGGGCATACAATCAATGACTTTTTCGAAGTCAAGTAAGGTTAATGAGAGGCGTTCTTTCATTTTGTCCGATCTGTTAATGATTCAAATTAAAAAATATTGGCCGTGTTTGTCATTACTACCACCATATACTGGTGCTTGTGTCATTACTACCTCCATGTACTGGTGTTTGTGTCATTACTACCTCCATGTACTGGTGTTTGTGTCATTACTACCACCATGTACTGGTGTTTGTGTCATTACTACCACCATGTACTGGTGTTTGTGTCATTACTACCACCATATACTGGTGTTTGTGTCATTACTACCTCCATGTACTGGTGTTTGTGTCATTACTACCTCCATGTACTGGTGTTTGTGTCATTACTACCACCATGTACTGGTGTTTGTGTCATTACTACCACCATGTACTGGTGTTTGTGTCATTACTACCTCCATGTACTGGTGTTTGTGTCATTACTACCACCATGTACTGGTGTTTGTGTCATTACTACCACCATGTACTGGTGTTTGTGTCATTACTACCTCCATGTACTGGTGTTTGTGTCATTACTACCACCATGTACTGGTGTTTGTGTCATTACTACCTCCATGTACTGGTGTTTGTGTCATTACTACCTCCATGTACTGGTGTTTGTGTCATTACTACCACCATGCACTAGTGTTTGTGTCATTACTACCACCATGTACTGGTGTTTGTGTCATTACTACCACCATGTACTGGTGTTTGTGTCATTACTACCTCCATGTACTGGTGTTTGTGTCATTACTACCATGTACTGGTGTTTGTCATTACTACCTCCATGTACTGGTGTTTGTGTCATTACTACCACCATGTACTGGTGTTTGTGTCATTACTACCACCATGTACTGGTGTTTGTGTCATTACTACCTCCATGTACTGGTGTTTGTGTCATTACTACCACCATGTACTGGTGTTTGTGTCATTACTACCACCATGTACTGGTGTTTGTGTCATTACTACCTCCATGTACTGGTGTTTGTGTCATTACTACCACCATGTACTGGTGTTTGTGTCATTACTACCTCCATGTACTGGTGTTTGTGTCATTACTACCTCCATGTACTGGTGTTTGTGTCATTACTACCACCATGTACTAGTGTTTGTGTCATTACTACCACCATGTACTGGTGTTTGTGTCATTACTACCACCATGTACTGGTGTTTGTGTCATTACTACCTCCATGTACTGGTGTTTGTGTCATTACTACCACCATGTACTGGTGTTTGTCATTACTACCTCCATGTACTGGTGTTTGTGTCATTACTACCACCATGTACTGGTGTTTGTGTCATTACTACCTCCATGTACTGGTGTTTGTGTCATTACTACCACCATGTACTGGTGTTTGTGTCATTACTACCTCCATGTACTGGTGTTTGTGTCATTACTACCACCATGTACTGGTGTTTGTCATTACTACCTCCATGTGCTGGTGTTTGTGTCATTACTACCTCCATGTACTGGTGTTTGTGTCATTACTACCTCCATGTACTGGTGTTTGTGTCATTACTACCACCATGTACTGGTGTTTGTGTCATTACTACCTCCATGTACTGGTGTTTGTGTCATTACTACCACCATGTACTGGTGTTTGTCATTACTACCTCCATGTACTGGTGTTTGTGTCATTACTACCACCATGTACTGGTGTTTGTCATTACTACCACCATGTACTGGTGTTTGTGTCATTACTACCTCCATGTACTGGTGCTTGTGTTATTACTACCACCATGTACTGGTGTTTGTGTCATTACTACCTCCATGTACTGGTGTTTGAATCATTACTACCTCCATGTACTGGTGTTTGTGTCATTACTACCTCCATGTACTGGTGTTTGTGTCATTACTACCACCATGTACAGGTGTTTGTGTCATTACTACCACCATGTACTGGTGTTTGTGTCATTACTACCTCCATGTACTGGTGTTTGTGTCATTACTACCACCATGTACTGGTGTTTGTCATTACTACCTCCATGTACTGGTGTTTGTGTCATTACTACCTCCATGTACTGGTGTTTGTGTCATTACTACCTCCATGTACTGGTATTTGTGTCATTACTACCTCCATGTACTGGTGTTTGTGTCATTTCTACCACCATGTACTGGTGTTTGTGTCATTTCTACCACCATGTACTGGTGTTTGTCATTACTACCTCCATGTACTGGTGTTTGTGTCATTACTACCTCCATGTACTGGTGTTTGTCATTACCTTCATGTACTGGTGTTTGTCATTACTACCTTCATGTACTGGTGTTTGTCATTACTACCTTCATGTACTAGTGTTTGTGTCATTACTAACTCCTTGTACTGGTGTTTGTGTCATTTCTACCACCATGTACTGGTGTTTGTCATTACTACCTCCATGTACTGGTGTTTGTGTCATTACAACCTCCATGTACTGGTGTTTGTCATTACTACCACCATGTACTGGTGCTTGTCATTACTACCTTCATGTACTGGTGTTTGTCATTACTACCTTCATGTACTGGTGTTTGTCATTACTACCTCCATGTACTGGTGTTTGTGTCATTACTACCTCCATGTACTGGTGTTTGTGTCATTACTACCTCCATGTACTGGTGTTTGTGTCATTACTACATCCATGTACTGGTGTTTGTGTCATTACTACCTCCATGTACTGGTATTTGTGTCATTTCTACCTCCATGTACTGGTGTTTGTGTCATTACTACCTTCATGTACTGGTGTTTGTGTCATTACTACCTCCATGTACTGGTATTTGTATCATTTCTACCACCATGTACTGGTCTTTGTCATTACTACCTCCATGTACTGGTGTTTGTCATTACTACCACCATGTACTGGTGTTTGTGTCATTACTACCTCCATGTACTGGTATTTGTGTCATTTCTACCACCATGTACTGGTCTTTGTCATTACTACCTCCATGTACTGGTGTTTGTCATTACTACCTCCATGTACTGGTGTTTTTCATTACTACCTCCATGTACTGGTGTTTGTGTCATTACTACCTCCATGTACTGGTGTTTGTGTCATTACTACCACCATGTACTGGTGTTTGTGTCATTAGTACTAGCATGTACCGGTGTTTGTGTCATTACTACCACCATTTACCGGTGTTTGTGTCATTTCTACCAGCATGTACTGGTGTTTGTCATTACTACCTCCATGTACTGGTGTTTGTGTCATTACTACTAGCATGTACCGGTGTTTGTGTCATTACTACCACCATTTACTGGTGTTTGTGTCATTACTACCACCATTTACCCTTGTTTGTGTCATTTCTACCAGCATGTACTGGTGTTTGTGTCATTTCTACCTCCATGTACCGGTGTTTGTGTCATTACTACCTCCATGTACTGGTGTTTGTGTCATTACTACCTCCATGTACTGGTGTTTGTGTCATTACTACCTCCATGTACTGGTGTTTGTGTCATTACTACCTCCATGTACTGGTGTTTGTGTCATTACTACCTCCATGTACTAGTGTTTGTGTCATTACTACCACCATGTACTGGTGTTTGTGTCATTACTACCTCCATGTACTGGTGTTTGTGTCATTACTACCTCCATGTACTAGTGTTTGTGTCATTACTACCACCATGTACCGGTGTTTGTGTCATTACTACCTCCATGTACTGGTGTTTGTGTCATTACTACCACCATGTACTGGTGTTTGTGTCATTACTACCTCCATGTACTGGTGTTTGTGTCATTTCTACCTCCGTGTACCGGTGTTTGTGTCATTACTACCTCCATGTACTGGTGTTTGTGTCATTACTACCTCCATGTACTGGTGTTTGTGTCATTACTACCACCATGTACTGGTGTTTGTGTCATTACTACCACCATGTACTGGTGTTTGTGTCATTACTACCTCCATGTACTGGTGTTTGTGTCATTACTACCACCATGTACTGGTGTTTGTGTCATTACTACCTCCATGTACTGGTGTTTGTGTCATTACTACCTCCATGTACTGGTGTTTGTGTCATTACTACCACCATGTACTGGTGTTTGTGTCATTACTACCTCCATGTACTGGTGTTTGTGTCATTACTACCTCCATGTACTGGTGTTTGTGTCATTTCTACCTCCATGTACTGGTGTTTGTGTCATTACTACCTCCATGTACTGGTGTTTGTGTCATTACTACTTCCATGTACTGGTGTTTGTGTCATTACTACCTCCATGTACTGGTGTTTGTGTCATTACTACCTCCATGTACCGGTGTTTGTGTCATTACTACCTCCATGTACCGGTGTTTGTGTCATTACTACCTCCATGTACTGGTATTTGTGTCATTTCTACCTCCATGTACTGGTGTTTGTGTCATTACTACCTCCATGTACCGGTGTTTGTGTCATTACTACCTCCATGTACTGGTATTTGTGTCATTTCTACCTCCATGTACTGGTGTTTGTGTCATTACTACCTCCATGTACCGGTGTTTGTGTCATTACTACCTTCATGTACCGGTGTTTGTGTCATTACTACCTCCATGTACCGGTGTTTGTGTCATTACTACCTCCATGTACTGGTATTTGTGTCATTTCTACCTCCATGTACTGGTGTTTGTGTCATTACTACCTCCATGTACCGGTGTTTGTGTCATTACTACCTCCATGTGCTGACGTTTGTCATTTCTACCACCACGTACTGGTGTTTGTGTTATTACTACCACCATGTACTGGTGTTTGTGTCATTACTACCACCATGTACTGGTGTTTGTGTTATTACTACCACCATGTATTGGTGTTTGTGTCATTACTACCACCATATGATGGTGTTTGTGTCATTACTACCACCATGTATTGGTGTTTGTGTCATTG
>NC_091295.1:56433428-56458428 GCF_038502225.1 Cherax quadricarinatus | reverse complement strand
TCATGATAAAAAGTTGTTACCATGAGCTTCGCTAAATCATTAAATATACTAAAGTCTACTTCGTCTGAATGGCAGCTACGTTAAATCCATTAATAAAGCAATCATACCATAACTAAATATGAAATGCTAAGATAGGCTAAATACTCTCAGAACTGTTACTGGCTGCAACTTCAGCTATGGTACCAACGATTATGTAGCGTCTATGTTAATATTAGCTAAGAAAAATTCTCTTCGGCCCTGAGAGCTAATGCAAAATGAAGCCCTCAGAATTAATTTTGGCTGGCCTAAAACAACCAAAGTTCTTAATATGAGGAAGAAGCTTGGTGTTCCTAGTATCAGTGATTGGATTATTGAGATTAACGCTGTACTTGGTATTAGAATGTTAAGAAATGTGCCAAACACTATCACTACAAATCTTACTACATGCCTAGAAGTAAATACAAACATCTCAATGGACTGTGAAAACATGCAGTCAAATTTTTATAACCTGCATGAACTGTATCACCCTAGACAAGAGCATTTCACCCCTTCATGGAAATTGTATCCATTCATTTTCACATACCTGAAAGGCCCTCCCATGAGGAAGGGCTTTTCACTTGTAAAGGCAACTGCTTAGGTAAAAAATTATCGCTTAACTTTTAGTAATAATTTATCGCAAAGTACATACACTAATGGATCTAAGAAAGAGTCTGTTAGCAGGGCTGCATCCGCTCTTGTTGCCAAACCCTATATAAGAGTCAAGATAGGCATCAGAATTAACAATTGTTTACCATCCTAATGGAACTAAAGTTAGCTAATTACACAGACCTTGACTCTTTGATTATTATTGATTCTGTGTCCTCAGTAAAGGCTCTTTACTCACATAATGACTCAACAACAGTTAGATACTCAAAACAGATAATAAAAAATCCGGAGAAAAGGAGTTAATGTGCAATTTTTATGGATGCCGTCACACTGAATTACTCCTTTATGATAAAGTTAATAAGTTAGCCAAAGAAACTGCCCTGAAAGAAAATGTAGAATATAACTTTGGTATATCTGTTTTTAGCATTAGGAATGGTAATAATGAAAATGAATATCATAGGAATGCAATTAGAAGGTTGAGTAGATGTATCACTCACTATGATGTAAAGTAAAAGGACACAAGTGCAACTAATATGACATTTTATTGTGCAACGTTTCGCTCTCCAGGAGCTTTGTCAAGCTGTTACAAATAATACATGGACACAGAGGGTATATATAGGCTCAGAGTGAGGTGCAATACTAGTGGTAGTAGTAGTAGTAGTAGTGATATAAGTTGTAGTAGTAGTATTAGTAATACAATATGATAGAACAATTAACTTGCACATACCTGGAGGTTACCTGGAGGTTATTCCGGGGATCAACGCCCCCGCGGCCCGGTCCATGACCAGGCCTCCCGATGGATCAGGGCCTGATCAACTAGGCTGTTACTGCTGGCCGCACGCAGTCCAACGTACGAGCCACAGCTCGGCTGATCCGGCACTGACTTTAGGTATCTGTCCAGCTCTCTCTTGAAGGCAGCCAGGGGTTTATTGGCAATTCCCCTAATGCTTGATGGGAGGCTGTTGAACAGTTTTGGGCCCCGGACACTTATGGTGTTTTCCCTTAGTGTACCAATGGCGCCCCTACTTTTTATTGGGGGCATTTTGCATCGCCTGCCCAGTCTTTTACTTTCGTAGGGAGTGATTTCTGTGTGCAGATTTGGGACCATTCCTTCCAAGATTTTCCAAGTGTAGATTATGATATATCTCTCCCTCCTGCGTTCCAACGAGTACAAGTCAAGTGCTTCCAAGCGTTCCCAGTAGTTAAGGTGCTTGACAGAACTTATACGTGCAGTAAAGGATCTCTGTACACTCTCTAGATCTGCGATTTCACCTGCTTTGAATGGAGATGTTAATGTACAGCAGTATTCTAGCCTAGAGAGAACAAGTGATTTGAAAAGGATCATCATGGGCTTGGCATCTCTCGTTTTGAAAGTTCTCATTATCCATCCTATCATTTTCTTTGCACGTGCGATCGTGGCACTGTTGTGATCCTTGAAAGTGAGATCCTCAGACATTACTACTCCCAGGTCCCTTACATTATTTTTCCGCTCTATTGTATGGCCGGAGTCAGTAGTATACTCTGTTCTAGTTATTATCTCCTCCAGTTTTCCATAACGGAGTAGTTGGAATTTGTCCTCATTGAACATCATATTGTTTACCGTTGCCCACTGGAAAACTTTGTTTATATCTTCTTGGAGGTTAACCGCGTCCTCAGCAGATGACAGCCTCATGAGTAAAAGGATATAAAAGCTATTACTTGGGTAACAAAAATAGGTTAGACAAATATTTCTATTGGAGGCTGGATTAGAGAAGGTCTGTTTCAGTGTGCATCCTCTGTAATGTGCTTGTGCAGTATTAACAGGATAGACTATGTGATGGCAGGGTTTACTGTTTTAAAGAGGATTGAATCCTCCTGAAAACAAACTTCAGTACTTCAACGCTAATAACCTAATAATCCAACTTCTTAGCGGCTCCAGACTGTGCTGGTGTATGTGGTTGTTAAGTAAGACATATATGCAACAGCTAGGTATCTTTATTTCGAAACGTTTCGCCTATACAGTAGGCTTCTTCAGTCGAGTACAGAAAACTTGATAGAAGAGACGCGAAAACGATGTAATCAGTCCATCACCCTTGAAGTTTTGAGGTGGTCAGTCCCTCAGCCTGGAGAAGAGTAGTGTTCCATAGTCTGAAACAATATGGAGTTGAAGTATGTATGTATAATGCTCGCCAAGACCAGAGTCCTGGCACAGGTCTTAATCTTGCGATGACCCGTCTTGGAGATGAAGTGACAGGATGGAGCCTGATATACCACCAGGAGGTGAGATGTAGGCCACCAGGCCAAGAAACTTCTTCATCGCTATCCCACATAAGAACACAGGAATGGAAGAACACTGTAGAAGGTCTGCTCACAAACTTATCCAATCTCCTTTCCAAGCTACCCAAGATTTTAGACTCTATAACCCCACTCGGTACATCATCAGATGCAGCATTCTCCACCTGACCTCAGCATTCTGAACCTGACTATAAATACTCGCGTCCCTTCCACCCCAGGTAGATCTGTTTGTGACTTGAAAAAGCCCACTGTGTGGGCGAAACGTAGTCAATAAAGGATCACATTATACTGCACATGTGTTTATATTTCCATTGTGTCGGTATTTTATACCATTTATTTCCAGAGGTGATTCTTTGAACCATTCATCTACAAGAGTGTAGTCGTTGGGAGGTCACGTCCCTCTCAAATCCAGCCATTCTCACTAGTAGAGGTTGTCCAAGTTGTTTTCTGTTCTGTACCAAGATACCATTGTGTTGCAGTGTCTGACAGAGTGAATATTCAAATGGTGTATTTTAGAAGATTAGTCTCTGAGATAACTAGAGAATGCCTCTTCAGTTTACCATAAAATTTGTTGTATCTTAGGGGAAAGTTAGAATTAGATTTGGATTGTGTATGTCCTAATTTGCCATTTTTATTGGAAAAATTGCAATTTTAGTTTCCATGTGACGATTTGTACAAATCTCCTCCAATTTTCTTCAAATCTACGATGCTAATGTTTAAATGCTTCAGAAATTTATGCCGCACTCCCCATCACTGCTATCACACAGGGGCGCGGGGGTCGGGGTTGGATGGTGTTATGCAATACTGAGATAGTTTCCTCGGATCACGCAGCGACCGAAATACATGCAGCTTCTTATACCTGGTAACTACCACCACAAGGTTATGTTGCTTATATGGATATATTCGACACACTTATATGGATATATTCAACACACTTATACGGATATATTCGACACACTTACACGGATGTATTCGACACACACGGATGTATCCGACAAACTTATATGGATATATTTAGCACATTTATATGGATATATTCAGCACACTTATATGGATATATCTGACACACCTATATGGAAATATCCAACAGTAGTGGAGGGTGTTACAGCACGTGTAAGATACACAATGGTAGGCAAGGAAAGTTCAGAGGTGGGGAGTGTTACAGCATGTTTTAGATAGATAATGGTGGGTGAGGAGAGTACAGTAGTTGATGTGGCGCGGGATCTGAGTGCGGGTGTACACATGGTGGGGGACCAGTGGTACACACAGCGGCTGGGAATTTCCTGTGAGTGTGGCGGCGCTGACCGACATGATGGGAGGCCCCTACCCAGCCAGTAAGAACGTACGTACGTATGTATGTATGTGCGTACGCCCACTATCACGAGCTTGTGTGCACACACATAGGGACGGACGGACAGAAACAAACCGACAGACAAGCACACATACTCGCACACATACACACATACACTCGACCCTTGTAACCACATAAAGGTGAGTACACACACGCATACACAGGTGATTCCGTAGCAAGAACTCTTCAGACTTAGGCCAGGAGCCATAAATCGACCCCTGCAACCATAAACAGGTGAGTACAAATAAGAGAGTACACACACACACACACACACACACACACACACACACACACACACACACACACACACACACACACACACACACACACACACACACACACACAGGTGACTATGTAGTGGGAACTTTTCAGACTGGGGGGACCCAAGGTGGTGACTGCAGTGATGTGCAACCTTCCACAGAATAGCAAGAGACCAAGACAAGAGTATGAACGCAATAGGGTAATGTAGACACCAGCTGAGGTGGCTAGAAGGGCCCACATGGGCAGGGCAAACTTACTAGTTATGGAGGATTTCAACCACAAGGAAATCGACTGGAAAAACCTGGAACCACATGAGGGACCAGAAGCGTGGAAGGCTAAGATGCTGGAAGCTGTACTGGAATACTTCATGCACTAACATGTTAGGGACATAACCAAAGACAGAGACAGAAGACAAATCAGCAAGGCTGAACCTCTTATTAACCTTGAGCAGTTTCAACATTAAGGATATTACATATAAAAGATCATTCGGTGCTAGTGATTACGTGGTCCTAAGACTCGAATACGTAATAGAGTTAACAGTGGAAAGTGAAGCAGCACAAAGAGGGCAGGAGAAGCATATTTTCAAAAGAAGGGACTACACAGATATACCTGGAGAGGGGTATGAGGCAATTCCTGCATGAGGTACACTAGGGTAGAGAACTGGAGAGAAAAACAAAGTGCAGGAGGCAGAAGAGTTCATACCCAAGGGTAACAGAAACAATGGGAAAACCAGAGTGAGCCCACGGTTTGCTCAAACGTGAAGACAGACCAAAGCCAAGTGCGCTAGAACATGGAAAAGATATAGAAGGCAGAGAGTCCAGGAAAATAAGGAGATGAGCCGAAGAGCCAGAAATGCATGGATAAGGAGGGAGGTCCAGCAGTAGTATGAGAATGACATAGCATCGAAAGCCAACTCTGACCTAAAGCTGTTATACAGCCACATCAGGAGGAAAACAACAGTCAAAGACCAGGTAATCAGGCTGAGGAAGGAAGGAGGGAAGCTCACAAAGAATGACCAGGAAGTGTGTGAAGAACTCAGCAACAGATTTAAGGAAGTATTCTCAGTGGAGGCAGAAGGACATCCAGCAAACCGAGGTGGTAGAGAAGACCAACAAGTGCTGGACACACTACACACAACCGAGGAGGAGGTGAAGAAACTGCTATGCGAAATAGATACCTCAAAGGTAGTGGGCGCGGACATCTCCCCATGGGTCCTGAGTGAAGGAACAGAGGCGTTGTGTGTGCCACTAACAACAATCTCCAACAAATCTATTGAAACAGGGAAAGTACCAGAGGTGAGGATGACAGCAAATGTAGTCCCAGTTTTTAAGAAGGGAGACAGACAGGCAGTGTCAGGGATGGTAGTGATCAAATGAAATGAGGTAAATGAAATGGCGGAGGCGCGCACCATAGTTATAAAAGCAGGTATGGCAGGGAAGTGGAGGATACAAGATAGAAAAGGATTTTTTTAGATAAGAAGCGGTATCAGGAGCTATTAATCTAAATCTGTATTTCGATGTACAAGAAGACGGATGTATCTCTAAGCGTGTTTACTCCTCTCACTCCCCAGATCAAACTCGGTGTGTGTACACCGAGAGATATCACTCAGTGTGTACACTGAGAGGTATCACTCAGTGTGTACACTGAGAGATAGCATTCAGCGTGTACACTGAGAGGTATCACTCAGTGTGTGCTCTGAGATGAATCACTCAGTGTGTACCTTGAGAGGTATCACTCAGTGTGTACACTGAGAGGCATCACTCAGTGTGTACACTGAGAGATAGCATTCAGCGTGTACACTGAGAGGTATCACTCAGTGTGTGTTCTGAGATGAATCACTCAGTGTGTACCTTGAGAGGCATCACTCAGTGTGTACCTTGAGAGGCATCACTCAGTGTGTACACTGAGAGGTATCACTCAGTGTGTACACTGAAAGGTATCACTCAGTGTGTACACTGAGTGATACCTCTCAATGTACACAATGAGAGGTGTATACATCAATGTTTCTGAGTTATCTGCCCTTTACAGGGGTTAAAATATTGATGATGTTAGTAACATGCACTTAAGCTGCGATTTTAACCCTGGAGTGGTGATTGTAAGCGTTTAAGATAAAAAACTTGAGCCTGGGGTGTACACAACACTAACACACTAGACCAGCCTCAGGTATTGACACAGGGAGGTAAAGACACTGAACTAACATTATTTCCTAGAAGAAAGAAGGGAAAGAGGGAGACGCAGAAGAAAAAGAAATGTTAACAGAAGGAGGAGGAGAAAAAGAGTTTGTTCTGATTATCTCGGAAGGTTAGTAACCCAGGTTAACCAAAGAAAGCCAAGTACTGAGGCATGTTCCAACTATCTTCCTGAGGCCCTCCCCAGGATGCTACCATAACTTCCAGGCACCTACTTCCTTCCTCCCAGGTGAAGAGAGGCAGCAGGTACTGGTAGACTTGCTGATACGTCCTTCTTCGCCCAAGATTGAACCCAGTTCCTTCAGTTGTGAGCTTAACGCACTACTACTAATGACAGTATCCAGATCGTTGCATTAACTACCCTCGAGCAGCAGACAGGCCTAAAGCACAAAATATGTAAGCCTCTACATAAGCCTATTTTGATATTTAAAAGTGGATTTATTTGCAGCTATTTAAAAAATTAATATGTATGTCATAAAATTTAATAATGGGAACTATACATTACTGGCGTGTAATGCAAGGAAAAAGAAGATAAAATGAGAAACAGGATATACACACAGAGAGGTGTATGTCTCTCAGTGTATATGTACTGAGAAGTAGGCCCCTCACCATGATGACACACCATGGTGGGCCCTCGCCATGATGACGCACCATGGTGGGCCCTCACCATGATGACACTCCATGGTGGTACCTCACCATGATGACACGCCATGGTGGGCCCTCAACATGATGACACACCATGATTGGCCCTCACCATGGTGACACACCATGGTGGGCCCTCACCATGATGACGCGCCATGGTGGGCCCTCACCATGATGACACACCATGGTGGGCCCTCACCATGATGAAACACCATGGTGGGTCCTCACCATGATGACACACCATGGTGGGCCCTCACCATGATGACACGCCATGGTGGGCCCTCACCATGATGACACACCGTAGTGGGCCCTCACCATGATGACACACCATGGTGAGCCCTCACCATGATGACACACCATGGTGGGTCCTCACCATGATGACACACCATGGTGGGCCCTTACCATAATGATACACAATGGTGGGCCCCTCACCATGATGACACACCATAGTGGGCCCTCACCATGATGACACACCATGGTGAACCCTCACCATGATTACACACCATGGTGGGCCCTCACCATGATGACACACCATGGTGGGCCCTCACCATGATGACACGCCATAGTGGGCCCCTCACCATGATGACACACCATGGTGGGCCCTCACCATGATGACACACCATGGTGGGCCCTCACCATGATGACACACATCATGGCGGGACTTCACTATGATGACACACACCATGGTGGGTCCTAACCATGATGACACACACCATGGTGGGCCCTAACCCTGATGACACACACGATGGTGGGGCCTCACCATGATGACACACACCATGGTGGGCCCTCACCATGATGACACACACCATGGTGGGCCCTCACCATGATGACAAACACCATGGTGGGCAGTGAGCTACACAAGGTTGAGCATCTCAAGGTTAACATACTCGCAACTTTCAAGAGAACTTACGTCAGTGTTACGTGGCAAACTGTTCCAAGCAACTCTGACAACCTTTCTCAACTGGTTCTTCCCTTCCATCTTCAACTGCCTTACTACACTTGACATATTCCTATCTCTTATGAGATATTATATTTAAATCAGCGCAATAATAAAGCGTTAAAAAGGTGAAAATTCTATATTGCAAAAATAGGACAATATTTGTACATTCACCCGAAAGTCAGTGTTTGGTGTTGTTATTGTTGCTGTTGTTGTTGCCGCTGTTGTGATTTTGTTGTTGCTGTTGTTGTTGTTATTGCTTGTGCTGTTGTTGTTATTGTTTCTGTTGTTGCTGCACCTGCTTTTGCACCTTGACTGTGTAAGTCACTCAGTGCCCACATAAATAAAAAACTATTTGCAACACATCGCCATACATATCACCTGTTGTTCATAGGAACGGACCACACCATAGAGTAGCACATTAGGAGTGTGCTGTCGAACTTGGGACTAGGTAGCCGTTATAAGTAGCCCACCCCGTCATGTTATAAGCAGCCCACCCCGTCATGTTATAAGCAGCCCACCCCATCATGCTATAAGCATCCCACCCCGTCATGTTATAAGCAGCCCACCCCATCATGTTATAAGCAGCCCAACCCGTCATGTTATAAGCAGCCCACCCCGTCATATTATAAGCAGCCCACCCCGTCATGCTATAAGCATCCCACCCCGTCATATTATAAGCAGCCCACCCCGTCATGCTATAAGCATCCCACTCCGTCATGTTATAAGCAGCCCGCCCCATCATGTTACAAGCATCCCACCCTGTCATGTTATAAGCATCCCACCCCGTCATGCTATAAGCATCCCACCCCGTCATGTTATAAGCAGCCCGCCCCATCATCTAAGCAGCCCACCCTGTCATGCTATAAGCATCCCACCCCGTCATGTTATAAGCAGCCCACCCCATCATGTTATAAGCAGCCCACCCCATCATGTTATAAGCATCCCACCCCCTCATGCTATAATCATCCCACCCCATCATGTTATAAGCAGCCCACCCCTTCATGTTATAAGCAGCCCACCCCGTCATGTTATAAGCATCCCACCCCATCATGTTATAAGCATCCCACCCCATCATGTTATAAGCAGCCCGCCCCATCATGTTATAAGCAGCCCAACCGGTCATGTTACAAGCATCCCACCCCGTCATGTTATAAGCAGCCCACCCCGTCATGTTATAAGCAGCCCACCCCGTCATGTTATAAGCAGCCCACCCCATCATGTTATAAGCAGCCCACCCAGTCATGTTATAAGCAGCCCACCCAGTCATGTTATAAGCAGCCCACCCCATCATGTTATAAGCAGCCCACCCAGTCATGTTATAAGCAGCCCACCCCATCATGTTATAAGCAGCCCACCCAGTCATGTTATAAGCAGCCCACCCAGTCATGTTATAAGCAGCCCACCCAGTCATGTTATAAGCAGCCCACCCCGTCATGTTATAAGCAGCCCATCTCGTCATGTTATAAGCAGCCCACCTCGTCATGTTACAAGCAGCCCACCCCGTCATGTTATAAGCAGCCCACCCCGTCATGTTATAAGCAGCCCACCTCGTCATCTTATAAGCAGCCCACCTCGTCATGTTATAAGCAGCCCACCCCGTCATGTTATAAGCAGCCCACCCCGTCATGTTATAAGCAGCCCACCCAGTCATGCTATAAGCAGCCCACCTCGTCATGTTATAAGCAGCCCACCTCATCATGTTATAAGCAGCCCACCCCGTCATGTTATAAGCAGCCCACCCCATCATGCTATAAGCATCCCACCCCGTCATGTTATAAGCAACCCGCCCATCAAGGTACGAAGGTAACTGGCAAAATCCTCCTGGATGTCACTAGCCAGCCGAACCAGAGTGTCTGATATAGACTGGAATTTGCGGAAAACTGTATAGAAGAGGGGAAGCTTCAGGTCTCTAAATGCCAAACGAGACGAACATTCAAGGAGAAAGGAGGAAGAGGAAGAGTAGGGGTTGAAAGGAGGGGAAGAAGGCGGCAGCAACCGTAATAATAGTAGTGAGTACAGGCATCGTACTATATGTTATGAGAACGTGTTCCATCAGAACATAAGAAAGAAGGAGCACTGCAACAGGCCTACTGGCCCATGCAGAGCAGGTCCACGTCCCCCCCGGATTAGACCAATGACCCCCCCTCCGGATTATCCCATGACCCACCCAGTCTGGATGGAGCATGGCACCAGACCCAGCAGCACAAGCTAGTCAGGTCCGACTCACACCCACCCACACCCACTCATGTATTTATCTAACCTATTTTTAAAACTACACAACGTTTTAGCCTGAATAACTGTACTCGGGAGTTTGTTCCACTCATCCACAACTCTATTACCAAACCAGTGCTTTCCTATATCCTTCCTGAATCTGAATTTTTCCAACTTGAAAACATTGCTGCGAGTCCTGTCTTGGCTGGAAATTTTCAGCACACTATTTACATCCCCTGTATTTATTCCTGTTTTCCATTTATACACCTCGATCATATCCCCCCTAATTCTACGCCTTTCGAGAGAGTGCAGATTCAGGGCCCTCAGTCTATCCTCATAGGGAAGATTTCTGATACATGGGATCATCTTTGTCATCCTCCTCTGTACGTTTTCCAGAGCATTTATATCCATTCTGTAATACGGTGACCAGAACTGAGGAGCATAGTCTAAATGAGGCCTATTATTATTATTATAATCAAAAAGAAGCGCTAAGCCACAAGGGCTATACAGATAAATGAGGCCTAACCAAGGATATATAGAGTTGAAGAACAACCTGAGGACTTCTATTATTTATACTTCCAGATATGAAGCCAAGAATTCTGTTAGCTTTATTGCGAACACTAATGCACTGTTGTCTTGGTTTTAGATTACTGCTAACCAGAACTCCTAAATCCTTTTCGCAATCAGTAGTATTAAGATCTACATTATTTAGTTTATATGTGGCATGGTTATTTAACTGTCCAACATTTAGAACTTTGCATTTGTCAATATTAAACTGCATCTGCCACTTCTCCGACCATTGCATCAGTCTATTCAAATCATCCTGGAGTGCTCTAGTGTCCTCATTAGAATGAATTGGACGGCCTATTTTGGTGTCATCCAACACACAAAGTCATAAAGACGTCAGATTATGCCTTGTAATTGCTTCATACCTTCCATGTGGGAGTCTTAATTAACACATCTGTTTCCTCTGTATAGCATCATTATCAGACAGCTCATCCTCATCACAACTATTTCTGTACAGACCTCGGCTACAGTAAGGTGTAACTAAAACCTTATTCACCTCCTTCACTACATATGCAAAATGGTGCTGACTCGAGACAAATTATCTAATTCTCTAGTGTCCACTGATGTTGATCACTGAGGTCGCCGCTTTTGTCTTCTTCGCCAAGCAGCATTTGACCTGATCTTGACTTTCTCTGGAATGTGTGTTAGAAATTCATATTACTCATCACAAGAGCGTTAAATCATCTTTCTCATCCTAGTCAGATTTTTGTATAATTTCTTGATGGGCGGTACCATTCATCCTCTTATCAACATACTACCATATACACAGTGCTTATCAGCCTAAATAGCAGACACCCATTTTGCGATATCAATCGCACCATTAGCTGTTTCTATATCCGGTTATCACTTCCTCTATAATTATTATACCTTTTTATTATTACTACCTTTATAAATTATCATTATTTAAATGCATCAAAGACTGTATATTGTTTTGTAAATTGTTACCTGCCTTCGTTACAACGTGCTCAAAATGTTCAAATACATCTGTTATTAATTCTTGAGTAATATGTTACATACTAATATATAGTGCCGGAGTGTAGTGTGTTTATCTTCCTCTCCACACACATTATATTGGCTTTCCTCTCTTGGAGTTGCTACACCAACCTGCAACATATACAGGTAATCTAACATTTTCACCGTTCTTACCGTAAGCATGTGTTTCATTTGACGCAACTGTTTTAATACTATACAGATTCGCTATTAAAAAAAAAAAAACTCGCTTCTCTCTATAAACTCATCTTCGACATTTTTACTTAGTAGTTTCCGTGCAATATACTGCAATGTTTCTTTAAACCTGTATTCCATATTCTTCTTGTATTCTTGTTTCTACACATCCACCAGTTCTCTCATTTTTTCCAACGTTAGCATAAAATGGTATCCACAACAGTGTTTGTGATTCTAGAGTTGAATGGTGACACTGAATCTGGAAATACAGCAGAGTCGATTCTTGCTTTTTTACCTCAGTAGGTAGTTTTAGGCAGATAAAGAATAAATTATATGCACATACGAAGTCTCGTACAAAAATAAGAAACATTACATTAATCTCTTTAAGAGTTTTAACTTCCTTTCATTCGTTTTTTTTCCAGCGCTGTATGACCCTTGTGGATTTAGCGCTTACTTTTCATTATAATAGTAATAATAATTCCCTTTTTTCAAACCAAGAATGTTAACAATTAGGCATAATAATTATATTCATTTTCGAATCATTCTTGAATGAATTATTGTATTCGACTTTGGTACTCTTATGATAATTCATTTTAGCATTCGACTGCATATATATATGTCAACTTGGTTTAGCATTTATTTGTCTTTACAATTTCGTAAGAGAGATGGTTCAGAGCAGATACTGGTGCCACCTGAGGTGGCAAAACTTTTCCGGTACCAGTTTGTTTGTAGGGTCCACATAAGCATATTAACGCAGGATAACCTTTCCGAAGAACAACTTAGCTCATTACATGATTCTTTTATTTAACTTACGTGCTATATCACTATTTGGATCTGGTGGCAACTTGTGGTTTCTCTTGTCTCAGTTAGCAAATGGTCATGGAGGCGATCTTAATGTCTTTTTAGACAATTACAGTGGACCCCCGGTTAACGATATTTTTTCATTCCAGAAGTATGTTCAGGTGCCAGTACTGACCAAATTTGTTCCCATAAGGAATATTGTGAAGTAGATTAATCCATTTCAGACCCCCAAACATACACGTACAAACGCTCTTACGTAAATACACTTACATAATTGGTCGCATTGGGAGGTGATCGTTAAGCGGGGGTCCACTGTATATGGCATTTCATTGGGTTGTTATTTTTAGATTTTAGAGGAAAAATTGTATTGATTTTTTTTATAAAATCACTAAATTTTAGAGTCTAATGAAGCATGCATCTGCCCCATTTAAGCAAGACATTTTAATAAAGATGAACTGAGAGCAAGATAGGTTCAAAATTCCAAAATTATGATAATTTCTTTCTCTGAAACAACAGAGCAACATAGTCATATCATATCTATGGTGTCAGTTCGGCTGGGAGTGAACACACCAGGATTACTTACAATGCATAATAAAACAAGTGGATTATAGTAAGAATTTATTGTTTATATGATATTAAACACCATCATACAATCAGACCCCTTGTTAATTTATTTAAATTGATTCTATATATGAGGCACTATCATCTAACTGAAGATTAACCCCCCCTTTCCTGAGGCAAGGTATTGTGGCTTACATTATAGCTGATTTACTGTTCATCTCTAGATTAAGACTCAAACCTGGTGTCACCAGAAGTATGAACTACTGAAAAACCCTACTGCAAGCTGCTGAAATCAGACGCCGTGCTGCAATCTTTGAGACAGAAAAAACACTTGTCTGATAGGGATATACCATAGCTGACATACCACAGGAGATGTTCAAGTATCTTTACCATGAAAAAGCTGGGTATCACGTGAAACTATCATATATAGATAAGATCCACTTTAAAACACTTAACTAGAATTTGCCACCTTGGGTGGTACCGTTAAATTATAAATCTGATTTGAGTCCATGGAGAGAGAGAGAGAGAGAGAGAGAGAGAGAGAGAGAGAGAGAGAGAGAGAGAGAGAGAGAGAGAGAGAGAGAGAGAGAGAGAGAGAGAAACAGACAGACATACAGAGACAGAGAGATACAGAGAGACAGACAGACAGACAGACAGAGACAGACAAAAAGAAAGAGAGAGACAGAGTTAACCTAACCTTTTCAAATCCTGTGTGAGTGAGTGAGCAGAAACCACAAGGAGAGTATTAAGTAGTATTCTAAAGTATTCTGATACTTACATTCTTACTAGTAACCCCAACCCCAACGTGAATGTCTTATATGAACATCACTCAGGGATAACAGTGTCAGTGAATTTCGATTGTAAACTAGCTAGCTTTAGATCGCTTTCTGCAGAAAGCGATCTAGAGCTAGCTAGTTTATAGCGCTCTTTCATAATGTTACCAGAAATATTTAGTAAGGAATGTAATCGACATATTAAAAAAAAAAAAAAAAAAAAAAAAAAAGTCAGCTTAGGTCTTGCTGCTAAAGTCGCACAAGATGTAATAAAGGTCCATATAAAACTAGCTCTGGAGTTTACCTGGAGAGAGTTCCGGGGGTCAACGCCCCCGCGGCCCGGTCTGTGACCAGGCCTCCTACACAAAGTTCCTTGATATTTGCATTAGTAATAATGTAAATTCATATACAGGAAGTGACACTTACAATTAACATTGTCACGACCTTGATATTGACGCTGGTGCACTCTAAATGTTTGACGTGTGAGTCAATGTCTTGTCTAATACACCAACACTAATTCTGTCAACAGCCGGTCTCAGCCATAGTAAACCAGTTATTATTATATTTAGGGGGAAGCGTAAAACCCACAGGAATTACACAGCGCCTGGGAAATGGGAAGCAAGCAAGTTCGATCATAAGAAGGGAAGAAAAGTTGTAATTCTTGCATCAAGCGCCCCTCACCGTCATCAAACAACCTTCCTGGAGAGGCATAGCAAATAACATTGAAGTCTGATTAGAATGGTAAATCTCGTACTTTATCTTACTTATGTTAATTAGGTTAGGTTCGGGTAGGTTAATGCCTTCACGTAACATAACATAACCAGTTATGTCACACAATGATGCCAATAAACGAAATAATAAAGGCAAGAAAATATTAGGAAGTGCGAACAGAAAACAGGAACCAGTCTAGGGGACTGAAAATGGAACAAGTAAAATGCTCACATTAACATGTTAATGTCAACATCGCTTTATTGATGGTTTTCAGCCAAAGTACAAAAGAGACGGTAACCTCGGAGTATGGTATGAGCGAGCACAGCAAGCACCATACTCATGTTAATAATGATAATATTAATACACTTGTAGTTGCCTACATTACTTTGATGATGGTTCATGGAATCAAACCCATGTCCAATTTCCCTGGCACTATATGACCGATATCAGTTTATATATTCCACATGAATATGATAATAATAATGGAAGCAATAAATAAAACAATGATCTGATACTGTTTTTTTTTTTGGAAGCTATTAACCCTTGTGCAATAAGTAATGTGGATCATTCAGAAAGTAGTGATGGAGGCTCTATACTGCTTAAACTGTAGCTGCAACAACTGAAGACTAGCGCAGCTCTCTTGCTGTAGCTACAACACTGAAGACTGAACACCACCACCATAGCTCTGCTGCTGTAGCTACAACACTGAAGTCTGAACACCACCACCATAGCTCTGCTGCTGTAGCTACAACACTGAAGTCTGAACACCACCACCATAGCTCTGCTGCTGTAGCTACAACACTGAAGTCTGAACACCACCACCATAGCTCTGCTGCTGTAGCTACAACACTGAAGACTGAACACCAACACAGTTCTATTGTTGTAGCTACAACACTGAAGACTGAACACCACCACCATAGCTCTGCTGCTGTAGCTACAACACTGAAGACTGAACACCAACACAGTTCTATTGTTGTAGCTACAACACTGAAGACTGAACACCACCACCATAGCTCTGCTGCTGTAGCTACAACACTGAAGACTGAACATCAACACAGTTCTATTGTTGTAGCTACAACACTGAAGGCTAGAAACAACCAGCATAGCTCTGCTAATGTAGCTACAAAACTAAAGACTGGACACCTGCACAGCTTTGCTGCTGTAGCTACAACACTGAAGACTGGACATAACCAGCATAGCTCTGCTGATGTAACTACAACTCTGGAGAGTGCACATCCAATGCATTGTTCTACTGCTGCGGCTACAACATTAAACACTGGACATCTCCTGCATTGTTCTGCTATTGTAGCTACAACACTGAAGACTGGACACCACCAACATTGTTCTCCTGCTGTACCTTCAATTTTCGTATGTTCTGAATCCTCAGAACATCGTCAAGTTTATGGGTAAGACACAAGTGCAACACCAGGTATCTTTACTGATGAAAAGTTTTACCTACGCTGCAGGCTTCATCAGTCGAATATAGGGATGGATTACAATCTTTGAGACAGTAGACGACGTGGAGAGAGAGTCTGAGGTGGATTTGGTAAGTGAAGTGGTGGAGGCTCGATCCTCGGTCTGCTATTGCGAGACAGACAATAAAGACTTGTTCTGCTGTTTCTCTGCATTACCCTATTTGCAGACATTTTGCTTTGTTTCTAACCATGGGTATCAGATCACGCCAGGTTGCTTCTTGCAGCGTCCCACCACAGGGACGTTGGGTCATTTGACTAAGTTCCGTGTCAGGTAATTTTCACACGAATTCAACAATAACAACAAATATAAAAGACAATAACAAACAAAAGAGACAAGAAGATAAGACACATACTGGGGCAGTGGAGGCACGCTTGAAATGTTCACATGACTTCATATCTTTGGTGGCGGGGGTGGTAGGGTAAGGGAGAGAGACGGGTGCCAAAGTCCACAGGTGGTCCCCGCCAGCCTGGCACCGAAACTGTAAACATAAAACTTGCTCCATTGTAGATACATACATGTTTATTTAGGTTGCATTCATTTGTAGAGATATTTTACATATAAAGAATTTACAGTGTCATATCTTAAACTTAAAGTTGTACTTTTTAAAGGCACAATCGATCAGAAAAGCCAAATGACTTAAAAATATTTATAATGGACAATTTTCATTTTTTTGCACTGATATATAAAATGGTATTTTGATAGAGCAACATTTTACGAGATCATAGAGGTAGGCCGTGTGGATCGCAACACTAAGTGTCTGAAAGAGAAAACTAGTCGCTCTGAAGTCTTTAGTTTTCTTTGACAAGTTTGGCACCTTACATTTTCAAAAGATTGAGTTCACACTCAGCATACTATATGGTCCCTGTATTTGTGGGTCTTCTGGGTCTTCCTGAAACTGGCGGCACTACCCATTTCATCATCGGCATGTCGGAATATGTGTCGGCCCAAAGGCAATGAGCCGTTATATTTCGCTTGATATCACTGACCTCTTCGTTTCTGGCATATTTTCCTCCTGATGTATGACAGATGAGATCATGGAGCTCAAGTTAGTCTGCCGACGCACTGCCGCAGATACACTTGTGATCAATGAGAATGGTAGCTGCTAGGTAAAGAGCTACACCAATGTGAATTACCTGAGGGACGAGGCGAGTGCCCAAGGAGTAATTAGGGACACCCAAGAGGATATCCTGAACATGTAGTGCCCTCAACACTAGATGAGATTAGTACTTTCTTCATGCATTGTCGAACAACGATTGTGTGATTTTCTCCAAAATGGGGCTGTCCCAGTGATACTGTTTGTGGTCTTAAGGGATGGTTGGTTTACTTGAGAAATCTGCAACTAAAATTTGTTCTACAGGACATATTTAAATTGTTCCACAATGGAAGAGTGGGAGAAATAAAGAATGAAACGGAGAGCAAGACAATCTTGAATCATTCAACTGAGCAGAAGTTTAATGTGCGAGAATTAAGGGTGACAATGTCAGCCTCAAGTCTCGCACCTTCAGGTTGCTACTGCTACCACAAGGAGAACGCGAGTTTGGATAACTAGAACAGCCAGAGTAAAAGACACCGAGTCAGTGTTTGTACTCTAAGTCATTTCTCTCCAGGCTAGAAAATTGCTATATCCTGGCAGCCCCCTTCAAGTCAGAAGAGATTGCAAAGCTAGAAAACATACAGAGGATCTTCACTACCCATATAAATTCAATAACAAATCTAAACTACTGGGAATGCTTGAAGTCTTTTGAACTGTACTCCTTTGAATGTAGGCTAAAGGCGAACATCATAATTTACACCTGGAAAAACCTGGAGGAACTTGTCTCAAATCTTCACACCGAAATCACTCCATATGACAGCGAGGGATTTGGCAGATGGTACAAAATGCCTCCAGTAAAAAAAGCAGGGGTGCGATGAGTGCACTCGATAAGCAATAAGCGTAAGAGGTCCCCGACTGGAAATTTCCAAAAGAGCTCTAGCTGTCTTCAGGAGGGAACTTGATAAGTTCCTCAAATCGGTTCCTAATCAGTCGGACTGTGGTGCATGCAATGGACTGCTCGTAGCCAGCAACAACAGCATGGTCGATTAGGACAGCAACCGGGAGGCATAGTCTGGGACCGGGAGACGACGGCGATTACCCGCGGAATCCCCGAAAGGTAAAGGTAAACTTTTCGAGCATTTTGGGACTATCTCCCTCAATAGTTCGCTGGGGGCAACATGCGAAGATAAAAATGTGGGTAATCCTGTGTGTTGCCTTACCAACTCCTTGAACAAGAATCCTTCAGAACTTCACACACGACATACAGAATATTAGGCCACTCTATGACTACGCAGCCCTAGGATGGAACCCACGTCTGGTCATGTATGTGCAAAAGCTTGAAAAGAGCCAAGGTTTGTATTACTAGTAACAGAAGTGACGGGGGGGAATGCGCTATGAGGAAAGACTAAGGAACTGAACCCGACGACCTCTGCGAGAGAACAAGGAATTAATAGGGAAAGGTTTTTTTAATTAGAAAGGCCAGGATCAAGGGGTCACAAGTAAAAGTTGAAGACACAGATAAACCACAGGGAAGTAAGGAAGTATCTCTTTTGTCTCAGGGTAATTAAAAAGAGGAATGACATAGATGAAACGGGGAATGGGAGGTAATTAGGTTTGATACAAGAGAGAGGGCAACAACAACTCTCTAGATCAAGAGACTTTCACCAGCATTAATGCACCATTTGAAAGGATTGAGACAGAGTGACAAGCCAACTTGTGGTTAAAATGTGAAATTATCTGGGGTGTAACAAGACAGCCAAGTCTCACGGTTATTTTGGGCACGACGACTGCTGCTCTGTCAATTCTTTCTCGTGTGTATTATGCTTCAGCAACTACTGTGAACTGAAGGATACCTAGAGGCCAGCAGGTGCACCCCCTCGCACGTAAGTGTATATTGTGTGCGTGTGTGTACTCACCTATATGTGATAAATGGTTTAAAACAAACAAGTTGAAAATTGAGACACTTATGCAACATATGGGAATCTTTACTGAAGAAACATTTCATATCTCACATAGACGATACTAGAATCTGCATGTCATCCATTGAGAACACTGCAAACTTCCAAGTGGATATAAACCAAGTTGTCCAATGGGCCACATAAAACAATATGAAGTTCAATGAGGACAAATTTCAATTACTCCACTATAAAGAACTTGAGGAAATCAAAGCTAGCTCGGAATATAAAAAAATTCTAACCACACAATAGAGCGGAAAACTAATGTAAAGGACCTGGGAGTGATAATGTCAGAGAATCTCACTTTCAAATGTTACAACAATGTTATTATCGCATCTGCTAGGGAAATGATAGGATGGATAACGAGAACCTTCAAAACAAGGGATGTCAAGCTAATGATGATCCTCTTTATGTCACTTGTTCTCTCTAGGATGGAATACTGCTGTGTACTAACGGTCCATTTCAAGGCAGGCGAAATTGTAAACTTGTAGAAGACACAAAAATTTCACTGCACGTATAAGGAGTCAAGAACCTCAAGTCCCTTGATCTGTACTCCTTGGAACGCAGGCAAGAAAAAGTCATCATAATTTACACTTAGAAAATTTTAGGGGGACACGGATATCACACCCTACGAAAGGAAAAGACTCGCAGATGGTGCAACATCCCCCAGCGAAAGGTAGATATAAAACAAGAGATAACACAATAAGTGTCAGAGGTCCAAGACAGTTCAACTGCCTCCTAGCAACAGACCCCTGGTTTCAAGTGCAGTAACAAACTTGTTGATCAGGCCCTGATCCACCGTGAGGCCTGGTCTTGGACAGGGCATGAGCCGTGAGGGCGTTGACCTCCTAGAACACCCTCCAGGTATATCATGCCTAGTCCTTCTTTCCTCTAGTGTCAGGCTGAGGTCCCTTAACCTTTCCTCACATGACATCTTCCTTAGCCCCGAGACTAGTCTCTTTGCGAACATCTGCACATTCTCCAACTTCTTGACATGCCTGACCAGGTGTGAATTCCATGCTGGTGCTGCATATTCCAATATAGGTCTGAGGCACACCATATAGTGTCGTAATGACGTAAATGGAGAAGAATTCAGCTCCATGGAGCTGAACTCTTCTCCAGGCTGAGGGACTGACCACCTCAAATACTTTTTCTCCAAGGTTGATGGACTGATTATGTCATCTTTTTTTCATTACTATTGCTACCTCTGCATTTGACTGAAGCAGCCTACTGTGCAGGCGAAACGTTTCATCAATAAAGATTCCTAACTGCTGCACATGTGTCTTAATTCTCAATCCAGATATTGTCCTATGTATAATACACCTGTGTTGAAAGTCTGAAGCTGATCTGAAGAAACATTTTCAAGTTATGAAACGGAAACCGAAACCATTGTTTCGTTTATACAATTGACCAAAGAGCACCTGCAGATGCCAGTGCAATCATGAACCTGACCCTTAATACCATACATCGGTGTTTAAAATTAGCAGCAAAACAAAGCAGGAAGAAGAAAAAAAATCAGACTATCACTATAGGGTTTAACTGTCGGGGGATACCCTTACACGTTTCTAAGAAGTATATGCACACACACATAAACTGAGGCATACATGTATACGCAAACACACACATTCATGTAGTCAGTCATACAAACGCACACGTACTGCAAATCATACATGCGTGCACATGCACACACACACGTGCTCATGCACACACTTAAGACAAGCACTTTTATATGCGCGCACACACACACACACACACACACACACACACACACACACACACACACACACACACACACACACACACACACACACACGCACACACACACACACACACACACACACACACACACACACACACACACGAAACTGCTGTATAGCCACATTACGAGGAAGACCACAGTCAAAGACCAGGTGATAAGGCTGAGGAAAGAAGGTGGAGAACTCACAAGAAACGATCAAGAGGTATGTGAGGAGCTCAACATGAGATTTAAGGAAGTATTTACAGTGGAGACAGGAAGGCCTCTCGGGGGACAGACCAGATAGGGACACCAGCAAGGAATACACCAACAAGTGTTGGATGACATACATACAGATGAGGAGGAGGTGAAGAAACTGCTATGGGACATCGATACCTCAAAGGCAATGGGACCGGACAACATCTCCCCGTGGGTCCTTAGAAAGGGAGCGGATATGTTGAGTGTGCCACTCACCACAATCTTCAACACGTCCCTGGAAACTGGGCAACTACCTGAGGTATGGAAGACGGCAAATGTAGTTCCCATTTTTAAAAAAGGAGACAGAAAAGAGGGACTAAACTATAGACCTGTGTCACTGACGTGTATAGTATGCAAAGTTATGGAGAAGATTATCAGGAGGAGAGTGGTGGAACACCTGGAACGGAACAAGAGTACGCCAACCAGCATGGATTCATGGAAGGAAAATCCTGTGTCACAAACCTCTGGAGTTTTATGATAAAGTAACAGAAGTAAGACACGAGAGAGAGGGGTGGGTTGATTGCATCTTCTTGGACTGCAAGAAGGCCTTTGACAGTTCCTCACAAGAGATCAGTGCATAAGCTAGAGGATAAGGCTCATATAACAGGAAGGGCACTGCAATGGATCAGAGAATACCTGACAGGGAGGCAACAACGAGTCATGGTACGTAATGATGCATCACAATGGGCACCTGTGACGAGCGGGGTCCCAAAGGGGTCGGTCCTAGGACCAGTGCTATTTTTGGTATATGTGAACGACATGATGGAAGGGTTAGACTCAGAAGTGTCCCTGTTCGCAGACGATGTGAAGTTTATGAGGAGAATTAAATCAGATGAGGACCGGGCAGGACTTCAAAGAGACCTGGACAGGATGGACAAATGGTCCAGCAACTGGCTTCTCGAATTTAATCCCGCCAAATGCAAAGTCATGAAGATAGGGGAAGGGCAAAGAAGACCGCAGACAGAGTATAGGCTAGTTGGCCAAAGACTGCAAACCTCGCTCAAGGAGAAAGATCTTGGAGTGAGTATAACACCGAGCATGTCTCCGGAAGCACACATCAACCAGGTAACTGCTGCAGCATATGGGCGCCTGGCAAACCTGAGAACAGCGTTCCGATACCTTAATAAGGAATCGTTCAAGACACTGTACACCGTGTACGTCAGGCCCATACTGGAGTATGCAGCACCTGTTTGGAACCCGCACTTGACAAAGCACGTCAAGAAACTAGAGAAAGCACAAAGGTTTGCGACAAAGTTAGTTCCAGAGCTAAGGGGAATGTCTTATGAAGAAACGTTAATGGAAATCGGCCTGACGACACTAAAGGACAGGAGGGTCAGGGGAGACATGATAACGACATATAAAATACTGCGCGGAATAGACTAGGTGGACAAAGACAGGATGTTCCAGGGAGGGGACACAGAAACAAGAGGTCACAATTGGAAGTTGAAGACACAGATGAGTCAGAGAGATATTAGGAAGTATTTCTTCAGTCATAGAGTTGTCAGGCAGTGGAATAGCCTAGAAAGTGATGTAGTGGAGGCAGGAACCATAAATAGTTTTAATACAAGGTATGATAAAGCTCATGGAGCGGGGAGAGAGAGGACCCAGTAGCAACCGGTGAAGAGGCGGGGCCAAGAGCTAGGACTCGACCCCTGCAACCACAAATAGGTGAGTACACACACACACACACACACATACACATGTACATGTGCAAACACACACATACATACACACTTGTATACCATGCAAGGTAATGGACAAGAGTCAGGCGTAGTGTGGTTGAGCACTTGAAGAGAAGTAGTTCATAAATAACAACCAGCAAGGGTTCAAAGATGGCAAGTCTCATTTTATCAATCTTATGGAATGTATAAGCAGTAACAGAAGCGAGACAGGAGAGAGAGGGCTAGGTGGATTGTATTTTCTTAGACTTGCAAGAAGGCATTAGATATTTAAGCTCACATGAGACTAAGGCAAAAACTTGAGAAGTAGGCAGGAATAACCGGGGACATCGGTGGTTCAAAGAGTATCGTACATGAACGGTACACAATAATGAAAAATTAGACACATGTACAACATCTGGACATCTTCATTGTAGACGCATCGCCATCCAGTGGCTTTATCAGTACAAATTCTAGGACATAATTTGAAGACAGTATCGTAGTGCAAGGAAGCAGAATGATTGTCCGGGAAGATTTGTCAGAACTGGGGGAAGAGCAACGTGTGGTGTTCCACGAGGATCAATATTATTAGGACTAGTGCCGTTTCTGGTTTATGTGAGCAACATACCAGACGGACTCGAGCCAAATGTATCTCTGTTCGTTGACGTAAAACGAGGTGAATGCAAACAGATGAGGACGGTGAAAGGTTAGAAACAACCAGAACAAATTGCAGGTTAGTCAGATAAGTGACTGCTTGAATTCAACCCAAGCCAATGCACGGTTATGGGAAAGGGGCCAGAATCCTGGACACAAAATGTAGATTCGAGAAAGAGAGGCTGGAGACCTCGTTCAAAGTGGACCTGGGAGTAAGAATAGCGTCCACCATACAGCCAAAGGCTCACATCAACCGAATAACCTCTGAAGCCAATGCTTGCCTGGCAAGTCTGAAAGTGGCCTTTAGGAATCTCAAGAAAAAGTCATTCCGGATGCTTTATATAACATGTCAGGCCCGTATGGGAGAATGTAGCATCAGTATGAACTCACACCTGAAGAAGCATGTTAATAAACTGAAGTAAGTACAGAAGCATGCAGTGAAAGGCTAAAGGAATTGAGTCAACTGACCCTGGAAAACAGAAGGACTGAGACATGATAGCAACATAAAGAATACTCAGAGTAATTAATTGGGCAGAAGGAGACAGGTTGTTTGAGTGGCTGGAAACAGGCTCTCGTCGAAGTGGTGGAGCCAGATTCCATACATAGTTTTTCAAAATAGGTACCATAGGGCCCACGAGGCTAGGAGTGAATCAGGGAAGCGGCAAGCTGAGACGAGGCCAAGAGGTGAATACATACTGGTGAGTACAAATACTATACATATGCACGCACAAACGCATCACACACAAACATACACAACACACACAGCACACGCACACAACACACACACACACACACACACACACACACACACACACACACACACACACACATACACAACAAACACACACACACACACACACACACACACACACACGCACACACACAGGCTACAAGCCTGGTCCAGCAACTGGCTCCTTGAATTTAACCCTGCCAAATGCAAAGTCATGAAGATTGGGGAAGGGCAAAGAAGACCGCAGACACAATATAGTTTAGATGGCCAAAGACTGCAAACCTCACTCAAGGAAAAAGATCTGGGGGTGAGTATAACACCGAGCATATCTCCTGAGGCGCACATCAATCAGATAACTGCTGCAGCATATGGGCGCCTGGCAAACCTACGGATAGCGTTCCGATACCTCAGTAAGGATTCGTTTAAGACTCT
>NC_091295.1:56395928-56428428 GCF_038502225.1 Cherax quadricarinatus | reverse complement strand
TAAGGGAAATCAACCTGACGACACTGGAGGACAGGAGAGATAGGGGGGACATGATAACGATATACAGAATACTGAGAGGAATTGACAAGGTGGACAAAGACAGGATGTTCCAGAGATTGGACACAGTAACAAGGGGACACAGTTGGAAGTTGAAGACACAGATGAATCACAGGGATGTTAGGAAGTATTTCTTCAGCCACAGAGTAGTCAGTAAGTGGAATATTTTGGGAAGCGATGTAGTGGAGGCAGGATCCATACATAGCTTTAAGCAGAGGTATGATAAATCTCACGGTTCAGAGAGAGTGACCTAGTAGCGATCAGTGAAGAGGCGGGGCCAGGAGCTCGGACTCGACCCCCGCAACCTCAACTAGGTGAGTAGGTGAGTACACACACACACTCAGTGAAGAGGCGGGGCCAGGAGCTGAGTCTCGACCCCTGCAACCACAATTAGGTGAATACAATTAGGTGAGTACACACACACACACACACAAGGCAACGGAAATAATGAAATAATGGAAGACCAGAACGAGTGTGCTAGAGAATGGAAGAAGTACAGAAGGCAAAGGACCCAGGAAAATAAAGAGATTAGTCAAAGAGCCAGAAACGAGTATGCACAGGTAAGGAGGGAGGTCCAGCAACAGTATGAAAACAACATAGCATCGAAAGTCAAGTCTGACCCGAAACTGCTGTATAGCCATATCAGGAGGAAGACAACAGTCAAGGACCAGGTAATCAGGCTGAGGGAAGAAGATGGGGAGCTCACTAGAAACGACCAAGAAGTATGTGAGGAGCTCTACACGATATTTAAGGCAGTATTTACAGTTGAGACAGAAAGGGCCCTGGGAAGACAGAATAGAGGGGTACACCAACAAGTGTTTGATGAAATACACACAACCGAGGAGGAGGTGAAGAAGCTGCTAAGTGACCCTGATACCTCAAAGGCGGTGGGACCGGACATCTCTCCGTGGGTTCTTAGAGAGGGAGCAGAGATGCTGTGTGTGCCACTAACCACAATTTTCTACACATCCCTTGAAACTGGGCAACTACCTGAGGTATGGAAGACGGCAAATGTAGTCCCCATTTTCAAGAAAGGAGACAGAAACGAGGCAGTAAACTATAGACCAGTGTCACTGACGGGTATACTATGCAAAGTCATGGAAAAGATTATCAGGGGAGTGGTGAAGCCCCTGGAATGGAACAAGATTGTAAACGACAACCAGCACGGATTCATGGAGGCAAATCCTGTGTCGCAAACCTACTGGAGTTTTATGACAAGGTAACAGAAGTAAGACACGAGAGAGAGAGGTGGATTGATTGCATTTTTTTGGGACTGCAAGAATGCCTTAGACACAGTTCCTCACAAGAGATTAGTGTATAAGCTAGAGGATCAGGCACATATAACAGGAAGGGCACTGCAATGGATCAGAGAATACCTTACAAGGAGGCCACAACGAGTCATGGTACGTGATGAGGTATCACAGTGGGCGCCTGTGACGAGTGGGGTCCCACAGGGGTCAGTCCTAGGACCAGTGTTATATTTGGTATATCTGAATGTCATGATAGAAGGGACAAACTCAGAAGTGTCCCTGCTCGCAGATGATGTGAAGTGAATGAGGAAAATTAGATCAGATGAAGATCAGGCAGGACTACAAAGAGACCTGGACAGGCTGGACGCGTGGTCCAGCAACTGGCTCGTCGAATGTAACCCTGCCAACTGCAAAATCATGAACATCGGGGAAGGGCAAAGGAGACCGCATACAGAGTACAGGCAAGGCGGCCAAAGACTACACACCTCGCCCAGAGAGAAAGATCTTGGGGTGAGTATAATACTGAGCACGTCTCAGGAAGTACACATCAACCAGATAACTGCTGCAGCATATGGGTGCCTGGGACACCTGAGAACAGCGTTACGATACCTCAGTAGGGAATCGCCAAGACTCTACACCATATACATCAGGCCCATACTAGAGTATGCGGCACCAGTTTGGAACCCACAACTGGTCAAGCATGTTAAGAAATTAGAGAGAGTGCAAAGGTTTACAACAAGGCTAGTTCCAGAGCTAAGGGGTAATGTCCTACGAAGAAAGGCTAAGGGAAATCGGCCTGACGACACTGTAGGACAGGAGGGTTAGGAGAGACATGATAACAACATACAAAATACTACGAGGAAAAGATAAGGTGGACAGAGACAGGATGTTCCAGAATGGGGACACAGACACAAGGGGTCACAATTAGAAGTTGAAGACTCAGATGAGTCAAAGGGAAGTTAGGAAGTATTTCTTCAGTCATAGAGTTGTCAGGAAGTGCATAGTCTGGCAAGTGATGTAGTGGAGGTAGGAACCATACATACTTTTAAGACAAGGTATGATAAAGCTCATGGAGGGAGAGAGAGGACCTAGTAGCGACCAGTAAAGAGGCGGGGCCGGGAGCTGAGTATCGACCCCTGCAACTACAAATAGGTGAGTACAATTAGGTGAGTACACACACACACGACACACAGGGTCCAAAGTACTGTACCACACATTGACTGGTATTATATCTAACATCACAGGAAGAACTTGTGGAACTTTGTGGAACCCACAAGAATAGAGATTGACAAATCTAAAGTACAAATCAAAAAAAGGATGGGAAGAGTGGAGAGAAAAATGTGGGTGGGAATGCTCAGATATGATAATAGTTGGTTTGAAAATCAAAATGGATGAAGGGTGGGAAAGAAAACTAAATACTCCCCAGAAGGAAATAATGGAAATATGTAAAAAAAAAAAAATGGTGGATAGCTTAGCATAAGAGAAATTGAACACTTAGAGCAGAAGAAAAGAGCTCAGACTGGAAAATTAAAAAAAAAAAAATAGAGGAGGCCCTGAAGAAAATGAGAGGAAGTGTATGAGTAGCAATAGGAAAAAGCAGCAGCATAGGCATGAAGAAGAGACAAAATAAAAAAAACTGATAAGAAAGGCAGCAAGTGAACTGGCAACAATAGATAAAACAATGTAGTGGGAAAGACAGTGGAAGAAAGAGGGAGGTCACTGATGATCTACAGAACTGAGGAGGATAAGGGTAGATCAGGAAGGTGATGGGAGTGGGAAGAACATGAGATTATGTCTATAACTGAGTAGATCGAAATCTGTCAAGAGGATTAGGAAATATGCCCAGGACAAACAAAGCCTGATCAAACTAACCTTGTGGTTACAAATACCTGGAGACAAGATTTTGCAATAAAAAAACATTCTTGAGGAATACAAGGTATCACCATGTATACCTGAGATCAATGTATAAAACGTATACCTGTGATCAAAGCAACAAACAGTGTCGACTATCTTTCAGGGTCCACCCATTTTCCTACCCCGGGCATGGCCTCAGGATTTCTCATTCTGAGCCAACAGAACAAAACTAAGCAAAACCAGAGATGCAAGCAGCATGCGGCCAGCGATAGACTAGGGTGAACCAACAAGAACGCTGAGAGTTGCACACCACCACCAGTCACCATTCCCTTAATCTTTGGTGACCTCAGGTATTACTTCCGTCATCAGACAGCCACCAGAAGAACCATTCAATAAGCCACCAGGTGGCCCACTTGATAATCTACTGCCCTTTGTGTGTTGCAAACCACCTTAATATTACAAATGGTGGATTGGTGGAAGCACAAGGAAAGTAATAAATGGTAACCCCTTCCATAATTCCCATAACAAAGTTTAACAAACGGAAACAATCCCCTCTTCAAGCCAAATTACGGAGAGGGTGTTGGAGTCTTAATCAAATTAAGCCGCTCAAACCTCGCCACCATGTGTGTGTGTGTGTGTGTGTGTGTGTGTGTGTGCGTGTGTGTGTGTGTGTGTGTGTGTGTGTGTGTGTGTGTGTGTGTGTGTGTGTGTGTTCACCAAATTGTAGCTGCAGAGGTCGATTCATAGGTTCTGGATGTGCGTGTGTGTGTGGGTTTCTGTCTGTCTGTGTGTGTCCGTCTGTTTGTGTCCACACCTAACTGTGGTTGTAGGGGCCGATTCATAGCTCATGGTCCCGCCTCCTCGCCGGCCGCTATTAGGCCACTCTCTCCCTGCTCCGTGAGCTTTATCATACCTCTTCTTAAAGTTTGTATGGATCCTGTCTCCACTACCTCACTTTCCAGACTATTCTATTTCCTGACAACTCTGACTGAAGAAATATTTCCTAACATCCCTGTGACTCATCTAAGCTTTCAGCTTCCAATTGTGACCCCTTGTTGCTGTGTCCCATCTCTGGAACATCCTGGCTCCGTTCACCTTGTCGATTCCTCTCAGGATTTTATGTCATTATCATGTAACCCCCTATCCCTCCCGTCTTCCAATGTCGTTAGATCGATTTCCCTTTAACCTCTCCTCGTTGGACATGCCTCTTAGCTCCGGGACTAGTCTCGTTGCAAACCGTTGCATTTTCTCTAATTTCCTCACATGCTTGGCCAGGTGTGGGTTCTAAACTGGTGCTGCATACTCCAATATGGGCCTGACGTACACGGTGTACAGGGTCCTGAACGACTCCTTACTGAGATGTCGGAATGCTATTCCTAGGTTTGCTTGTCGCCCATATGCTACAGCAGTTATTTGGTTGATGTGCGTCCCAGATTCTTTTCCTTGAGTAAGGTTTCTAGCCTAAGGCCCCCTAGACTGTACTCTGTCTGCGGTCTTCTTTGCCCTTCCTCGATCCAGGACCCAATTGCTGGACCAGACCTGCAGCCTGTCCAAGTCTCTTTGTAGTTCTGCCTGGTCCTCCTCCGACTGAGCTCTCCTCATTAACTTCACATCGTCTACATACAGGGACACTTCTAAGTCTATTCCTTCCGTCGCCATTCAGATACACCCGAAACAGCACCGGTCCTAGGACTGACCCCGGTGGAACTCCGCTCGTCACAGGCGACCACTATGACACCTCGTCACGTACCATGACTCGCCGATGCCTTCCTATCAGGTATTCTCTGATTCATTGCAGTGCCTTCCCTGTTATACCTGCCTGGTCCTTCAGCTTTTGTACTAATCTTTTGTGTGGAACTGTGTCAAAAGCCTTCTTACACTTCAAGAGAATGCAATCTACCCAACCCCCTCTCTCTTGTCTTACTGCTGTCACCTTGTCATAGAACTTCAGTAGGATTGTGACACAGGATTTCCGTCCTTGAATCCGTGCTAACTGTCGTTGATAAGCTCATTCATTTCTAGGTGTTCCACCACTCTTCTCCTTATAATCTTCTCCATGACTTAGCATACTATGCATATCAGTGACACTGGTCTGTAGTTTAATACTGCATGTCTATCTCCTTTTTTAAAAAATTGGGACTACATGTACTGTCTTTCATACCTCAGATGTTTAGAAGATTATTGTTAGTGATACAATGAGCACCTCTGCTCCCTCTTTCAGAGCCGACGGGGAGATGTTATCCTTCCCCATCGCCTTTGAGGCATCTAGTTCATTTAGTAGCCTCTTCACTTCCTCCTTGGTTGTATGTATTGTGTCTGGGACATGATGGTGTACCCCACCACTGTCTTTCTGGAGTCCTTTCTGTCTCCACTGTGAATACTTCTTTAAATCTCATTTTGAGCTCCTCACATACTTCCTAAGCCTGATTACCTGGTCCTTGACTGTTGTTTTCCTCCTGATGTGACTGTACAACAGCTTCGAGTTGGACTTGGCTTTCGCTGCTATGTCATTTTCGTATTTTCGTTGGGCTTCCCTCCTTACCTGAGCATATTCATTTTTGGCTCTTCGACTACTCTCCTTATTTTCCTGGGTCCTTGGCTTTCTGTGCTTCTTTCATTCTCTAGAGCACTTGGTTTTGGCCTCTCCACAATTTTAGGTAAACCTAGGGCTCATCCAGGCCTTCTCATTATTCCTGTTGGCCTTGGGTATAAATCACTCATCTGCTGCCTAGTAAATTGTTGTCACATATTCCATTATCTCATTTACTGATTTCCCTGCCAGTTATTTGTCCCACTGAACCTCGTGCAGAAAATTCCTCATGCCTGTGTAGTCCCCTCTCTTGTAGTTTGGCTTCGTTGAACCTGCCCTTCCTGCTTCCCTCTCCACTTTTAACTCTGGTGTGTATTTTAAGCTCAGAACCACGTGATCGCCTCCGAGGGGTCTTTCATTGTGATGTCCTCAATATCTCCACTACACAAGGGGTATACTAGGTCAAGTCTTACTGGTTCGCCCTCTCCTTTCTCTCTCTGGTAGTGTCCCTAACATGTGTGTACTCACCTATTTGTTGTTGCAGGGGTCGATTCATAGATCCTGGCCCCTCTCCCACACACACACACACACTGTATGTGTGACCTCTGCAACCACCCAGTTGTGGTTGCAGAGGTCGAGTAACAGCTCCTGGCCCCGCCTCTTCACTGGTCGCTACTGGGTCACTCTTCCTGCTCCATGTGCTTCATCATACTTCTTCTTAAAGCTGTGTATGGATCCGGCCTCCACTACATCACTTCCCAGATTATTCCACTTCCTAACAACTCTATGACTGAAGAAATATTTCCTAATGTCGCTGTGATTCATCCGAGTCTTAAACTTCCAACTGTGACTCCTTGTTGTTGTGTCCCATCTCTGGAACATCCTGTCTCTGTACACCTTGTCGATTCCTCTCAGTATTTTATAAGTCGTTATCATATTCCCCCTATCTCTCATGTCTTCCAGTGTCATCAAGTCGATTTCCCTTAGCCTCTCCTCGTAGGAAATACCCATTAGCTCCGGGACTAATCTTGTTGCAAACCTTTGCACTTTCTCTAGTTTCCTCACATGCTTGGCTAGGTGAGGGTTCCAAACTGGCGCTGCATACTCCAATATAGGCCTAACGTACACAGTGTACAAGGTTCTGAATGACTCCTTATTTAGATGTCGAAATGCTGTTCTTAGGTTTGCCAGGCGCCCGTATGCTGCAGCAGTTATTTTTTTGATGTGCACCTCAGGAGAGGTGCCCGGTGTTATGCTCACCCCAAAGATCCTCTTTTCCTTGAGTGAGGTTTGTAGGCTCTGGCCCCCAAGTTTGTACTCTGTCTGCAGTCTTCTTTGCCCTTCCCCAATCTTCATGACTTTGCACTTGGTGGGGTTGAACTCCAGAAGCCATTTGCTGGACCAGGCCTGCAGCCTGTCTAGATCCCCCTGTACTTCTGCCTGGTCCTCGTCCGATTGAATTCTTCTCATCAACTTCACATCATCCACAAACAGGGACACTTCGGAGTCTATTCCTTCTGTCATGTCGTTCACAAATACCAGAAACAGCACCGGTCCTAGGACTGATCCCTGTGGCACCCCGCTCTGACACCTCGCCACGTACCATGACTCGCTGTTGTCTTCCTGACAGGCATTCCCTGATCCAATGCAGTGCCTTCCCTGTTATCCCTGCCTGGTCATCCAGCTTTTGCACTAATCTCTTGTGTGGAACTGTGTCAAACACCTTCTTACAGTTCAAGAAAATGCAGTCTACCCACCCAACTCTCTCTTTTCTTACTGCCATCACCCTGTCATAGAACTCCAGTAGGTTTGTGACGCAGGATTTCCCGTCCCTGAAACCGTGCTGGCTGTCGTTGATAAGCTCATTCCTTTCTAGGTGCTCCCCCACTCTTTTCCTGATAATTTTCTCCATGACCTTGCATCCTATACACGTCAATGACACTGGTATGTAGTTTAATGCTTCGTGTCTGTCTCCTTTTTTAAAAATTGGGACTATATTTGCTGTCTGCCATACTTCCGGTAGTCGCCCTGTTTCGATAGATGTGTTGAAGATACTTGTTAGTTGTACACAAAGCACCTCTGCTCCCTCTCTCAGGACCCATGGAGAGATGTTATCTGGCCCCATTGCCTTTGAGGTATCTAGCTTGCTTAGCAGCCTCTTCACTTCTTCCTCGGTTGTATGTATTGTGTCCAACACTTGATGGTGTACCCCACCTCTCTGCCTTTCTGGAGGCCCTTCTGTCTCCTCTGTGAACACTTCTTTGAATCTTATGTTGAGTTCCTCACATACTTCACGGTCTTTTTTTGTGACCTCCCCTCCTTCCTTCCTCAGCTTGATTACTTGGTCCCTGATTGTTGTTTCCCTCCTGATATGGCTGTACAACAGCTTTGGGTCAGATTTGGATTTCAGTGCTATGTCATTCTCGTATTGTCTTTGGTCCTCCCCTTTTACCTGTGCAATATCATTTCTGGCTCTACGACTGCTCTCCTTATTCTCCTGGGTCCTTGGTTTTGGAATCCCTGAACCCTGTTTGGCTAGTTTCTCAAGAGTCGTGAAAAATTAATTTTGGGTATAATTTATAGGCCCCCAAACCTTGATAGAAAGTGCAGTAAGCTGCTATGGGACAAAAGTCATGGGGCGTCTAGATATGGAAATGTTGTGTAATGGGAGATTGTAACTTTAGACTAATTGATTGGAACAATATGATATGTTCAGGATTGCTTTTTAAAAGTTTGTGACAGAACCAACTAGATTACTAGAGGAAACAACCTGCCTGACTTGGTTCTTGCCAACAAAGAATCACTAATTAAAAAAATCTTGAGGTGAAAGATGAGCTTATAGAAAGCAATCACAAATCACTCATGGAATTACCCAAATAGCTGCAATCAAGTCTCTTTCCCAGACTTCCGCTTGGCCAGTTTCATGGGACTGAGAAATTACCTGGGTGGGCTGAATTGTAATCACCTAAGTATGGGTCAGGTAGATGGTGATGGTTGCCAATATAATGTTTTTCAGAGCATAGTTATAGCTGCCCAGACAACTTATGCTCCGAGTAGGGAAATTAGATCTAACAAAAATGATCCAGAATGGATAATCAATAGATTAAAACATCTCATTGGACAAAAGAGAGGCATATGTAGGCGTATCAATAACAAAAAAGGCACAATACCATAAATGGAACAATACACAAATAACCCGCACATAGAAGAGATGAGCTTACGACGACGTTTCGGTCCGACTTGGACCATTTACAAAGTTACACAAACGAAAAGGAGAGCAGGATGGGTATATATAGGCAAATATATACCCATCCTGCTCTCCTTTTCGTTAGTGTGACTTTGTAAATGGTCCCAGTCAGACCGAAACGTCGTCGTAAGCTCCTCTCTTCTATGTGCGGGTTATTTGTGTATAGGCGTATCAAAAGAGGGGATAGGCAGTTAAGAAATCAATATATTCAATTAAAGAGAGAAATAAAAAAGGGAATAAGAAAAGCAAAAGGGGGTTATGAGGCTAAAGTCGCAAGGGATTCGAAGACTGACCCAAAAGGGTTCTTTCAGGTATACAGAAGTAAGACTAGGGACAAGATAGGCCCACTTAAAAGCAACTCAGGTCAGATCACTGACAGTGATAAGGAAATGTGTGAAATTTTCAACACTTATTTCCTCTCAGTTTTTACTCAGGAAGATACTAGCAAAATTACAGAAATAATAAATTTTGCAGAACAGGACGATAAATTATGCACGATTGGGGTAACTAGTGACATGGTCCTCAGGCAAATAGAGAAATTAAAACCTAACAAATCCCCAGGCCCTGATGAACTGTTTGCAAGGGTTTTAAAGGAATGTAAAGAGGAACTTAGCAAACCTTTAGCTAGTCTTTTCAACATATCACCACGAACTGGCATAGTGCCAGATAAGTGGAAAATGGCAAATGTAATACCTATTTACAAAGCAGGAGACAGGTCCTCAGCTTCGAACTATAGACCAATAGTGGAAAAAATTATGGAATCAATAATTGCCGAGGCAATTCATAGCCATCTTGAAAGGCATAAATTGGTTAATAAATCTCAACATGGCTTTACTAATGGGCGTTCCTGCCTGACGAATTTACTAACTTTTTTTTTCACTAAGGTATTTGAGGAGGTACATCATGATAATGAATATGATATTGTGCATTTGGCCTTCAGTAAGGCTTTCGATAGAGTTCCACATCAGAGGCTATTGAGGAAACTTAAGGCACATGGACTAGGAGAAATTTTTTTCCTAGGCAGAGGCATGGTTGACAAATAGGCAGCGTAGAGAGTTTGCATAAATGGGGAGAAATCAGAGTGGGAGCACGTCACAAGCTGTGTTCCACAGGGGTCAGTGTTGGGCCCTTTGTTGTTCACAATTTACATAAACAACATAGATGAGGGAATAAATAGCAACATAAGCAAATTTGCTGATGACACAAAAATAGGCTGTCCAATTCATTCAAATGAGGACATTGGAGCACTCCAGGAAGATTTGAAAAGCCTGATGCAGTGGTCGGAGAAGTGGCAGATGCAGTTTATTATAGACAAAGGCAAAGTTTTAAATGTTGGACAGGAAAATAACCATGCCACATATAAACTAAATAATGTAGATCTTAACATTACTGATTGCGAAAAGGATTTAGTTCTGGTTAGCGGTAATCTGAAACCAAGACAACAGTGCATAAGTGTTCGCAATAACGCGAACAGAATTCTTGGCTTCATATCAATAAGCATAAATAATAGAAGTCCTCAGGTTGTTCTTCAACTCTAAATATCTTTGGTTAGGCCTCATTTAGATTATGCTGTGCAAGAAAGGTATAAAATACCGACAATATGAAAATTAAGACACATGTGTAACATCTGGATATCTTTATTGTAGACGTTTCGCCATCCAGTGACTTTATCAATACAGATTCTAGGACATAATTAGAAGACAGTAGAACTATATGCAAAAGATGAGGTAATCGGTCCCTCAGCCTTGGAGTTAGTGTTCACAGCATCGTGGTGGAGGAGAATCTGGAGCAAAGGCGAACGAACGAACGAACAAGTTCAGGTAAGATCCCAATGGGATGAGCGGGGAAGACGGGACAGGCGAAGAATAACGCTGGAGAGGAGTGTTCTTAGTTGTAGAAATAGAGCCAGGGCTTAACCCAGCAGCTAAGTCGATCGTGGGACAGACACTGAGAACGCACATAGCAGGCTCTTCTGTTGCTACTCCGGTGGGTGAGTGGGGAAGTGTGGACAGACGACGAATAGTAGGTGAGAGGAAGGTCTTGAGTTGTAGATGAAAGAGCCAGGGCTAAACCCAGCTGCGTGGCACTGCGAGGCAGTGTAGAGAGGGCATATTAAGGGCATAGAGGAGAGAGCAGACTGCAGACAGTGCTCGCTGGCTGATATGCTTCAGGCTGAGGTGAAGAGCTGGTTTGGACGTCAGGTGTCGGGAGGCTCACGTTGTGTGTTGCGGAAGTGTGTTGTGTGTTTGGCTAAACTTCGCTGGTGATGGAGCCACTCTTGAGTCTTTTGAAGTCTCTCTTGGACATGTGGAATAGTTGCATTCTGAGGTTGGAGCAGTTCAGATTCGTCACGAGGTAAGATAGTGCGTTTTCAAAAGGAATTTGGTGAGGTTTGGTGCAGGTGTACTTAACAGCTCCCTCTTTCATTAAGTGGAGCATATCAGCTGCGCTCATTTTGGTTGGGAGGTTAGGGGTGGTGTAGAAGGTTAGAGACCCATTAAAGGCTTGACTTAGGTAACGGTTGCCTGTGGTTTCTTCTTCGGTTACTTCTTCGACTACTACTTCGTTGTCGTCAGAGGGTTGTTCATAATGTTCTGGTTCTATTTCGTCTTCTGTGACTGTGTTGAGAGGAGGCAGGGAGTGTTGGTCGGTTGTGGTTTGTTGGGCTGGTTGTGGGTGGTGAAAGGTGGCAGTAGACGGTGGTGTTGGTTCTGGGGTAGAGTCTTGGTCAGAGATACGAGTAGGACCAGGGGTTGAGGTGAAGTTAACAATGTCTGGGATTTGCTGAGGAGGTCTTGTGATGGTGGTGAGTCTGGAAAGTTGAAGTATGGCATGTTGTTAAGGCGAAACAGTTCATTGATTGTTGTGTTGAATGAGCCAGGGTTTGCAGCATTAGTGAGGTGTGAGGTAAGACATATGCAACAGTTAGATATCTTTATTTCGAAACGTTTCGCGTAAACAGTAGGCTTCTTCAGTCGAGTACAGAAAAGTTGATAGAAGCAGAAGAGACTTGAAGACGATGTAATCAGTCCATCACCCTTAAAGTTTTGAGGTGGTCAGTCCCTCAGTCTGGAGAAGAGCATTGTTCCATAGTCTGAAACAATATGGAGTTGAAGTGACAGGATGGAGCCTTATATAGCGCCAGGAGGTGAGACGTAGGTCACTAGTAGAAGTAAGAATGCAGATGTTGGGAGGTCAGGTCCCTCACAAATCCAGCCGTTCTCACTAGTAGAGGTTGTCGAAGTTGATTGCAGGTCTGTACCAAGATACCCTTGTGTTGCAGTGTCTGACAGATTGAACATTAAAATGGTATAAAATACCGACAGGTTGTTAGGTAAGACATATATGCAACAGTTAGGTATCTTTATTTCGAAACGTTTTGCCTACACAGTAGGCTTCTTCAGTCGAGTACAGAAAAGTTGATAGAAGCAGAAGAGACTTGAAGACGATGTAATCAGTCCATCACCCTTAAAGTTTTGAGGTGGTCAGTCCCTCAGTCTGGAGAAGAGCATTGTTCCATAGTCTGAAACAATATGGAGTTGAAGTGACAGGATGGAGCCTTATATAGCGCCAGGAGGTGAGACGTAGGTCACTAGTAGAAGTAAGAACGCAGATGTTGGGAGGTCAGGTCCCTCACAAATCCAGCCGTTCTCACTAGTAGAGGTTGTCGAAGTTGATTGCAGGTCTGTACCAAGATACCCTTGTGTTGCAGTGTGAACACAAGGGTATCTTGGTACAGACCTGCAATCAACTTCGACAACCTCTACTAGTGAGAACGGCTGGATTTGTGAGGGACCTGACCTCCCAACATCTGCGTTCTTACTTCTACTAGTGACCTACGTCTCACCTCCTGGCGCTATATAAGGCTCCATCCTGTCACTTCAACTCCATATTGTTTCAGACTATGGAACAATGCTCTTCTCCAGACTGAGGGACTGACCACCTCAAAACTTTAAGGGTGATGGACTGATTACATCGTCTTCAAGTCTCTTCTGCTTCTATCAACTTTTCTGTACTCGACTGAAGAAGCCTACTGTGTAGGCGAAACGTTTCGAAATAAAGATACCTAAATGTTGCATATGTGTCTTACCTAACAACCTGTCGGTATTTTATACCATTTTAATGTTCAATCTGTCAGACACTGCAACACAAGGGTATCTTGGTACAGACCTGCAATCAACTTCGACAACCTCTACTAGTGAGAACGGCTGGATTTGTGAGGGACCTGACCTCCCAACATCTGCGTTCTTACTTCTACTAGTGACCTACGTCTCACCTCCTGGCGCTATATAAGGCTCCATCCTGTCACCAACTCCATATTGTTTCAGACTATGGAACAATGCTCTTCTCCAGACTGAGGGACTGACCACCTCAAAACTTTAAGGGTGATGAACTGATTACATTGTCTTCAAGTCTCCTCTGCTTCTATCAACTTTTCTGTACTCGACTGAAGAAGCCTACTGTGTAGGCGAAACGTTTCGAAATAAAGATACCTAACTGTTGCATGTGTCTTACCTAACAACCTGTCGGTATTTTATACCATTTTAATGTTCATTAGTGAGGTATGCATACATCATACAGTATAGCATCTTGGATGGAGCAGCGTCAGGAAGAGCGGAGAGGGACTGGCTGGGTGGAGATGATTGTTGTGTAGCTTGAAGGAGTTCGGTGGTATCTGATTGAATTTTTGCAATGGCGGCGTATGTTGGCGATTTAGGGTTGTTCTTCTTGGGTTCTTCAATGAATTTCATAGACAGGACTTCTTTACGTAGAGTGCATTTTGCTGCAAGGGTGTGGTGAGTAACCTCGCAGTTGAGGCAGGTAGGAGAGGTAGTGGTAGTAGAACATTCCTTGAAGTGAGGAAATGGTATGGTGATACCGACAAGATGTGGAAAAAGACACTTATGTACAGTTCAGGACATTTATTAAAGGAAACGTTTCGCCACGAGTGGCTTCTTCAGTCCTAATACAGAGAAAACTAAGAAAACACACATATATATAGTGGCGGGAGTCAGGTGAGGTGATGCGTGGGTGGTAGTAGTAGTAGTAGTAGTAGTAGTAATGGAACTAAGGAGGTGAGGCAAGAGAGGGACCTGCTGGCATCAAGTAACACCAGTTCCCAGGATGGGTAATATCCTCTTGCTTAGTAATTTTGAAACACTGTAACTACCGGATTTTTGCTTTATAGTGTTGCTGACAGAAATTAGTGCAGCTTCAATGCATTTTCTCCGTCTTAAGTCGTCTTCTTTAATAACTACTACTACTACTACTACTACTACTACTACCCACGCATCACCTCACCTGACTCCCGCCACTATATATATGTGTGTTTTCTTAGTTTTCTCTGTATTAGGACTGAAGAAGCCACTCGTGGCGAAACGTTTCCTTTAATAAATGTCCTGAACTGTACATAAGTGTCTTTTTCCACATTCCTTGAAGTCATGGCCGTCTTTACCGCAGTTTGTGCAGTACTTCTTCCCTTTCAGAGGACAGTCAGGCGTTGAGTGGTGATAGGAGTAGCAGGTCCAGCATGGCGAGATGGGGGCAAAACGTTCGGGTTCTATGTGACTTGGATGGATATGATAGTAGGAGATAGCTAGGCCGTCAGACAGTGCTCTAGTAGCCATCTCGATGTTGGAGAAGGTTAGCTTGATCATTGTAGAGGCGTTGGGGATTTTGGTGATATGTTCAATCGACGCCCAGGTACTTTGTTCCTCGATCGAGGTCTTGAGATCCTCAGTCGATAAAGAAGTGACGAGTCTGTCCAGCCGTTTGACGAAAACGGAACGTTTCGCCAGCAAAAAAGGTGAAGGGGAGATGGTGAACTCTCGGCCTCTGAGGGTTTTCATAGAGGTGTCGGCCATCAGCTTTGAGGCTTCATAATCGTCAGTACAGACTATGAATGAGTCTTTCGTCGGTTCCTGACCAGCCGGGCTGTGGCTCATACGTTGGTTTGCGTGCAGCCAGCAGCAACAGCCTGGTTGATCAGGCTCTGATCCACCAGGAGGCCTGGTCACAGACCGGACCGCGGGGGCGTTGACCCCCGGAACTCTCTCCAGCTAAACTCCAGGTAAACTCCAGAGTGGATGGCTGTAAATTTAACCTGTAGGAAAGTCTTTACAGCGGCAGCAAGGGCAAGTTTAGTAGAGTCATTTATTGTGCAAAAATGGTATATAATACCGACAAGATGAAATTAAGACACATGTGCAACATGTGTATCTTTATTGGGTATCTTTATTGTAGACGTTTCGCCATCCAGTGGCTTTATCAATACAAATTCCAGGACATAACTTGAAGACAGTAGGACTATATACAGAAGATGAGGTAATCAGTCCCTCAACCTAGGAGTAGGTGCGAAGAGCACCATAGTCGTGGAGATTCTGAAGAAGAAGCAAGGAGCCTGGCGCTTATATACTAACGTCAGGTCAGGTGTAGCAGATGAGGGCATAGTCACTGGTAGGCGGGATTCCCCAGTGGAAGTAGGTCCTTCCCAAAGAGATGGGTTAGTTGTAGTAGTAGTTGTCGTAGTCGTGAAGGTTATGTACATGTCCTCAGAATCAAGATTCCATGGTGGAGCGACTGTCTTGATAAGATCGTCGATGACCACTGTCGACACCGAGCAAAGGCAAGAAGACTGGCGGTCATATAGGGGTCAGTGGATAGAGACGGGCAGCAGACGAGGGCATAGTCACTGGTAGGCAGGATTCCCCAGTGGAAGTAGGTCCTTCCCAAAAGAATGGGTTAGTTGTAGCAGCCGCAAGGCTGAGGGACTGATTACCTCATATTTTTGCATATAGTTCTACTGTCTTCTAATTATGTCCTAGAATCTGTATTGATAAAGCCACTGGCGAAACGTCTACAATAAAGATATCCAGATGTTGTACATGTGTCTTAACTTTCATATTGTCGGTATTTTATACCTTTCTTGCACAACTTGTCAGACACTGCAACATCATGGAATCTTGGTTCAGAGGACATCTACAAGACCTTCTTCACGGCTGCTACAACTAACCCATCCCTTTGGGTAGGACCTACTTCCATTGGGGGATCCCGCCTACCAGTGACTATGCCCTCGTCTGCTACACGTCCTTATCCACTGACGCCTATATAACCGCCAGTCTTCTTGCCGTTGCTCCAGATTCTCCTCCACCACGATGCTGTGAACACTAACTCCAAGGCTGAGGGACTGATTACCTCATCTTTTGCATATAGTTCTACTGTCTTCTAATTATGACCTAGAATCTGTATTGATAAAGCCACTGGAGGGCGAAACGTCTACAATAAAGATATCCAGATGTTGCACATGTGTCTTAACTTTTAGATTATGCTGCACAGTTCTGGTCACCGTATTACAGAATGGATATAAATGCACTGGAAAACGTACAAAGGAGGATGACAAAGTTGATCCCATGTATCAGAAATCTTCCCTATGAGGATAGACTGAGGGCCCTGAATCTGCACTCTTTAGAAAGGCGTAGAATTAGGGAGGATATGATTGGGGTGTATAAATGGAAAAAGGAATGCAAATAGCGTTTAAAATTATCTAGCCAAGACAGGTCTAGCAGCAGTGGTTACAAGTTGGAAAAAATCAGATTCAGAAAGGACATAGGAAAGCACTGGTTTGGTAATAGTTGTGGATGAGTGGGACAAACTCCTGAGTGCCGTCATAGAAGCTAAAACGTTGTGTAGTTTTAAAAATAGGTTAGATAAATACATGAGTGGGTGTGAGTTGGACCTGACTAGCTTATTCTCGTAGGTCTGATGCTGTGTTTCTTCCTTACGTGGATGTGACCTGAACCTGACTAGGTTAGGTCAGTGGCATAAGCAGGTTGGACTTTCCTCGCATGGGCCAGTAGGCCTTCTGCAGTGTTTCTTCTTTCTTAAGTTCTAATAAATGTCGAAACGCTGCACTGTGTCCACTACTATTGCCAGCTAGATAAGAAGGCGGGCGGGTGTGACCTACTTCAGTATGCTTAACAAACCATACTAGACACGTCTAACTCACACCAAACAATTCCTAATCATAACTGATATAACCCACAATCAAAGATTCTCATTACTAACTGTGAATCCTGTACAAGTGTTGCTCAGTTGCTAGGTGAGGATAATTTCTGGTAGTTATAACCCGAGCCTCCGACACAACTGATGCAGCTTTATTGAATTATCAAAATTATATTGTAAAATGTATCAGTGTGAGAAAACTGCTTAAGCAGGTTAGTAGGAGCGAGGCTGGTGCTGGTGAAGGTGGTAATGTGGGTGAAGGTGATGGTGTTGGTAAAGGTGGTAATGTGGGTGATGAAGGTGATGTGGGTGAAGATGGTGTGGTTGAAGGTGGTGGTGTTGGTGAAGGTGGTAATGTGGGTGAAGGTGATGGTGTTGGTGAAGGTGGTAATGTGGGTGATGAAGGTGATGTGGGTGAAGATGGTGTGGTTGAAGGTGGTGGTGTTGGTGAAGGTGGTGGTGTAGGTGAAGATGGTGTGGGTAAAGATGGTGTGGTTGAAGGTGGTGGTGCTGGTGAAGGTGGTAATGTGGGTGAAGGTGGTGGTGCTGGTGAAGGTGGTAATGTGGGTGAAGGTGGTGGTGCTGGTGAAGGTGGTAATGTGGGTGAAGGTGATGTGGGTGAAGATGGTGTGGTTGAAGGTGGTGGTGTTGGTGAAGGTGGTAATGTGGGTGAAGGTGATGGTGTTGGTGAAGGTGGTAATGTGGGTGATGAAGGTGATGTGGGTGAAGATGGTGTGGTTGAAGGTGGTGGTGTTGGTGAAGGTGGTGGTGTAGGTGAAGATGGTGTGGGTAAAGATGGTGTGGTTGAAGGTGGTGGTGCTGGTGAAGGTGGTAATGTGGGTGAAGGTGGTGGTGCTGGTGAAGGTGGTAATGTGGGTGAAGGTGGTGGTGCTGGTGAAGGTGGTAATGTGGGTGAAGGTGGTGGTGCTGGTGAAGGTGGTAATGTGGGTGAAGGTGGTGGTGCTGGTGAAGGTGGTAATGTGGGTGAAGGTGGTGGTGCTGGTGAAGGTGGTAATGTGGGTGAAGGTGATGTGGGTGAAGATGGTGTGGTTGAAGGTGGTGGTGTTGGTGAAGGTGGTGGTGTAGGTGAAGATGGTGTGGGTGAAGATGGTATGGTTGAAGGTGGTGGTGCTGGTGAAGGTGGTAATGTGGGTGAAGGTGGTGGTGCTGGTGAAGGTGGTAATGTGGGTGAAGATGGTGGTGCTGGTGAAGGTGGTAATGTGGGTGAAGGTGGTGGTGCTGGTGAAGGTGGTAATGTGGGTGAAGGTGATGTGGGTGAAAATGGTGTGGTTGAAGGTGGTGGTGTTGGTGAAGATGGTAATGTGGGTGAAGGTGATGGTGTTGGTGAAGGTGGTAATGTGGGTGAAGATGGTGGTGTTGGTGAAGGTGGTAATGTGGGCGAAGGTGGTGGTGGTGTTGGTGAAGGTGGTAATGTGGGTGAAGGTGGTGGTGCTGGTGAAGGTGGTAATGTGGGTGAAGGTGGTGGTGCTGGTGAAGGTGGTAATGTGGGTGAAGGTGATGTGGGTGAAGATGGTGTGGTTGAAGGTGGTGGTGTTGGTGAAGGTGGTAATGTGGGAGATGAAGGTGATGTGGGTGAAGATGGTGTGGTTGAAGGTGGTGGTGTTGGTGAAGGTGGTAATGTGGGTGAAGGTGGTGGTGTTGGTGAAGGTGGTAATGTGGGTGAAGGTGATGTGGGTGAAGATGGTGTGGTTGAAGGTGGTGGTGTTGGTGAAGGTGGTAATGTGGGAGATGAAGGTGATGTGGGTGAAGATGGTGTGGTTGAAGGTGGTGGTGTTGGTGAAGGTGGTAATGTGGGAGATGAAGGTGATGTGGGTGAAGATGGTGTGGTTGAAGGTGGTGGTGTTGGTGAAGGTGGTAATGTGGGTGAAGGTGGTGGTGTTGGTGAAGGTGATAATGTGGGTGAAGGTGGTGGTGAAGGTGATAATGTGGGTGAAGGTGATGTGGGTGAAGATGGTGTGGTTGAAGGTGGTGGTGTTTGTGAAGGTGGTAATGTGGGTGAAGGTGGTGGTGTTGGTGAAGGTGGTAATGTGGGAGATGAAGGTGATGTGGGTGAAGATGGTGTGGTTGAAGGTGGTGGTGTTGGTGAAGGTGGTAATATGGGTGAAGGTGATGGTGTTGGTGAAGGTGGTAATGTGGGTGATGAAGGTGATGTGGGTGAAGATGGTGTGGTTGAAGGTGGTGGTGTTGGTGAAGGTGGTAATGTGGGTGAAGGTGGTGGTGTTGGTGAAGGTGATAATGTGGGTGAAGGTGGTGGTGAAGGTGATAATGTGGGTGAAGGTGATGTGGGTGATGATGGTGTGGTTGAAGGTGGTGGTGTTTGTGAAGGTGGTAATGTGGGTGAAGGTGGTGGTGTTGGTGAAGGTGGTAATGTGGGAGATGAAGGTGATGTGGGTGAAGATGGTGTGGTTGAAGGTGGTGGTGTTGGTGAAGGTGGTAATGTGGGTGAAGGTGATGGTGTTGGTGAAGGTGGTGGTGTTGGTGAAGGTGGTAATGTGGGTGAAGGTGATGTGGGTGAAGGTGATGTGGGTGAAGATGATGTGGTTGATGGTGGTGGTGTTGGTGAAGGTGGTAATGTGGGTGAAGGTGGTGGTGTTGGTGAAGGTGGTAATGTGGGTGAAGGTGGTGGTGTTGGTGAAGGTGGTAATGTGGGCGAAGGTGGTGGTGTTGGTGAAGGTGGTAATGTGGGTGGAGGTGGTGGAGTTGGTGAAGGTGGTAATGTGGGTGAAGGTGGTGGTGTTGGTGAAGGTGGTAATGTGGGCGAAGGTGGTGGTGTTGGTGAAGGTGGTAATGTGGGTGAAGGTGGTGGTGTTGGTGAAGGTGGTAATGTGGGAGATGAAGGTGATGTGGGTGAAGATGGTGTGGTTGAAGGTGGTGGTGTTGGTGAAGGTGGTAATGTGGGTGAAGGTGATGGTGTTGGTGAAGGTGGTGGTGTTGGTGAAGGTGGTAATGTGGGTGAAGGTGATGTGGGTGAAGGTGATGTGGGTGAAGATGATGTGGTTGATGGTGGTGGTGAAGGTGGTAATGTGGGTGAAGGTGGTGGTGTTGGTGAAGGTGGTAATGTGGGTGAAGGTGGTGGTGTTGGTGAAGGTGGTAATGTGGGCGAAGGTGGTGGTGTTGGTGAAGGTGGTAATGTGGATGAAGGTGGTGGAGTTGGTGAAGGTGGTAATGTGGGTGAAGGTGGTGGTGTTGGTGAAGGTGGTAATATGGGCGAAGGTGGTGGTGTTGGTGAAGGTGGTAATGTGGGTGAAGGTGGTGGTGTTGGTGAAGGTGGTAATGTGGGTGAAGGTGATGTGGGTGAAGATGGTATGGTTGAAGGTGGTGGTGTTGGTGAAGGTGGTAATGTAGGTGAAGGTGGTGGTGTTGGTGAAGGTGGTAATGTGGGTGAAGGTGATGTGGATGAAGATGGTGTGGTAGAAGGTGGTGGTGTTGGTGTGATGTGGGTAAAGGTGATGTGGGTAAAGGCGGTGTGGGTAAAGGTGGTGTGGGTGAAGGTGGTTGTATGGGTGAAGGTGGTGGTGTGAGTGAAGGTGTTGGTGAAGGTGGTGGAATGGGTGAAGGTGGTTGTGTGGGTGAAGGTGGTGGTGTGAGTGAAGGTGGTTGTGTGGGTGAAGGTGGTGTGGGTGAAGGTGATGGTGTAGGTGAAGATGGTATGGGCGAAGGTGGTGTGGATGAAGGTGGCTGTGTGGGTGAAGGTGGTGGTGTGGGTGAAGGTGATGGTGTGAGTGAAGGTGGTTGTGTGGGTGAAGGTGGTTGTATGGGTGAAGGTGGTTGTGTGGGTGAAGGTGGTGTGGGTGAAGGTGATGGTGTGAGTGAAGGTGGTTGTGTGGGTGAAGGGGATTGTGTGGGTGAAGGTGGCTTTGTGGGTGAAGGTGGTGGTGTGGTTGAAGGTGGCTTTGTGGGTGAAGGTGGTGGTGTGGGTGAAGGTGGCTGTGTGGGTGAAGGTGGTGGTGTGGGTGAAGGTGGTGGTGTGGGTGAAGGTGGTGGTGTGGGTGAAGGTGGCTGTGTGGTTGAAGGTGGTGGTGTGGGTGAAGGTGGTGGTGTGGGTGAAGGTGGTGGTGTGGGTGAAGGTGGTGGTGTGGGTGAAGGTGGTGGTGTGGGTGAAGGTGGCTGTGTGGTTGAAGGTGGTGGTGAGGGTGAAGGTGGTGGTGTGGGTGAAGGTGGTTATTCTACCACCAGTATTGCCAGCAGCAGTGTGCCACTCCATATACTCTGTGATAGCTACAATGAGCAAATACTGCGGTAATATCAGCCTGAGCTGGGAGACTTCAGTCTGGCAATGAAGATAAGATCAAAACAAAGCAGTCCAGTAATTAGGACAGCTTGAAAGGTCGAGCAGAAGTGAAGTTATTATTTCATGTGTAAGTGCCAGCGCCGACTCACCTGCAGGGTACAGCGACTGACACCCATATCATTCACACAACTTAATGGGTAATGGATCATGTATATGGGATACAACATTATATATCTTGAAATTTTAGCAATGAAGGAAAATATTTTATGAAATAAATCACTGTTACTGAAGACTTTCAAGACGAGATTTTTGCCTTGCTATATTTTGTAATCTCAAATGAATGAATTGAATAGATTAATCAGCTAGTTGTGGTTGTGGGGATCGATTCTCGGCTCTTGGCTGGCCTCACATCACTACTTAAACTGATATGATTTACAAAGATTACATCTAGCCTTTAAAGTACATTCAATAGAAACATTTCTTATGTCATACTTCAAAGAAAATGATAGATTTTAAAGAAAATTATTTATAAAAAAAAAAAAGACATGGAATCAGGTGTTTGTAGGATATGAGTGAGGAGGGTGTTCAGTAGGTTAGAGGTGGGCGATGGGGTAGAGGTGGGTTATGGGGTGGGATGGAGATGGGCTGTGGGGTGAAAGTGGGAAGGGGGCTGGAAGTGGGCAGTGGGCTGGAGGTGAACCAGCCCAAAGATCAAGAGTGGGAAGGTACCTGGCCTTGCATGATGTTGCTACTGAGCAGCCAAACAACTCACCACCTTGGTCAGCGATCACATGTGAGTGCTAAGGCAGCGATCACGTGTGAGTGCTGAGGCAACGTACCTTGTGCAGTGCTGGCTCTTCAGCAATGAAAACATTGCACACTCAGTACCATTGCCCAACACCACCACCACATTCTAGGCAAGTCTTACTCATAACCAAATATATTTGTCCAGCCTATTTGCAAAACTACCCAAGTGTTCCATTCACCTACAACTTTGCCAAACCAGTGCCTTCCTACATCACTTTTAATAAAATTTTATCAAACTTTAATCTATAATTGCAAGTTTTGTCTTCAATATACTTTGCACCTTATATCCTCTTTCTCATTTATTGATATTTTCACTTGTACACCTTTCATCTACTCCTTTCCAGAGAGTTCAGCGCCTTATATTTACCATCGGAGGAAACAGTTCTGAGAGAGGGGGCATTAACTCTGTAATTCTTCTCTCTACATTTTCAAGTGCAGTGACAATATAAAACCTGCTAGTTTGCCAGGCGACACATCTACTAAAAAGTCACCCTTAAAAAAAAAAAAAAAAAACATACCACTCCAGACAGTCGCGTTAGCCACTGGGCCACTGTTTGCAATCGTGGCATTACGATTTCGTGAGTTAAGTCACCCTTTACTCTGGCTGTCATTGCACTATTCCACCAAAACTATTTCCAGAGATAAATGACCTAGAATAAATGAGGTTATTTTAATTAAGGGCACATCCACATCTACGGTAACACACCACAAAAATAATATAAAATAGGTTATATACTTTCATTGAATCTAGATCCACAAATCTTGTCAGAAGGTGTATGTTATAAGTGAAGGAAGAACAGTGTTCTACCGTGGACACACTGTTTTAGGTAATTTTGAGTTAAGGAAGCTAATATTTAATCAACACAGTTTTTGAGACATTAGTAAGATTTGTATCATCAAATGAGCAAGACTGATCAAGTAATTTTCTCCTGACATAAATTAAAATCCATTTTGTTAACATGAAGACGAAAATTGTGTCGTAATCCAAATGAGGCCCTTCCAATGATGGGCAGACTTCTAGAATAAATGGGATTTTTGTTGCTTATTTTTCTTCGGAAAGCTAAGATGATTATTTATTGATAACACTCATAAATTACTATCTTGGCTTCAGATTTTGACTAGCCAGACTTTTTAAGCCTTTTATGCATCCATTTGTCTATTCACAGGATCAGGACCGTACATCAATTTACTTTGAAATACATGTCTCACTTTTCTGATCACAACATTAATCTATCCAAATATTTTTGAAGCTCCCTACTATTCGCAGAATACATTTCTTGAACTATTTCTGCCATTAGTCAACTTATGTCACTATTTATTCCCTCATTTATCTATAAGGAGCCCAACAGTGACCCCCGCAGAACGCCACACGGGATTGGTTCCCTTTCTTATTTCTCCCCATTTATGTAAACTCTGTTCCCTATGAAACGGTCAGCCACGCCTCGGTCCAGGACAGATCTTATCCTTAAATACCGTTTACCGCTACTTTCTTTGTCTCCTGTATCAAAAATTTTGCTGAAGCTCCTGCATAAACATTGCCGTATTCTGTATCCTGATTCACCACTTAAAATGCCGTTGTAAAAAATTTTAACTAGCCATGTTAAGATTCGGTAATTAAATTATGCTCAAGGTGATATCCAACTGAATCAGCTTTTATGAAATAAAGTTATTTCCCACTACTAAAGTCAGGCTGATTGTAAATATATATTTCATTTGTCACCTTCCGCATATCCGGCACGATATTTATTTATAACGATTCAATAAAAAGACAAGTTAATGATTAATGATAAGTTAAGTTGTTTCTCTTTGCATTACCTTAAAAGTTCTTGCAAAACTGTTCGTTGGAATCCTATGGTTATTATATGCTATCCTAAACTAATGTAAAAATAGTTACCGAAAATTGCAGAGTAATAAGAGGAAGAAAGTCGAGTTGTGGTAACCGTGTTATGTCATCATACTGAATATTCAATATGACTTGTTGTCAGATATATAACTTCAGGATACAATTTTACATAATGAGTAACATCTTCGAAGATAATGCTGTGCAACTTAAACATACTGTAATGCATGGGGTGGTATAAACCTTGGTAATAAATACCGACAAGTTGGTTTAGAAAGACACGTAAGCAAACACTTGCTATGAGTAACATCAACGTTTCCACCATAAACACATCATCTATCAGAGACCTCACTACGAAACGCACCCCCACACCTCTAACTTCTACAGCAGGCGTCTACACTATCCCTTGTGGGTTCTGTCCCAAGAAATATGTAGGCGAGACAGGCAGAGATCTTGCAGTCCGCCTGAATGAGCATCGAAATGCCTCTAACAGAGACGATGTAAGGTACGCCTGTGTCCTCCACAGAGACTCCACGGGGCATTTGATGAACTGGAACGAGGCACAACTCGTTCTCACCGAACCAGACCTCAGACGCCGACGGTGCCTAGAAGCCTCACTAATCACCGTCACCGACACTATAGAACGCAACACTGGAAACTACAAAATTTCAAAAACACTGGCATACATGATACTTAAGCAGCACCAACCCAACAACACAGGAGTCACATGATTTCATCGTCTACCCGTCCTCATCATAGGTAGAGGTTGTTTTGATAAGGACCTGCCTCGCATGGGCCAGTGGGCCTTCTGCAGTGTTCCTCCATTCTTATGTTCTTATGACGTTCCTCAGGTCACGTGCGTCACATCTCATTCTCCGCCTATATATAATGTCTTTCTACCTCTGTATGTTAGAAGTGATCAAGGTCCCAGGACCGAAACGTTTTCTAATAAATATGTTATAGTGTTTGCTTACGTGTCTTTCTAAACCAATGCATGGGGTAATTAACAGTGCAGTTTCAGGTGTGGAAATGGCCGATGTTCACGTATAACTTCAACAGTCATAGGACAATTGGATACTAAACTTTACATCCAAACTATAATACATTTTATCTACCGATTAACCATGAATGCCACCTTCAGCTGTCTTGGTGGAGAACATACCATGGTATTAACTCTTCTATCGCACTGGCACCCACAACCTTTCAGCCTGATAGATAACAAACTGGGTAATGATCTGCTCTTAAACACTGACGTTCTCATTTCCGCTCAGAAATTATCATCATATTCACGAGAAAACACTAAACCCGTAGGAATCATATAGTGCCTGGGAAAAAAAAGAGGTAATCAGGTTTAACAGGAGATGTAGAGATGTAGAACAGCTTCACTTTCTGGGGTGAACAGCCCTTCACTATCATCATGGCGCCTGAATATTCCGATTGTGAAAAAAAAAATCCACTACGAGGTAAGTGCAAATGTGGAGAGCGCACCACCTCACTTATCATTACTCTTGTCCTACTAAAGCTGAAACCATTAAACTCTTTTAGTATATTTGGCACCTCACGACGTATGACTCCTAATATCTGTAAATTTTAAACCGTACCAAATAGGTAAAACTGGTCAGTTAGCAAGAACTCAATTAAAATTAAGTTCTTTCTAAAAATTATTCTTATAGGTTTAAAGACATATTTTTTCATTTAAGTTAATGTAAAAATTAATAATTTTGTACCAAAAGAACCTTAGAAAACTTACCTAACCTTATTATAACAAGCGCAATTTAATTTAGCCTAATCCAACTAAATATATTTTCGATAAGTTTACAATAATATAATAATAAACAAACACAATGAAATATATTTTTTCCTTTAGAATCAGAATAATTTTTGCAAAATTATTGCATACACAAATTTTTGCTTGCCTTATTCGGCAAAAAGAGCGTTGCTATTTAAGCCAAAATCCTAAGTTTTACCTATTCAGCACCACACACACACACACACACACACAGGAGCCAGGAGCTCGGACTCGACCCCCGCAACCTCAACTAGGTGAGTACACACACACACACACACACACACACAAGCACACACAAGCACACACAGAACTATCCTCAGAACCCCACAACCTATCACACCATCCCAACACAAACTACAATCCATACTCACAGCTTTCACCCAACACCCAGCTATAGAATCCCAAAGTATGCTACCAGGTCTCCCACCCTCACAGGCCCCCCAAACCACAGTGTTAGAAAGGAAACTGAAGGTATGGTACACAAACACTGATGGAATAACAAATAAGTGGGAGGAGTGGCACGAAAGAGTCAAAGAGACATCACCGGATATCATAGCTCTCACAGAAACCAAGTTTACATGTATGATTACAGATGCCATCTTTCCAACGGGATACCAGATCCTGAGGAAAGACAGAGGGAACAGGGGGGGGTGGAGGAGTGGCACTGCTGATCAAAAACCGATGGAATTTTGATGAGCTGGAGAGAGGAGACAGCGGAGAAACAAGCGATTACATAGCGGGAACGCATCACTCTAGAGGTCCCAAGGTGGTAATTGCAGTGATGTATAACCCACCACAGAACAGCAGGAGGCCAAGGCAAGAGTATGATTCAATTCAATTCAATTCAAGTTTATTCTCTATAAGGGTTACAATGTGGGTTTTACAGGTTTTGGATATTGTGTGGTTTACATGCTATAACATACTAATTACAGAGGGGGCCACTAGGACACCTAGCATGGCTAGGCATTTCGGACAGACTTAGATTAATTCTTAACATTAAATCCTTACAGATTATGGTATTAAGGCTATGTGACTACATCATAATTTGTGAGTTTAGCAATGTGAATGCTTTTGTTTTGGCACAATACAAAGTGTCTATATTGGAGTATCATAGGCAAACTTATGACTAGTTAGGATTTATTATTTTAAGATTAAGATTAGTATTTCTGGGTTTATAGTCAGTGGGTGAGTGAGTGTAATTGTGAACCACCAGGTGGTTATCATGTAGTTAGTTGTCGGGGTGTATCAGGGAGATAAAATGTTTTCTAACTGTAGTTTTGAAAGTGATGAATGTGTCTGCACTTCCAGAGTTTTCAGGTAGGGTGTTCCAGATTTTAGGTCCCTTGAAATACACTGAATTTTTGTAAAGGTTTAGTCGAACACGGGGAATGTCATAGAGATGTTTGTGTCTGGTGTTATGCCTGTGGATCCTGTAACAAATATCAAGAAAGCGTTTTAGGTCAAGGTTAATATTGGAATTTAAGGTCCTGTAGATATAGACTGCACAGTAGTAAGTGTGGATGTTCTGAACAGGGAGTAAGTTTAGATCTATGAAGAGTGGGGGAAGCGTGTTGCCAGGGATGGGATTTAGTGATTATTGTTACTGCGGCTTTTTGTTGGGTTATTATTGGCTTTAGGTGTGTTGCTGCAGTTGAACCCCAAGCACAGATAGCATAGGTGAGGTATTGATATGTAAGTGAATGGTATAGTGTGAGAAGGGCAGTTTGTGGCACGTAGTATCGTATCTTGGAGAGGATCCCTACCGTTTTGGATACTTTTTTGTTATGTGTTGGATATGGGTGCTGAAATTTAGGTTGTTGTCGAAGTATAGGCCAAAGAATTTGCCCTCATTATGTCTGGCAATGATGAGAGCAATAGAGCGATGGTTGACACACTGGCTGCAGTGGCCAGAAGAGCTCATGCATGCAGGGCAAAGCTCCTGATCATGAGTGACTTTAACAACAAAGAGATTGATTGGGAGAAATTGGAGCCACATGGGGGCCAAGATACATGGAGGGTTAAGATGATGGAGGTGGTACTGGAAAACTTCATGTGCCAACACGAACCAGTAAGACTGGACCTAGTATTGACCTTGAGTAGTGCAGATATTGAGGTCATCACATATGAAAGACCCCTTGGGGCCAGCGATCATGTGGTTTTAAGCTTCGAATACACAGTAGAGCTACAAGTGGAGGGGGAAGCAGGAAGCCCAGGACGTATGAAGCCAAACTACAAGAAAGGGGACTACACAGGAATGAGGAACTTCCTGAACTGGGTTCAATGGGACAGAGAACTGGCAGGGAAGCCAGTTAATGAGATGATGGAATATGTAGCAACAATGTGCAAGGAGGCTGAGGAGAGGTTTGTACCCAAGGGTAACAGGAATAATGAAAAAGCCAGGATGAGCCCATGGTTCACCCAAAGGTGCAGGGAGGCAAAAACCAAGTGTGCTAGGGAATGGAAGAAATATAGAAGGCAAAGGACCCAGGAGAATAAGGAGAGCAGTCGTAGAGCCAGAAATGAATATGCACAGATAAGAAGGGAGGCCCAAAGACAATATGAAAACGACATAGCAGTGAATGCCAAATCTGACCTGAAGCTGTTATACAGCCACATCAGGAGGAAAACAACAGTCAAGGACCAGGTAATCAGGCTAAGGAAGGAAGGAGGAGAGACAACAAGAAATGACCGTGAAGTATGTGAGGAACTCAACAAGAGATTCAAAGAAGTGTTCACAGAGGAGACAGAAGGGGCTCCAGACAGACAGAGAGGTGGGGCACACCACCAAGTGCTGGACACAGTACACACAACCGAGGAAGAAGTGAAGAGGCTTCTGAGTGAGCTAGATACCTCAAAGGCAATGGGGCCAGACAACATCTCTCCATGGATCCTGAGAGAGGGAGCAGAGGTGCTGTGTACCCCTAACAACAATATTCAATACATCTATCGAAACAGGGAGATTGCCTGAGGCATGGAAGACAGCAAATGTAGTCCCAATCTTTAAAAAAGGAGACAGACATGAAGCACTAAACTACAGACCAATGTCACTGACATGTATAGTATGCAAAGTCATGGAGAAGATTATCAGGAGAAGAGTGTTGGAACACCTAGAAAGGAATGATCTCATCAAGAGCAGCCAACATGGTTTCAGGGACGGGAAATTGTGTGTCAAAAACCTTCTGGAGTTCTATGACATGGCGACAGCAGTAAGACAAGAGAGAGAGGGGTGGGTGGATTGCATTTTCTTGGACTGCAAGAAGGCGTTTGACACAGTTCCACACAAGAGATTAGTGCAAAAACTGGAAGACCAAGCAGGGATAACAGGGAAGGCACTACAATTGATCAGGGAATACTTGTCAGGAAGACGGCAGCGAGTCATGGTACGTGGCGAGGTGTCAGAGTGGGCACCTGTGACCAGCGGGGTCCCACAGGGGTCAGTCCTAGGACCAGTGCTGTTTCTGGTATTTGTGAACGACATGACGGAAGGAATAGACTCCGAAGTGTCCCTGTTTGCAGATGACGTGAAGATGATGAGAAGAATTCACTCGATCGAAGACCAGGCAGAACTACAAAGGGATCTGGACAGGCTGCAGACCTAGTCCAGCAATTGGCTCCTGGAGTTCAATCCCACCAAGTGCAAAGCCATGAAAATTGGGGAAGGGCAAAGAAGACCGCAGACGGAGTACAGTCTAGGGGGCCAGAGACTACAAACCTCACTCAAGGAAAAAGATCTTGGGGTGAATATAACACCAGGCACATCTCCTGAAGAGCGCATCAACCAAATAACTGCTGCAGCATATGGGCGCCTAGCAAACCTCAGAACAGCATTCCGACATCTTAATAAGGAATCGTTCAGGACCCTGTACACCGTGTACGTTAGGCCCATATTGGAGTATGCGGCACCAGTTTGGAACCCACACCTAGCCAAGCACATAAAGAAACTAGAGAAAGTGCAAAGGTTTGCAACAAGTCTAGTCCCAGAGCTAAGAGGTATGTCCTACGAGGAGAGGTTAAGGGAAATCAACCTGACGACGCTGGAGGACAGGAGAGATAGGGGGGACATGATAACGACATACAAAATACTGAGAGGAATTGACAAGGTGGACAAAGACAGGATGTTCCAGAGATTGGACACAGCAACAAGGGGACACAGTTGGAAGTTGAAGACACAGATGAATCACAGGGATGTTAGGAAGTATTTCTTCAGCCACAGAGTAGTCAGGAAGTGGAATAGTTTGGGAAGCGATGTAGTGGAGGTAGGATCCATACATAGCTTTCAGCAGAGGTATGATAAAGCTCATGGTTCAGGGAGAGTGACCTAGTAGCGACCAGTGAAGAGGCGGGGCCAGGGGCTTGGACTCGACCCCTGCAACCTCAACTAGGTGAGAAAGACTGCAAACCTCACTCAAGGAGAAAGATCTTGGGGTGAGTATAACACCGAGCATGTCTCCGGAAGCACACATCAATCAGATAACTGCTGCAGCATATGGGCGCCTGGCAAACCTGAGAACAGCATTCCGACACCTTAGTAAGGAATCGTTCAAGACACTGTACACCGTGTATGTCAGGCCCATACTGGAGTATGCAGCACCTGTTTGGAACCCGCACTTGATAAAGCACGTCAAGAAACTAGAGAAAGTACAAAGGTTTGCGACAAGGTTAGTTCCAGAGCTAAGGGGAATGTCCTATGAAGAAAGATTAAGGGAAATCGGCCTGACGACACTGGAGGACAGGAGGGTCAGGGGAGACATGATAACGACATATAAAATACTGCGTGGAATAGACAAGGTGGACAAAGACAGGATGTTCCAGGGAGGGGACACAGAAACAAGAGGCCACAATTGGAAGTTGAAGACACAAATGAGTCAGAGAGATATTAGGAAGTATTTCTTCAGTCATAGAGTTGTAAGGCAGTGGAATAGCCTAGAAAATGACGTAGTGGAGGCAGGAACCATACACAGTTTTAAGACGAGGTTTGATAAAGCTCATGGAGCGGGGAGAGAGAGGGCCCAGTAGCAACCGGTGAAGATGCGGGGCCAGGAGCTAAGACTCGACCCCTGCAACCACAAATAGGTGAGTACAAATAGGTGAGTACACACACACGCACACACACACACACACACACACACGTACACCACCACCACGTTGTCTCGTGTTCCAGCAGGTTCAGTCTTCAAGGCAGGTGTAAACACACACGTACATCAGCACCGTGTCTGACTTCAGTTCGAAGCCTTTTCTGTACACCTTGCTCAAGGTTATTCCTCGTTTTCCGTGTGTTCCTACTCCCTTGCTCCATTGTTTTCTCTCTCTCTCTCTCTCTCTCTCTCTCTCTCTCTCTCTCTCTCTCTCTCTCTCTCTCTCTCTCTCTATTTTTTTTTTTTTTTTTTTTTTTTTTTTTTTTTTTTTTTTTTTTTTTTTTTACACAGGGTTTGACAAGGTTAAGGATCCCTAGCTTTATTGACAGCTATTTACAGGTTAAGGATTCCTAACTTTATTGGCAAGCTAAGAGCTGTTACCTACATCAGCTCATTTGAAAGCATTTTTGTTATGAGACATACAAGTAGGGAACAGGACGAAGTTGGAGCCATCTGTGGGCCAGCATTTTCATTTGATCAACTGACGTTATCTCGTTGACATCATTATGCTGTACGAATGTGTTCCATACTCGAGTCATCCTGGGTATGTATGATCTCAGATGGAGTGATGTTCTGGAGAAGGGTACAGCCAGAGTGAAGTTGCTGCTTTCTGCCCGTCTTGTGGCATAAAAGCTTGTTTCACGCTGTCCTCGAAGTGGATCCAAGTGTGGTATTTTGACAATATTGGCCTTGTACATAACAGTAAGGCCACCCACATCCCTCCTATGTTGAAGGCTCTGCTGAAATGACAGATCTATCCAGGATGGGTCCAGGCGAGAGATGAGACGTCTTGCTCTGTTCTCTACTCTGTCAAGCAGTCGCAGATGAGAGGGGGGGCAGGCAAACCAAGAAAGTGGAGCATACTCAAGGTGTGAGCGTACTTGTGCCTCGTACAGGATCTTGCAACCCCTACTGTCAAGCAGATGCGAGATACGGCGAAGTGCTGTAAGCTTCCTGGCTGCCTTGTTTGCAAGATTTACAACATGGTTCTTCATGGTTAGTTTGGAGTCAAATTTCACCCCAAGGATATCAACTTCTTCTCCAGGTGCCAACATCGTCCCATTCATCCTTACTACTGCGCCAGCATTACCATCATGGTGCCTAGAGACGAACATCATTTGCGTTTTTTCAGGTGCAAATGTTACTTGCCATCTATTTCCCCAAGCTGATATAGCTCTCAGCTGGTGATTGATGTAGCTTAGAGCAGCTGGCATTTCTTCTCTTGGATAAGTGAATGTCAGTGTACAGTCAAGTTTTGCTAAGAGGCCCTGGTGCCACACCCGGTCGAAAGCGCCAGCAATGTCCAGTGCTACCACAGCTGACTTTGGATTCATCCAGTGACTGGTGCCACTTAGTGGAAGGTTTAACAACAGATCAGCAGCAGAGTAACCTTTCCTGAAGCCATATTGACGATCACAAAGTAGTGAGTGGTAGTCAAAAATCTGTCATTTGTCTTGAGATTATTGTCTCAAGGATCTTACCAGTGATTGACAGGAGTGACACTGGTCTGTAGTTGCTGATTTCTGCTCTCTCTCTCTCTCTCTCTCTCTCTCCCTCTCTCTCTCTCTCTCTCTCTCTCCTCTCCCTCTCTCCCCCTCCCCCTCTCTCTCCCCCCTATCCCCCTCTCCCCCCTCTCTCCCCCCTCTCCCCTCCCCTCCCTCTCTCTCCTCTCTCTCTCCTCTCTCTCTCTCTCTCTCTCTCTCTCTCTCTCTCTCTCTCTCTCTCTCTCTCTCTCTCC
>NC_091295.1:56190287-56393328 GCF_038502225.1 Cherax quadricarinatus | reverse complement strand
CAGACCTGGTCCAGCAATTGGCTCCTGGAGTTCAATCCCACCAAGTGCAAAGTCATGAAGATTGGGGAAGGGCAAAGAAGACCGCAGACTTAGTACAGTCTAGGGGGGCCAGAGACTACAAACCTCACTCAAGGAAAAAGATCTTGGGGTGAGTATAACACCAGGCACATCTCCTGAAGCGCACATCAATCAAATAACTGCTGCAGCATATGGGCGCCTAGCAAACCTCAGAACAGCATTCCGACATCTTAATAAGGAATCGTTCAGGACCCTGTACACCGTGTACGTTAGGCCCATATTGGAGTATGCGGCACCAGTTTGGAACCCACACCTAGCCAAGCACGTAAAGAAACTAGAGAAAGTGCAAAGGTTTGCAACAAGACTAGTCCCAGAGCTAAGAGGTATGTCCTACGAGGAGAGGTTAAGGGAAATCAACCTGACGACACTGGAGGACAGGAGAGATAGGGGGGACATGATAACGACTTACAAAATACTGAGAGGAATTGACAAGGTGGACAAAGACAGGATGTTCCAGAGATTGGACACAGTAACAAGGGGACACAGTTGGAAGTTGAAGACACAGATGAATCACAGGGATGTTAGGAAGTATTTCTTCAGCCACAGAGTAGTCAGTAAGTGGAATAGTTTGGGAAGCGATGTAGTGGAGGCAGGATCCATGCATAGGTTTAAGCAGAGGTATGATAAAGCTCACGGTTCAGAGAGAGTGACCTAGTAGCGATCAGTGAAGAGGCAGGGCCAGGAGCTCGGACTCGACCCCCGCAACCTCAACTAGGTGAGTACACACACACACACTCACACACACACACACATATATATATATATATATATATATATATATATATATATATATATATATATATATATATATATATATATATATATATATATATATATATATATATATATATATATATATATATACATATATATATATATATACATATATATATATAGATATATATATATATATATATATAGATATATATATATATAAATATATATATATATATATATATATATATAAATATATATATATATATATATATATATATATATATATATATATATATATATATTAGCACACTGGCCGATTCCCACCAATGCAGGGTGGCCCGAAAAAGAAAAAACTTTCACCATCATTCACTCCATCACTGTCTTGCCAGAAGGGTGCTTTACACTACAGTTTTTAAACTGTGATGAATGGTTTGGAAAACCGACAAGTTGAAGATTGAGACACTTATGCAACATATGGGAATTTTTATTCAGGAAACGTTTCGCCACACAGTGGCTTCATCAGTCCAATACAAAGCAGGTGTAAGGTTTTTCAAACCATTCATCACAACTGTCAGACACTGCAGCATCATGGGATCTTGTTACAAAGTATTCTTCAACACTTGTCCAACCTTTGGACGAAGACCTACTTCGACTAGTGGATGGTACCACTATGACCCCGCCTCATCCTGCTTCGCCTCACCTGACTACAGTATATAAGCCACGTCTACGGCCCTATGCTGTACATTCTACAAGATTGATGGACTGAACACATCGACTCCAGGCTGAGGGACTGATTACCTCATATTCCTCCTCTCCTTACACCTGCTTTGTATTGGACTGATGAAGCCACTATGTGGCGAAACGTTTCCTGAATAAAGATTCCCATATGTTGCATAAGTGTCTCAATCTTCAGTTTTTAAACTGCAGCATTAACACCCCTCCTTCAGAGTGCAGGCACTGTACTTCCTATCTCCAGGACTTAAGTCCGGCCTGCCGGTTTCTCTGAATCCCTTCATAAATGTTACTTTGCTCACACTCCAACAGAACGTCAAGTATTAAAAACCATTTGTCTCCATTCACTCCTAGTAGGTTGGTAGACAGCAACCACCCAGGGAAGTACTACCGTCCTGTCAGATGACTGTGAAACAGAAACCTGTAACTGTTTTACATGATGGTAGGATTGCTGGAGTCTCTTTCTATCTCATAAACACGCTAGATAACAGGGATATCTTGCTACTCCTACTTACACTTTGGTCACACTTCACAGACACGCACATACGTATACATATACATACATCTAGGTTTTTCTGCTTTTTCTAAATAGCTCTTGTTCTTCTTTATTTCTTCTATTGCCCATGGGGAAGTGGAAAAGAATCTTTCCTCCGTAAGCCATGCGTGTCGTATGAGGCGACTAAAATGCCGGGAGCAATGGGCTAGTAACCCCTTCTCCTGTAAACATTTACTAAAAAAGAGAAGACACACACAGACACACACACACATATACATATATATATATATATATATATATATATATATATATATATATATATATATATATATATATATATATATATATATATATATATATATATATATATATATATATATTAAGGATGGGACGATACCAAAATTTTAGCCGATACCGATACTTTTCCTATATATATTTTTTAAATTTTAATGACTATGTTCAGTATATAAGGGAAACCTTATTTCACAACTGGTAATAAATAACACATGATAATGATTAAATAACATAATTTCTTGAAATGATAATGGTATTACTCATTACCTGGCCTGTTCTGTTGCTGGTTGCTAAAGTTGGCACTTGCTGATAGTGTGTACTCACCTAACTGTACTCACCTAATTGTGGTTGCAGGGGTCGAGACTCAGCTCCTGGCCCCGCCTCTTCACTGTTGTTTTCCTCCTGAAGTGACTGTACAACAGCTTCGGGTCAGACTTGGCTTTCGCTGTTATGTCAGTGTCGTATTATTGCTGGGCCTCCCTCCTTATCTGTGTATATTCATTTGTGTGTGTATGTACGTGTGTGTGTGTGTGTGTGTGTGTGTGTGTGTGTGTGTGTGTGTGTGTGTGTACTCACCTAATTGTACTCCCCTAATTGTGGTTGCAGGGATCGAGACTCAGCTCCTGGCCCCGCCTCTTCACTGATCGCCACTAGGTCCTCTCTCTCTCTCTGCTTCCTGAGCTTTGTCATACCTCGTCTTAAAGCTATTTATGGTTCCTGCCTCCACTACATCACTTGCTAGGCTATTCCACTTCTGACGACTCTGTGACTGAAGAAGTACTTCCTAACATCCCTGTGACTCGTCTGAGTCTTCAGCTTCCAATTGTGACCCCTTGTTTCTGTGTCCCCTCTCTGGAACATCCTGTCTCTGTCCACCTTGTATATTCCACGCAGTATTTTGTATGTTGTTATCATGTCTCCCCTGACCCTCCTGTCCTCCAGTGTGGTCAGTCTATTTCCCTCAACCTTTCTTCGTAGGACATTCCCCTGAGCTCCGGTACTAGCTTAATTTCTTGACGTGCTTGACCAGGTGTGGGTTCCAAACTAGTGCTACATAGTCCAGTATGGGCCTGATGTACACAATCTACAGTGTCTTGAACGATTCCTTACTAAGGTGTCGGAACGTTATTCTCAGGTATGCCAGGCGCACATATGCTGCAGCAGTTATCTGGTTGATGTGTGCCTAAGGAGATGTGTTCGGTGTTATGGTCACCCCAAGATCTTTCTCCTTGAGTAAGGTTTGCAGCCTTTGTCCACCTAGCCTATACTCTGTCTGCGGTCTTCTTTGCCCTTTCCCAATCTTCATGACTTTGCATTTGGCAGGGTTGAATTCGAGAAGCTAGTTGCTGGACCACGTGTCCAGCCTGTCCAGGTCTCTTTGTAGTCCTGCCTGATCCTCATCTGATTTAATCCTTCTCATTAACTTCATATCATCTGCGAACAGGGACACTTCAGAGTCTGTCCCTTCCATCATGTCATTCACATATATCAAAAATAGCACTGGTCCTAGGACTGACCCCTGTGGGACCCTGCTCGTCACAGGCGCCCACTGTAATACCTCATCACAGACCATGACTCTTTGTTGCCTCCCTGTGAAGTATACTCTGATCCATTGCAGTGCCCTTCCTGTTATACGCGCCTGATCCTCCAGCTTCTACACCAATCTCTTGTGAGGAACTGTGTCGAAGGCCTTCCTGCAGTCCAGGAAAATGCAATCAACCCACTCCTCTCTCTCGTGTCTTTCTTTTGTTACTGTGTCATAAAACTCCAGAAGGTTTGTGACACTGAATTTCCCTTCCATGAATCCATGCTGATTGTCGTTTATAATCTTGTTCCATTCCAGGTGCTCCACCACTCTCCTCCTGATAATCTTCTCCATGACTTTGCATACGATACACGTCAGAGACACTGCTCTGTAGTTTAGTGCCTCGTTTCTGTCTCCTTTCTTAAAAATGGGGACTACATTTGCCGTCTTCCATACCTCAGATAGTTGCCCAGTTTCAAGGGATGTATTGGAGATTGTGGTTAGTGGCACGCACAGCGCCTCTGCTCCTTCTCTAAGGACCCACAGGGAGATGTTGTCTGGACCCCTCGCCTTTGAGGTATCGAGGTCAATTAGGAGCTTCTGCACCTCCTCCTCCATTGTTTGTATATCATCCAACACCTGTTGGTATATTCCCTGTTGGTGTTCCTCTCTGTGCTGTCTTCTCAGAGCCCTTCCTGTCTCTACTGTAAATACTTCCTTAAATCTCATGTTGAGTTCCTCACATATCTTGTGATCGTTTCTTGTGAGTTCCCCACCTTTCCTCAGCCTGATCACTTGGTTTTTAACTGTTGTCTTCCTCCTAATGTGGCTGTACAGCAGTTTCGAGTCAATCTTGACTTTCGATGCTATGTTATTTACTTACTGCCGCTGGGCCTCCCTCCTTACTTGTGCATACTCGTTCCTGGCTCTTCGACTAATCTCCTTATTTTCCTGTGTTCTTCGCCTTCTGTACTTTTTCCATTCTCTATTGCACTTAGTTTTTGCCTCCTTACACCGTCGGGTAAACCAGGGGCTCGTTCTGGTCTTCCCATTATTTCTGTTGCCCTTGGGAACAAACCTTTCCTCTGCCTCCTTGCATTTTGTTGTTACGTATTCCTTCATTTCGTTTACCGACTTTCCTTCCAGTTCTGTGTCCCACTGAACCTCTTGCAGGAAGTTCCTCAAACCTATGAACCAATGTAGTTCCCCCGTTCATAGTCTGGCTTTTCCCATTCTGTATTCAAAGCACAGAACCACGTGGTCACTAGCTCCTAGGGGCCGCTCATATGTGATGTCCTCAATGTCTGAACTGCTCAGAGTGAACACAAGGTCCAGTCTTGGTGATTCATCCTCTCCTTTCTCTCTGGTAGTGTCCTTAACATGATGATGCATGAGGTTTTTCCAGTACCACATCCATCATCTTGGCTCTCCATGTTCCAGGATCCCTGTGTGGCTCTAGGTTTTCCCAATCGATCTCCCTGTGATTGAAATCACCCATAACAAGTAACTTTGCTCTGCTCGAGTGAGCTCTTCTTGCCACCTCAGCCAGTGTGTCCACCATTGCTCTGGTGCTCTCTTCATATTTCTCTCTTGGCCTCCTGCAGTTCTGTGGTGGATTATACATCACTGCAATGACTACCTTGTGCTTCTCAGACTGAAGTGTACCTACTATGTATTCTCTTTCGCCAATCTCATCCATGCCTCCCATTTCCTCAACTTTCCATCGGTTTTTTATGAGCAGTGCAACCCCTCCTCTGCCTCTGGTCCTTCTATCTTTCCTCGGGATCTGGTATCCTGGTGGGAAGATTGCATCTGTTATTGTCTCAGTGAGTTTCGTTTCTGTGACTGCTATGATGTCTGGGGACTTCTCATTGATTCTTTCATGCCACTCCTCATATTTGTTCATAATTCCATCAGCATTCATGTACCAAACCTTCAACTTCTGTTCTAAAACTGTGGTCCTGGGAAGATATTGGGGTTGGGAGAGCAAGAGCCCTGGTGGGGGCCCAAGGGGGGTTGCAGTGGGGGCAGAGTGCCCATAGGGGGTTGCAGTAGGGTTGGGGTTCATGGTGTGGGGGGTGCGGACAGAGGGATCGGTGTGTGATTATTGGTCAAGATTGTTCAGTTGCTTTGGGGTTGTCGTGGTTGGAGTCCTTCTGCGGGTGTTTCTGGTTGATGTGTTTGCCCTTTCGTCTGTGCCTGGGTTATTCTGCTTTTCTTTGTCACTTCCTCCCATTTCTCCTTTCGTTTTTGCACTCTCTTTCAGTATCCTCCTTTCCTCTTGCGTTCTGTCTCGATCGAGGTACAATCTGGAATTCCAGTTTGTCTCTCAGCCTGTGTGCATGTGTGTGTATGTATGTATGTGTGTGTGTGTGTGTGTGTGAATTCCAGTTTGTCTCTCAGCCTGTGCGCATGTGTGTGTGTGTGTGTGTGTGTGTGTGTGTGTGTGTGTGTGTGTGTGTGTGTGTGTGTGTGTGTGTGTGTGTGTGTGTGCGTGTGTGCGTGTGCATGTCCGCGCGCGCGCGCGCGTGTGTGTGTGTGTGTGTGTGTGTGTGTGTGTGTGTGTGTGTGTGTGTGTGTGTGTGTGTGTGTGTGTGTGTGTGTGTGTGTGAGCAGCTCTTAAAATCATGAAGTAGAGTATTAATATTGGTATGTTTAAGCACACATGTGACATTGATATTTTAAAAAGTATCGGCTGTTTTTAACCGGTACCGACACCATAAAAATTAGCTGTAATCGTCGATATCGATACTTTGAGTCGTAATATGTTTGGCTTGTTCCTGTTTTGGCCTGGCCTTGAAAGTTTATTATGTGGTGATCTACGTATAGAGGGGCAAGACAAAATACACCAAACCACAACACACCATTCTTTATATATACAGACTTAATCCTGCTTAGTTTTCCTGGATTGCTGGTTCTGAAAATGCCAATGGTTACTGCCAGCCATTTAAACTCATAGGCTTATCAAATGTAATTTATGCCCTAGAAGTTACAGGTATAAAATATCCACAAACTGGAATAAAACCTCTAATCAGTACGGGAATTTTATTTAATAGGACACTTTGCATAGATACTAAGCTTTATCCATGTTGATATTATATGGACTTCACAAAAATCTTGGTCTCAATAGTTTTCATTCTTCTTATGTTTCTATTTCATTTTAAATACTGGTTAAGTATGTGTTCTTCGTATGTGCAATAATTTTAATATAATGGTTTTATTAACTACATTACACATACTATGAGGTTATATGAAAATCATGGGTATGAATTATTGAATATTTGTTCTTGTAAAACTTAGGGTAACAAATTATTGTATAAAAAAACGTGTGTATCTCTAAATGTATATACTCGGAAAGCCTGCTTAATGACCCACATAGAGTCGACAGACTTTAAACCCAACAGATGTGTAACGCTAGGTATTTTTAGTGAAGAAACATTTCGCTTGCGTTGCAGGCTTCATCAATCGAATACAGAGATAAATTACAATACTGGGGATAATAGACAAGGATGAGGAACTGATTACCAAGAATTACTTCTTCACTTTTTCCACTGTCTCCGATAATCATACGTAGTGATATACATGTATCTTGCTCATTAGTTTGTCGGTATTATTTATCATTTTATTAAACCTAGTAAACTAACACGAGTTTGCAAATGCTGGGAGACTACGGGTAGGAGACTGATAGACTGCCAGGTGTCATGGTGTCCAGGGTGCATGAGTTGGTGTTAGGCACCGTGCCATATAGCTGCCGCATGACCGCACTATCTTGGCCCAACACTTGCTGCAAGTCATGCGCCTCACCTATATTAGGGTTCTGTAATTTAAAATAGAGTGAACGGTAACACTTTTCGGGTTCATGTATTACAGAGACCGAACTCGCAGTTCATCCTCATAATAAGATTCTTGATATCCAGCTAGATATCAAGAATATACCGACAGCTGGATATTAAGAATAAACCGACAGCTAGATGGGTCGGAACTAGGTCTACTTGACTGCCAGTTATGGAGATAACATAACTGTAGCACTGGAACATTTATTATGAAAATATTTCGGTCGCTGGGAGCTCTGTCAATCAAATGTCAGCGTAAAGTTTACCTAATAAATGTGCTAGTGCTACGCTGGCCTGAGTTACATACTTGACAGCTGACTGTCAATAGCCTCACGTCAAGTCTAAGCAGTGGAATAGGTTGTTTTACCGTTCCATGATGATTGTGGTTGATACTAACTGGTGCACCAAACTCATTTGGAACTGGAACTCACATTCCAGTGCTCCCAAGTCCACGGTTGTAAATTTCAGAATGGAGGCACAAGGATTCAAGTCACTATGATGGACCACCTTACTGGGCCTTATACATAAGAAGGGTGATATGTATCCTCATTAAAGATTCCTAACACCGAAAATGTGTCTTTGTTATATATACTTGTGTCTTATTTGTATACACCTGTTAGCATAATTTATCATATCTGATACTGTACTTGGTTTGGTTGTGTTAGGTCATGTAAGACAGAGATAGGTTAGGTAGGGTTGGATAACTCACAGGAACCTGGTATCTTTATATTGCTAGTATGCAGATAAGACCCACGTGTACCAATAAAATATTTTATTAGGAACCGTTTCGATTACGGGGATCTTTCGTTCATGGGAAGCTTCAGGAATCCTCGTTGTGTATTTAAATCCTGGGCTTAATGCTTGTTTCTAATAGTCACTTGAAGCGCATGAGGGAAAAGCTGTTAATCAGGGCTTGTCAGCTCATCTCTTTCCATCAGCTACTGACTCACAAGAAATGAAGTTGGCATTAGAACTTTCTGTTGGAGGTTAACCATAGTAGCTTTACCAAGAATGTGTTCAGTTGAGTGGTGATGGTCGAACTGCAGATTGCTCCAGATCCCTGGCAGTTTGAAAGGTTTCCCTGGAAATGCTAGAGTGCCTTGGCCGATTCGGTCAAGTAATCTTGGTTAGCTGAGAAGTGTATCGGGAGGTGAAAAACTGTCTAAGAGTAGACTTAGGGATCTTCTTTCTTGCCTGGCAATCACGTAAGAAGCTATTTGTTGTAAACGCTATGAGTGCGGAAGGCGTGAAAGTAATATCTTCTTGAAATGTCCGACAAACTGAATAATTATTGGTAAATTATTAATATGTTAGGTAAATGGATGAAAGAGCAATTGACACATTTATTATGGCTACGTCTCATTCGGGCATAATCACGAAGTTGTAGTATTGGTTGTAGTAACAGTAGTAGTAATAGTAGTGGTTGTAATAGTGATAGTAATAATAGTACATGCAGTGGTAGTATTAGCAGTACTTGTAGTAGTAGTGATAGTCGTAGGGTTGAAAGTAGTAATAGTAGTAACAATAGTAGTAGAAATTATGCTAGTAGTAATAGCTGTAGTAGTAATAATAATAGTGCTAGGCGTAACAGTAGTAGATCGGCAGTAGTAATAGTAGTATGGTAGTAGTATACATAGAAGACTTCAAAAATAACAAAAAATTTTACCTTCTACTGCTGAGATTCAACAAAGTTAAACCAACAATCCAGTTCACACTTGAGACCAATGACAGGTTATCCTTCTTCGACATCATTCACAATATAGGTAAAGCCTTAAGATTCCAAGTCTACAGAAAGCCTATAAACAAAAATGATCTTACACACTTATACTACAGCCATGCTAAGAACATATAGCATCATCAGCCCCAAGTTTCTAGACGAGGACTGCTTCTACAAACACGAAATTTTCAAAGCCACACTTCCCTTCCTTCTTCAGATCATACCTGGTGACAGTACAATATATAGGCAGGAAAGGGGAAAATATAGTCAGCTGTTTACACACTAACATTATATTTATATTAGAGAAACACTACAACAGGCTTATTAGACACCACACTAAGCAGATAACCTGCAGTTTACCGAGTACTGCTGGTGTGTTGAGTAGTAATAGTATTAATAATAGTAGTTCTTTGTGGTGTATGTGATTTTATATCTGCACTACCAAAGGTTTTACCAACTGGAAGCTGCCTTGTGTCTATGTGATTGTGTTGGATGCTTTCATGAGAGCGGTTTTGTAACATCTTATGTATTTATTCCTCTCTTTTATTAAATAGTTGTGTGAATTTCCATGCTGACCACAGGCATCGTTTAAAATTATCCGTTCGGATCCTGTCTTAATGATTACTGATACATATATTTAAACTTATGACAGTTTCACCCACGTAAATATTTTTACAGCCACCACACTGAATTTAAAAAATACCAGCTTCTTCTATGTTGTAATTATTGCTTTTCTACATAGTAAAATCATGAGTTATTGAAGAAATTATGACAGTAACTTCAATGTCGGCTTGATTCAAAATTTTCATGATACTGATAGTGACGTCACTTTTAGGGAAAATTATATAACTTCTTGTCTGGTTAGATTTTTATGACACGTGAAAAATAATGGGTACTGCAATTTTCTAAAACTATTTATTATAGTTTTATACAAGACGACCCTCGCCAGCTAAGTGACAATTTCAACAACAATGAATTATCAACTCAGTCCACACTAGAAATTAAAAATAACAATAAAATTCCCTTTGTGGACGTTCTCATACATAGAAATGTATGATGATAACCCCTTCCTACTACACTTACAACCACATGCATTTTTGGTCACATCACAATACAAGACAAAAGGTCTTGTATTTCGATGCGCCTATGAGAGTTGTAGCATGAATTCCCTCAGAGTAAAATTATCAAGAATGTTTTTAGAAAATTTAAGCACCCAGTATCAGAAGCGGCTCCAATTGCCACTATCAATACCATCACAAGATTTTATGTACCTCATTTCTCTGTATTAAAAAAAAAAGAAACACTGGGTGAAATGTCTCTCTAACAGTTGTCCTAACATTGATGTTGTGTTTACCTCACAGAGTCTCTCTGAGCACTTTCTATTAGTCAGCCATGCCTCAAACCATGTGACAATTTTAACTCCAATACCAAATGCTCCCACTTAGTCTGAAATTTAGGTAAAGATCATATTCTTTATCTTGGTCCACTACTTCAAAGGCCTTATTGAAAAAAAAAGTCAGAAAATATGCTAGGCAAGAATGACCTCTTGTGAATCCATGTTATTACTTCTTAATTAAATTAGGTTCATCAAGGTGACTTCTAGCTGTGCTCACTATTATTCAGTCTAATAACTTGCCCACTATTGACTATTGCACAGATCCCCAAATTAGTACATTTCCCTACCTAAAAGCCTAAACGATTTCATCGTAGACTAATCTATTTTGCCTGCTTTCTAGTTTCTAGATCGGTATAACACGCCGAAAATCGAACTTTGTGTGTCCTAGAAATTCTGCCCAGACAGATTCGGTTCGTTCAGCCTTTTTTTTTTTTTTTATGCAACAGGTATTCTCGAACATATACCACCGCCGCTCCACTATTCTTATTATTTTCCTCAACTCGGAGCAATTTAAGGGTGGTGCTGGCCATTTAGGGTGACAATACATATCCCACTCTTGAGAGCACGAAAAGATACGTGTTGGCCAACATGCCTCATGAGTGTTTTGCTAATGTCATGGTAAGGTAATCAGTAGGCGTTGTCAGTTGAAAGGAAAAGACTTTCTACCAAGACTGGATTTGAAATATGGCTTGTGGGGAAAGAGGTTTCCTGGTAGCCTGTTTCTTAGGATAGGAATGAGCAGTGTCGTGATCGTCTGGCGTGTGTCGAGGTCATTTGGATGATGGCTTCGAGCCAGTCTGTCCTGTGACACACGAACGATCCGATAATCAACGCAGCGCATTCAGAAAAACCGACAGATAAATAACTAGAACAATACACAAATAACCCGCACATAGGAGAGGGGAGCTTACGACGACGTTTCGGTCCGACTTGGACCGAAATGTCGTTGTAAGCTCCCGTCTCCTATGTGCGGGTTATTCGTGTAAAAACCAACAGTATGGTCAAAATAGAGCGAGGGTTAGAGATATCATCTGAATTAGGGTGAACACCTGTACTAGGTCAGAGGTATCAACTAGACCATGGTGAACACGGTACTACCTGGAGTAAGGTCAGAAGTAGTAAACCGACACCAGGATCCCATGGGAGTCCATATTTATATGACTGCTTGTGTTTGTATTATTGATATTACTGCGTGTGTATTTATACTATACTACCGTATATTTGTATTGCCGTATATTTGTACTGCCGTGTATTTGTACTGCCGTGTATTTGTACTGCCGTGTATTTGTACTGCTGTATATTTGTACTGCCGTATATTTATGCTACCGTGTATTTATACTATCGTGTATTTATTCTACTTCGTATATATATTTATTCTATATATCGTATATATATTTATTCTATTTATTCTACTTCGTATTTTTGCAATTTCGCATTTATTGCACTGTTTACATTACGTTGCATTTATACTATTTATAATATTGTTTACCTACATTTATAACATTGTTTACCTGCATTTTTTTTAAGAGCGGGAGGGAAAGTAGAGTCAGCGGGTATGTGAGAGGAAACCGCCTTACCAAGAGCAAACTGACCATACCACGGGCGGGGTTAGAACCCGCGATTAGAGTCATGTTAGGAGCAAACTGGTTCAGCGTCTGCCTAGCACAGATGCCAACGTCAGGATAAAGTGAAGGGAAGTGACCTCAGATCTGGCGGTAGGTCACCAGCCCCTGTAAACACGTATTCATCAGATGACAAATTCTGGCTTCAGCACATTACTGAGCACTCATTTGAGCTAGCTCGCCAGTATTATCCTACTTGTCTTTGCAAGAGTTGAGCCATAGCGCCTGGCCTAGCCTCTTAACCAGTGTCGATCAGGTTTTCTGATTCCCGACCTCCCGATCATATTATGTTTGCCTTCAACACTTAAGATCGTCCCATTAGCCATTCTGATACTGAAAAAAATACTTCCTACTACAGTCCCTGAAGCTCAACTGCCTTATTAGGTACCATCTGCGTCCCCAGACTTCAATAAGTCTCCCCTCATAATGCAATATATATATATATATATATATATATATATATATATATATATATATATATATAGTATATGTATATATAGTATATATAGTATATATATAATGTATGTATGTATGTATGTATATATATATTTCTTCTTCTTTCAACACACCGGCCGTATCCCACCGAGGCAGGGTGGCCCAAAAGGAAAAAAGAAAGTTTTTCCTTTTACATTTAGTAATATATACAGGAGAAGAGGTTACTAGCCCCTTGCTCCCGGCATTTTAGTCGCCTCTTACAACACGCATGGCTTACGGAGGAAGAATTCTGTTCCACTTCCCCATGGAGGTAAGAGGAAATAAACAAGAATAAGAACTAGTAAGAAAAATGGAAGAAAACCCAGAGGGGTGTGTATATACATATATGCTTGTACTTGTATGTGTAGTGTGACCTAAGTGTAAGTAGAAGTAGCAAGACGTACCTGAAACCTTGCATGTTTATGAGACAGAAAAATGGACACCAGCAATCCTACCATCATGTAAAACAATTACAGGTTTCCGTTTTACACTCACTTGGCAGGACGGTAGTACCTCCCTGGGCGGTTGCTGTTTACCAACCTACTACCTAGGGTATATATATATATATATATATATATATATATATATATATATAAATATATATATATATATATATATATATATATACATATATATATATACATATATATATATATATATATATATATATATATATATATATATATATATACATATATATATATATATACATATATATATATATATATATATATATATATATATATATATATATATATATATATATATATATATATATATATATATATATATATATATATGTATGTATGTATGTATATATAATGTCAGCTACTCCGTTATGGAAAGCTTAAGGAATTAAAAGCTAGAGCGGGGTATAAAACAAATTCTAATCACACAATAGAGCGAGAAGCTAATGTGAAGGACTTAGGAGTGATAAATGTAAGAGGATCTCAGCTTCAAGGACCACAACGTCTTTATCCCAACTGCGAAGAAAATGATGGGATGAATAATGAGAACCTTCAAGACAAGGGATGCCAAACCAGTGATAATCTATTTAAGTCAATTGTTCTATCTAAGCCGGAATACGGCTGTACACTAACAACCCCTTTCAAGGCGGATGAAATAGCAGATCTAGAGAATGTACAGAGGACCTTCACTGCACGTATAAATTCAGTAAAGCACCGCAGTTACTGGGAACGTTTGAAGACCCCTGACCTGTACTTCTTTGAGCACAGGTGAAAAAGGTCAATCATAACTTGCACCTGGAAAACTCTAGAGGGACTGGTTCCAAATCTGCACACAGAAATCACTCCCTGTGAAAGCAAAAGGCTCGACAGACGGTGCAACATACTCCCAATAAAAAGCATGGGTGCCATGAGTACACTGAGAGAAAATACAACAAGTGTCAGCCTCCCATCATACATAAAAGGTATTACCAATAAACTTCTATTTGTCTTCAAGAAGAAACCAGACAGATACCTAAAACTACTGCCAGACCAATCCCGGCTGAGGATCATACGTTGGACCGATTATGGCAAGCGGTAACATCCTGGTTGATCCTGGGAAAGAAACATGGCTTGTGAATCAGGCTGCCCAGTCTATGTGGCATTTGTGTGGCCCAGTGGACTAGAGCGCTGCCTCAGAATCTTGACCATTCTCAGCAGTAGTTTCGAATCCTATATGTAACAAGTCGGCCGTCTCCCACCGAGGCAGGGTAACCCAAAAAGAAAGAAAATCCCCAAAAAGAAAATACTTTCATCATCATTCAACACTTTCACCTCACTCACACATAATCACTGTTTTTACAGAGGTGCTGAGAATATATCAGCATAGAAGCATATACGTATAAAGATACACAACATATCCCTCCAAACTGCCAATATCCCAAACCCCTCCTTTAAAGTGTAGGCATTGCACTTCCCATTTCCAGGACTCAAGTCCGGCTATATAAAAATAACTGTATTTCCTTAATTCCTTCAATAAATATTACCCTGCTCACACTCCAACAGCTCGTCAGGTCCCAAATACCATTCGTCTCCATTCACTCCTATCTAACATGCTCATGCACGCTTGCTGGAAGTCCAAGCCCCTCGCCTACAAAACCTCCTTTACCCCCTCCCTCCAACCTTTTCGAGGACGACCCCCTACCCCGCCTTCCTTTCCCTACAGATTTATACTCTCTCCATGTCGTTCGACTTTGATCCATTCTCTCTAAATGATCAAACCATCTCAACAACCCCTCTTCAGCCCTCTGACTAATACATTTATTAACTCCACACCTCCTAATTTCCACACTCCGAATTTTCTGCATAATATTTACACCACACATTGCCCTTAGACAGGACATCTCCACTGCCTCTAACCGTCTCCTCGCTGCAGCATTTACAACCCAAGCTTCACACCCATATAAGAGTGTTGGTACCACTATACTTTCATACATTCCCTTCATTGCCTCCATAGATAACGTTTCTTGTCTCCACATATACCTCAACAGCTCACTCACCTTTTTTCCTTCATCAATTCTATGATTAACCTCATCCTTCATAAATCCATCCGCTGACACGTCAACTCCCAAAAATCTGAAAACATTCACTTCTTCCATACTCCTCCTCTCCAATTTGATATCTAATTTTTCTTTATTTAAATCATTTGATCACCTTACTCCTTTCTATGTACACTTTCAACTTTCTACCTTTACACACTCTCCCAAACTCGTCCACCAACCTTTGCAATTTCTCTCTAGAATCTTCCATAAGCACAGTATCATCAGTAAAAACTGTGTCAAATCCCATTTTGTATTTGATTCCCCATAATTTAATCACACCCCTCTCCCGAACACCCTAGCATTTACTTCTTTTACAACCCCATCTATAAATATATTAAACAACTATGGTGACATTACACATCCCTGTCTAAGACCTACTTTTACCGTGAAGTAGTCTCCCTCTCTTCTACACACCCTAACCTGAGCCTCACTATCCTCATAAAAATTCTTTTCAGCATTTAGTAACTTACCGCCTATTCCATATACTTGCAACATCTGCAACATTGCTCCCCTATCCACTCTATCATAAGCCTTTTCTAAATCCATAAATGCAATAAAAACTTCCTTACCTTTATCTAAATACTGTTCACATATATGGTTCAATGTAAACACTTGATCTACACATCCCCTACCCACTCTAAAACCTCCTTGCTCACCCGCTATCCTACATTCTGTCTTACCTCTAATTCTTTCAATAATATCCCTACTGTACAATTTTCCTGGTATACTCAGTAAACTAATTCCTCTATAATTTTTACATTCTCTTTTGTCCCCCTTCCCTTTATATAAAGGGTCTATACATGCTCTCTGCAAATCTCTAGGTACTTTCCCCTCTTTCATACATTAAACAAAAATACCAACCAGTCTAACACTGTATCCCCCCCCTTGCTTTTAACATTTCTGTCATGATCCCATCAGTTCCAGCTGCTTTACCCCCTTTCATTCTACGTAATGCCTCATGCACCTCCCCCAAACTCACATCCTGCTCTTCTTCACTCCTAAAAGATGTAATACCTCCCTGGCCAATGCATGAAATTACCTCCTCCCTTTCTTCGTCAACATTTAAAAGTTCCTCAAAATATTCCCGCCATCTATCCAATACCTCCATCTCTCCATCTACTAACTCCCCTACTCTGTTTTTAACTGATAAATCCATTCTTCACCTTTCTTTTACTCTCCATATACTCTGCTCTTTTTATAACACTTCTGCTTTGTAAAAACCTCTCATAAGCTACCTTCTTCTCTTTTATCACACCCTTTACTTCATTATTCTACCAAGCACTCCTCTTTCCTCCTGCACCCACCCTCCTATAACCACAAACTTCTGCCCTATATTCTAATACTGCATTTTTAAAACTATTCCAACCCTCTTCAACCCCCTCCCCCCACTACTCATACTTGCACTAGCCCACCTTTCTGCCAATAGTCGCTTATATCTCACCCGAACTTCCTCCTCCCTTAGTTTATACACTTTCACCTCTCTCTTATTTGTTGTTGCCATTTTCCTCTTGTCCCATCTACCTCTTACTCTAACTGTAGCTACAACTAAATAATTATCCAACATATCAGTTGCCCCTCTATAAACATGTACATCCTGGAGCCTACCCATCAACCCTTTATCCACCAATACATAATCTAACAAACTACTTTCATTACGTGCTATATCATATCTTGTATATTTATTTACCCTCTTTTTCATAAAATATGTATTACTTATTACCAAACCTCTTTCTACATATAGCTCAATTAAAGGGTCCCCATTTTCATTTACCCCTGGCACCCCAAATTTACCTACTACTCCCTCCACAACATTTTTCCCCACTTTAGCATTGAAATCCCCAACCACAAGTACACTCACACTTGGTTCAAAACTCCCCACACATTCACTCAACATTTCCCAAAATCTCTCTCCTCTACACTTCTCTCTTCTCCAGGGGCGTATACGCTTACTATAACCCACTTTTCACATCCAACCTTTATTTTACTCCACATAATCCTTGAATTAATACATTTATACTCCCTCTTTTCCTGCCATGGCTTATCTTTCAACATTATTGCTACTCCTTCTTTAGCTCTACCTCTATTTGAAACCCCTGACCTAATCCCATTTATTTCTCTCCACTGAAACTCTCCCACCCGCTTCAACTTTGTTTCACTTAAAGCCAGGACATCCAGCTTCTTCTTATTCATAACATCCACAATCATCTCTTTCTTACCATTCGCACAACATCCATGCACATTCAAACATCCCACTTTGACAACTTTCTTCTTATTCTTTTTAGTAATCATTACAGGAAAAGGGGTTACTAGCCCACTGTTCCAGCATTTTAGTTGACTTTTACAACACGCATGGCTTACGGAGAAACGATTCTTATTCCATTTCCCTATGGATATAAAAGGCAAAGTAATAAGAACAAGAACTATTAAGATAAAATCTAAGAAAACTCAGATGAGTGTGTATAAATAAACGTGTACATGTATGTTTAGTGTGACCTAAGTGTAAGTAGATGTAGCAAGACGTACCTGTAATCTTGCATATTTATGAGACAGGCAAAAGACACCAGCAATCCTACCATCATGTAAAACAATTACAGGCTTTCGTTTTACACTCACTTGGCAGGACGGTAGTACCTCCCTGGGTGGTTGCTGTCTACCAACCTACTATATATATATTCTTTCTTTCTTTCAACACACCGGCCGTATCCCACCGAGGCAGGGTGGCCCAAAAGGAAAAACGAAAGTTTCTCCTTTTACATTTAGTAATATATACAGGAGAAGAGGTTACTAGCCCCTTGCTCCCGGTATTTTAGTCGCCTCTTACAACACGCATGGCTTAAGGAGGAAGAACTCTATTCCACTTCCCCATGGAGATAAGAGGAAATAAACAAGAATAAGAACTAGAAAGAAAATAGAAGAAAACCCAGAGGGGTGTGTATATATATATGCTTGTACATGTATGTGTAGTGTGACCTAAGTGTAAGAAGAAGTAGCAAGACGTACCTGAAACCTTGCATATTTATGAGACAGAAAAATGGACACCAGCAATCCTACCATCATGTAAAACAATTAGAGGCTTTCGTTTTACATTCACTTGGCAGGACGGTAGTACCTCCCTGGGTGGTTGCTAAACGCTCTCCCTCGGCCTAGGAGTTTTAAAGTTCCCGGGCCTAGGGAAGGAGTTTAGTTAGGTTACAGTTGGTGCTTCTGACAGAATGTAATACAGTATTAGCTCCGAATCCTTCCTATTAGAGGCCTGGGTTAGCCTAGACGGTAGCGTGTCGGACTGGGTTAGAGTCCCTCGTCCACCATTCTGTTTATTCGCCGATAGTTGTTTATTACAACTTAATCTGAGTTCATATATATATATATACCTGGAGAGGGTTTCAGGGGTCAACGCCCCCGCGGCCCGGTCTGTATGTTGTTTATATTGTCTCTGTATTAAGATTAATGTTTCCGCAACAAATGTCTTAAAACAGGAACTCTCACTCACTTAATGAAGTGGTCGTAGGAAAGCTAGTTATTAGGAAGGAGACAAATTCAAGAAAACGTGCTTAGAACTGCCCTAATTTCTACATCCAACACCATCGTGCAAAACCAGATGAGTTTCCGAATGACTAAAACCCTTGGCAACAGACGTTGGTCAGAACCAACGTTCAAGCTTGAGTCTCCTCGACTTCAACGCGTCACTGCCTCACCAACCTCTCCTCTCTCCAGCCTGTATATAATTACCCTCTTCAAATTATATTCCATTAATTAGAAAATCCTGCTGTACAGGTAAGACATTGTCTTAATAGTTTCCTAAAACTGCACTTCACGTCTTTGTTACATAGGTAGTTAATATTAACGGAGAACAAGGGGCCTTGACGCCCCTACCTGAAATCCTGCCACACCACTCTGCTCCCTAATTCCTGGTGGACGATATTGTGCCTATCTCATGATTAGCAGACACAGACTCGAGCCTCCTCACACGGAGTTATGGTTTCAGGTATGATTAATGATCGATTAATACTGATGATGACGACGACGACGATGATTATGATGACACTACACTGTAGTGTCTTTGTTTTTTATATGGGGTGGAGGGCCTACTGTCCTCTTGTATGATCTTCGTAAGGAGTAAACCAGGCTGGAAAGACAGCTGAAGTCCCTGGCTATATGACCAAAACCTCCAGTGAGTGGATCATCGTATAACTAATGAACGTACCAGATAAATTTTCGTATTTCTTATGAACAAATACAACGCCAGCAGGAGATACCTGATACACCCTGGCCTCCTCGACGGGTGTAACGGTGTGAACTAGTTTCACTTCTGACATTAGTATGTACGTATGTGCACTACCTGAGCCACAGCTATGCTACTCTCCAGGCAAACAAAATTTCCATGTACACCCCGCACTGCCAGACGTAAGCTACCCGACTTTTTGAAATTCGTTATTTTTTTAAATTATGCAAAATATACATTAATATACGTTAATTTAACCAAACCTAACCTAATCGAGAATAAATAATTATTAAAATTACCATGAAATCTCAAACATGTACAAATGTACTGGCTACACTACTTGGAGGACAAAACACAGTAAAGTAAGCCAGTTTTATTACATGTACTCGCTCAGTTTTCTGTTTATTGGGATATTAGGATAAATTTTCAATTAATTAAGCAGGTGATTACTGCAACCGTGCACTCGCCAACCAAACCTAGCTAACAGTATTTCCCACAATTGTTAGATTTGCTTTTTTGCAAAAAACATATTCCGAAATAAATTATTACAAAAAAAAATGATGACTACAGAACTAATTTGTTATGTTTAAAATAGATACACAATACCGATACCAAGTTTTCGGCCGATACCAATCCTGTGTTCGGCCGATTACAGATTTCCAAATTTTCGGCTGATACCTATATTTTTCCTATTTTTTTTTAAGTATAATAACTATATTCAATATATATAAGAAAATGCTTATTGCTCAATAGGTATTAAATAACCCAGGGAGGTTAAATATTAATCAGCTTAATTTCTCGGATATGACTCTTTACTAATTAGTCACCCCCGTGAGGTGAGGCTTACAAGTAAAAAGAAAAAAAAACATCAAATTTCTGAATCTATCTCCATTTTTAGTAATATGACACCTGAAATTATAATATATATATATATATATATATATATATATATATATATATATATATATATATATATATATATATATATATATATATATTATATTATATATTATATCACACTGGCCGATTCCCACCAAGGCAGGGTGGCCCAAAAAAGAAAAACTTTCACCATCATTCACTCCATCACTGTCTTGCCAGAAGGGTGTTTTACACTACAGTTTTTAAACTGCAACATTAACACCCCTCCTTCAGAGTGCAGGCACTGTACTTCCCATCTCCAGGACTCAAGTCCAGCCTGCCGGTTTCCCTGAACCCCTTCATAAATGTTACTCTGCTCACACTCCAACAGCACGTCAAGTATTAAAAACCATTTGTCTCCATTCACTCCTATCAAACACGCTCACGCATGCCTGCTGGAAGTCCAAGCCCCTCGCACACAAAACCTCCTTTACCCCCTCCCTCCAACCTTTCCCAGGCCGACCCCTACCCCGCCTTCCTTCCACTACAGACTGATACACTCTTGAAGTTATTCTGTTTCGCTCCATTCTCCCCACATGTCCGAACCACCTCAACAACCCTTCCTCAGCCCTCTGGACAACAGTTTTGGTAATCCCGCACCTCCTCCTAACTTCCAAACTACGAATTCTCTGCATTATATTCACACCACACATTGCTCTCAGACATGACATCTCCACTGCCTCCAGCCTTCTCCTCGCTGCAACATTCATCACCCATGCTTCACACCCATATAAGAGCGTTGGTAAAACTATACTCTCATACATTCCCCTCTTTGCCTTATATGTTTCACTGTAAACACCTGGTCCACACACCCCCTACCTTTCCTAAAGCCTCCTTGTTCATCTGCTATCCTATTCTCCGTCTTACTCTTAATTCTTTCAATAATAACTCTACCATACACTTTGCCAGGTATACTCAACAGACTTATCCCCCTATAATTTTTGCACTCTCTTTTATCCCCTTTGCCTTTATACAAAGGAACTATGCATGCTCTCTGCCAATCCCTAGGTACCTTACCCTCTTCCATACATTTATTAAATAATTGCACCAACCACTCCAAAACTATATCCCCACCTGCTTTTAACATTTCTATCTTTATCCCATCAATCCCGGCTGCCTTACCCCCTTTCATTTTACCTACTGCCTCACGAACTTCCCCCACACTCACAACTGGCTCTTCCTCACTCCTACAAGATGTTGTTCCTCCTTGCCCTATACACGAAATCACAGCTTCCCTATCTTCATCAACATTTAACAATTCTTCAAAATATTCCCTCCATCTTCCCAATACCTCTAACTCTCCATTTAATAACTCTCCTCTCCTATTTTTAACTGACAAATCCATTTGTTCTCTAGGCTTTCTTAACTTGTTAATCTCACTCCAAAACTTTTTCTTATTTTCAACAAAATTTGTTGATAACATCTCACCCACTCTCTCATTTGCTCTCTTTTTACATTGCTTCACCACTCTCTTAACCTCTCTCTTTTTCTCCATATACTCTTCCCTCCTTGCATCACTTCTACTTTGTAAAAACTTCTCATATGCTAACTTTTTCTCCCTTACTACTCTCTTCACATCATCATTCCACCAATCGCTCCTCTTCCCTCCCGCACCCACTTTCCTGTAACCACAAACTTCTGCTGAACACTCTAACACTACATTTTTAAACCTACCCCATACCTCTTCGACCCCATTGCCTATGCTCTCATTAGCCCATCTATCCTCCAATAGCTGTTTATATCTTACCCTAACTGCCTCCTTTTAGTTTATAAACCTTCACCTCTCTCTTCCCTGATGCTTCTATTCTCCTTGTATCCCATCTACCTTTTACTCTCAGTGTAGCTACAACTAGAAAGTGATCTGATATATCTGTGGCCCCTCTATAAACATGTACATCCTGAAGTCTACTCAACAGTCTTTTATCTACCAATACATAATCCAACAAACTACTGTCATTTCGCCCTACATCATATCTTGTATACTTATTTATCCTCTTTTTCTTAAAATATGTATTACCTATAACTAAACCCCTTTCTATACAAAGTTCAATCAAAGGGCTCCCATTATCATTTACACCTGGCACCCCAAACTTAACTACCACACCCTCTCTAAAAGTTTCTCCTACTTTAGCATTCAGATCCCCTACCACAATCACTCTCTCACTTGGTTCAAAGGCTCCTATACATTCACTTAAAATCTCCCAAAATCTCTCTCTCTCCTCTGCATTCCTCTCTTCTCCAGGTGCATACACGCTTATTATGACCCACTTCTCGCATCCAACCTTTACTTTAATCCACATAATTCTTGAATTTACACATTCATATTCTCTTTTCTCCTTCCATAACTGATCATTCAACATTACTGCTACCCCTTCCTTTGCTCTAACTCTCTCAGATACTCCAGATTTAATCCCATTTATTTCCCCCCACCGAAACTCCCCTACCCCCTTCAGCTTTGTTTCGCTTAGGGCCAGGACATCCAACTTCTTTTCATTCATAACATCAGCAATCATCTGTTTCTTGTCATCTACACTACATCCACGCACATTTAAGCATCCCAGTTTTATAAAGTTTTTCTTCTTCTCTTTTTTAGTAAGTGTCTACAGGAGAAGGGGTTACTAGCCCATTGCTCCCGGCATTTTAGTCGCCTCATACGACACGCATGGCTTACGGAGGAAAGATTCTTTTCCACTTCCCCATGGACAATAGAAGAAATAAAGAAGGACAAGAGCTATTTAGAAAAAGGAGAAAAACCTAGATGTATGTATATATATATGCATGTGCGTGTCTGTGAAGTGTGACCAAAGTGTAAGTAGGAGTAGCAAGATATCCCTGTTATCTAGCGTGTTTATGAGACAGAAAAAGAAACCAGCAATCCTACCATCATGCAAAACAGTTACAGGTTTCTGTTTCACAGTCATCTGGCAGGACGGTAGTACTTCCCTGGGTGGTTGCTGTCTATATATATTATTTTATTTTATTATCACACTGGCCTATTCCCACCAAGGCAGGGTGGCCCGAAAAAGAAAAACTTTCACCATCATTCACTCCATCACTGTCTTGCCAGAACGGTGCTTTACACTACAGTTTTTAAACTGCAACATTAACACCCCTCCTTCAGAGTGCAGGCACTGTACTTCCCATCTCCAGGACTCAAGTCCGGCCTGCCTGTTTCCCTGAACCCCTTCATAAATGTTACTTTGCTCGCACTCCAACAGCACGTCAAGTATTAAAAACCATTTGTCTCCATTCACTCCTATCAAACACGCTCACGCATGCCTACTGGAAGTCCAAGCCCCTCGCACACAAAACCTCCTTTACCCCCTCCCTCCAACGTTTCCTAGGCCGACCCCTACCCCGCCTTCCTTCCACTACAGACTGAAACACTCTTGAAGTCACTCTGTTTCGCTCCATTCTCTCTACATGTCCGAACCACCTCAACAACCCTTCCTCAGCCCTCTGGACAACAGTTTTGGTAATCCCGCACCTCCTCCTAACTTCCAAACTACGAATTCTCTGCATTATATTCACACCACACATTGCCCTCAGACATGACATCTCCACTGCCTCCAGCCTTCTCGCTGCAACATTCATCACCCATGCTTCACACCCATATAAGAGCGTTGGTAAAACTATACTCTCATACATTCCCCTCTTTGCCTCCAAGGACAAAGTTCTTTGTCTCCACAGACTCCTAAGTGCACCACTCACCCTTTTCCCCTCATCAATTCTATGATTCACCTCATCTTTCATAGACCCATCCGCTGACACGTCCACTCCCAAATATCTGAATACATTCACCTCCTCCATACTCTCTCCCTCCAATCTGATATCCAATCTTTCATCACCTAATCTTTTTGTTATCCTCATTACCTTACTCTTTCCTGTATTCACTTTTAATTTTCTTCTTTTGCACACCCTACCAAATTCATCCACCAACCTCTGCAGCTTCTCTTCAGAATCTCCCAAGAGCACACACACACACACACACACACACACACACACACACATATATATATATATATATATATATATATATATATATATATATAGAGAGAGAGAGAGAGAGAGAGAGAGAGAGAGAGAGAGAGAGAGAGAGAGAGAGAGAGAGAGAGAGAAATATATATAGAGAAATATATATATAGAAATATATATATAGAGAAATATATATAGAGAAATTCCAAGCGCTTTCGTGACTACTCACATTATCATAGTTCCTTGATAATGTGAGTAGTCACGAAAGCGCTTGGAATTTCTCTCTTCTTTCAGAGTGGTTGTTTTGCATATTCTGAAATCACCTGTTTACTGTGATCTTATTGCATATATATATATATATATATATATATATATATATATATATATATATATATATATATATATATATAGATAGATAGATAGATAGATAGATAGATAGATAGATATAAATATATATATATATATATATATATATATATATATATATATATATATATATATATTACACTGATATTTAAAATTAAATATTTTCAAAATGAAGCTGAGGAACATCAGCATCTACTCATTTCTGGAAGTTAATCTGTTTCTATGAGAAGAGTAGATGCTCCCTCCAGTTCTGAACAATGTTTCACTCTTTACTGAATAGAGGATGAACTCGGATATTTACTAGATAGGTTTGCCAGAGAAGGAAGAATTATCATATTTTCTCTCCACACTAGTGGATTTCCTTCTTAAGGCAATAACGCCAGTGTCATATATTTGCCTACATTTGTTTTTATATTTGTGATAACACGAATACCAGTGAGTGTGTTTTTGGATTCCGCTTTTTGTGATAGGGAAGAGGATCCCGAGGCAGATGTTTGTGACGTGCTGTTGTTGGGAATACCGGCTACAGTTTCTTCAAACAATTTGTTAAAACCACACTCGTCAAGTTCTCAAATACCTATTACATCATCCTGAGTTTCTTCATTAGACTAGATGTTGCTTGATGCTGCTAACAAACAAGCTACATTCGCTGACTATTTTAGCTGTTGGATTCTCTCTTGAGTACTTTCGTCTCTTTCAAGAAGAGTTAGACATTGAGAAAAACGTAGCTAAGTTGAGGGAAGAAGACTATCACTTGTACATTAAAGGGCCTAAAATCTGAAACTCCCTGCCTGAAAACTCCAGAACTGCAGACACAACCATCACTTTCAAAACTACCGTTAAAAAACATCTTATCTCCCTGACACACCTCACCGTCAGTTAACTACACGAAAACTACCTATTCTCTTACTTGTATTATGGACACATAAAAACAAACTAGACCTACTCTCGATATCTGTGATTCCCCCCAATTTGCACTTACACTCGCCCAAATGACTGTAAACTTAAAATTTCGAATCAAGCTATTGCCTAACAAATCTTAAACTAGTCATATGTCTGCCTGAGATACTCCAATATAGGAGCTTTAATAGAAACTGTGTATCATGCCAAAAAAAAAAAAAACCATTCTCATTGCTAAAGTTACAAACAGAGAAATATGCTCTATAACCTGTATCAATATAATTAAAATTATTATTAGTCTGCCCGAAATGCCTAGTCATGCAAGGCATGATAGTGGCCCTCTTTGTAATTAGTATTTTGTATTATGTAAACCACACATTGTAACCAATATTTTATAATATGTAAACCCCGCATTGTAATCTTTACAGAGAAATAAACATTGGAAGAGTACACTGCAGATAATTTTAATTCCTCCAGTACAGCTATGGATGCGCCTTTCTTTCTTTTTTTCCCTTTCCTTCCTAGGTTACTCCACTTTCCTCCTTGAGTTTTTCAAACCTCATATCCGCTTGTCACAGAGATGCTCTCCTCTTGTTTAGCTGGTCCCTGAGGAATGCCAAATCTTCGTCCAATGTTTGCTTCAGGGAAGATTCAAACACAGCTTCTTTGTCTTTTGGGTTGGCTTTCCTCTCTCTTCTGGAGCTTTCTCCACTTATAAGAGAACTCGAATTTCCCAGTCGCAGGATACTTGGTCGTTGTCGGAAGTTGGGCTCTCTTCCAAAATTCCAGAAGTTTCACAAAAGGACTCCTGTATGTCTAAGTGGTAGAAGAAGAAACTCCAAGCTAGTTCTTTTGTCGAAAGGTGAGCTCATTGGCCCCACAAAATAAATTTGGGAGTTTGTCCTTGTTATTGTATCACATGCCATTAAACTGAAACAAAGCCAACTGTGAAGTGAAAGATAAACAAAATCATTAGTTAAATTCAACAGGATTTTCATTTTTTTTCAGCCTCAGCATAGTCACGGCATGGCTTGGTAAAAGAATATCTGAAAAATATTTAACATGCTAGTCCCTCACCAGAAACTGCATAAAAGCATATTATGCTCCTGGAAATAATTTATTTTTTATGCCTACCCTTAAGTATACACTACCAGAACATAAACTTGTAACAAATAAAAAAGAAGTGTCAAATAAACAGTATAAAGACTAAAAGAACATACCAAGGAGACCATGCTACTACAGATGGAGGCAGATAGGTAGTGACCACATGCTTACGCTGAGGTGTTACGACACCATGAAATCAGTGGAATAGTAAAACATTTTATCTCAGATGACTTTCGAAAGATCCGAACCCATACTCCTTACATAACAACCAGGGCGAAATATCAGCAATACCGTGCTTTAAAGCACTACACCAGCAAATCTCTATAATTCTGGGTAGAAGGTCATCAACTGCACATGAGAATCAAAACTTGGTTTGGTCTACTTTTTAACGAAGCTGTAAACTAAAGCTTGCTATACCAAATATGTACTAATTTTCTGCACACAGTATACATATTTTATGTATGTATAATGTTTTATTTATTATCAAGTCAAAATGTATACTCAAGATACTAAAAGAGACTGCCAAACCCTTAGCAATACAGTTGCTGAACAATGCCTATCATCGGCACCAACTGTCTAGCTGAACTGCTACCACTGCTACTCACTTCTCCTTACTTCTGCCAATATAATCCCCTTACATCAGGTACAATTTTGCCTTGAAAAAATATGTTGTACAGGCGAAACGTTGTATAGTTTCTAATTACAGCTTTTTTGTCTATTTTCTAAAACTCTTCGATATTTCTATATCATCTAATTGATAATTTACCTCGAACTTAAAATTGTTTCAATTTCATTATTGTATATTGCTGATGATTGTTCAACCATTTACTCATAACTTCAAACATACGTATAAGTGTTTCAATCTCATTGTTTTGAAATGTACTAAATTGTAATACTTCATATTGTAAATTGTTTTAACTTGTTCTAAATTGTAATACTGTACTTTTCATAAACTATGTCAAAACTGTACTTATTTACCTGGGGAGTTTACCTGGAGAGAGTTCCGGGGGTCAACGCCCCCGCGGCCCGGTCTGAGACCAGGCCTCCTGGTGGATCAGAGCCTGATCAACCAGGCTGTTGCTGCTGGCTGCACGCAAACCAACATACGAGCCACAGCCCGGCTGATCCGGAACTGACTTTAGGTGCTTGTCCAGTGCCAGCTTGAAGACTGCCAGGGGTCTGTTGGTAATCCCCCTTATGTGTGCTGGGAGGCAGTTGAACAGTCTCGGGCCCCTGACACTTATTGTATGGTCTCTTAACGTGCTAGTGACACCCCTGCTTTTCATTGGGGGGATGGTGCATCGTCTGCCAAGTCTTTTGCTTTCGTAGTGGGTGATTTTCGTGTGCAAGTTCGGTACTAGTCCCTCTAGGATTTTCCAGGTGTATATAATCATGTATCTCTCCCTCCTGCGTTCCAGGGAATACAGGTTTAGGAACCTCAAGCGCTCCCAATAATTGAGGTGTTTTATCTCCGTTATGCGCGCCGTGAAAGTTCTCTGTACATTTTCTAGGTCGGCAATTTCACCTGCCTTGAAAGGTGCTGTTAGTGTGCAGCAATATTCCAGCCTAGATAGAACAAGTGACCTGAAGAGTGTCATCATGGGCTTGGCCTCCCTAGTTTTGAAGGTTCTCATTATCCATCCTGTCATTTTTCTAGCAGATGCGATTGATACAATGTTATGGTCCTTGAAGGTGAGATCCTCCGACATGATCACTCCCAGGTCTTTGACGTTGGTGTTTCGCTCTATTTTGTGGCCAGAATTTGTTTTGTACTCTGATGAAGATTTAATTTCCTCATGTTTACCATATCTGAGTAATTGAAATTTCTCATCGTTGAACTTCATATTGTTTTCTGCAGCCCACTGAAAGATTTGGTTGATGTCTGCCTGGAGCTTTGCAGTGTCTGCAATGGAAGACACTGTCATGCAGATTCGGGTGTCATCTGCAAAGGAAGACACGGTGCTGTGGCTGACATCCTTGTCTATGTCGGATATAAGGATGAGGAACAAGATGGGAGCGAGTACTGTGCCTTGTGGAACAGAGCTTTTCACCGTAGCTGCCTCGGACTTTACTCTGTTGACGACTACTCTCTGTGTTCTGTTAGTGAGGAAATTATAGATCCATCGACCGACTTTTCCTGTTATTCCTTTAGCACGCATTTTGTGCGCTATTACGCCATGGTCACACTTGTCGAAGGCTTTTGCAAAGTCTGTATATATTACATCTGCATTCTTTTTGTCTTCTAGTGCATTTAGGACCTTGTCGTAGTGGTCCAATAGTTGAGACAGACAGGAGCGACCTGTTCTAAACCCATGTTGCCCTGGGTTGTGTAACTGATGGGTTTCTAGATGCGTGGTGATCTTGCTTCTTAGGACCCTTTCAAAGATTTTTATGATATGGGATGTTAGTGCTATTGGTCTGTAGTTCTTTGCTGTTGCTTTACTGCCCCCTTTGTGGAGTGGGGCTATGTCTGTTGTTTTTAGTAACTGTGGGACGACCCCCGTGTCCATGCTCCCTCTCCATAGGATGGAAAAGGCTCGTGATAGGGGCTTCTTGCAGTTCTTGATGAACACAGAGTTCCATGAGTCTGGCCCTGGGGCAGAGTGCATGGGCATGTCATTTATCGCCTGTTCGAAGTCATTTGGCGTCAGGATAACATCGGATAGGCTTGTGTTAATCAAATTTTGTGGCTCTCTCATAAAAAATTCATTTTGATCTTCGACTCTCAGTCTGGTTAGCGGCTTGCTAAAAACTGAGTCATATTGGGACTTGAGTAGCTCACTCATTTCCTTGTTGTCATCTGTGTAGGACCCATCTTGTTTAAGTAGGGGCCCAATACTGGACGTTGTTCTCGATTTTGATTTGGCATAGGAGAAGAAATACTTTGGGTTTCTTTCGATTTCATTTATGGCTTTTAGTTCTTCCCGCGATTCCTGACTCCTAAAGGATTCTTTTAGCTTAAGTTCGATGCTTGCTATTTCTCTGACCAGTGTCTCCCTACGCATTTCAGATATATTGACCTCTTTTAGCCGCTCTGTTATTCTTTTCCGTCGCCTGTAAAGGGAGCGCCTGTCTCTTTCTGTTTTACATCTACTCCTCCTTTTTCTTAGAGGAATAAGCCTTGTGCATACATCGAGTGCTACCGAGTTAATCTGTTCTAGGCATAAGTTGGGGTCTGTGTTGCTTAGTATATCTTCCCAGCTTATATCGGTTAGGACTTGGTTTACTTGGTCCCACTTTATGTTTTTGTTATTGAAGTTGAATTTGGTGAATGCTCCCTCGTGACTAATCTCATTATGTCGGTCTGGGGCTCCGCGCATACATGACTGAACCTCAATTATGTTGTGATCTGAGTATATTGTTTTTGATATGGTGATATTTCTTATCAGATCATCATTGTTAGTGAAGATGAGGTCTAGTGTATTCTCCAGTCTAGTAGGCTCTATTATTTGCTGGTTTAAATTGAATTTTGTGCAGAGATTTAAAAGCTCGCGTGAGTGTGAGTTTTCATCAGAGCTGCCTCCTGGTGTTATTACTGCAACAATATTATTTGCTATATTCCTCCATTTTAGGTGCCTTAAGTTGAAATCCCCCAGGAGCAAGATGTTGGGTGCAGGAGCTGGAAGGTTTTCCAGACAGTGGTCAATTTTTAACAGCTGTTCCTGGAATTGCTGGGATGTTGCATCCGGAGGCTTGTAGACTATCACAATGACTAGGTTTTGGTTCTCGACCTTTACTGCTAAAACTTCCACTACATCATTTGAGGCATTTAGCAGTTCTGTGCAAACAAGTGACTCTATACTGAACTGCTCTACTAGACTTATTAAAGTCATATAGCATTACTTAATAGAATACTCCATTCTCTTGTACTCATTGTAAATCATCTAATGACCATATGACCTGTTACTGCCTTATTAGTCTTAAGCTAATTTTAAGTTTGCCCGAAATGCTCTGCATAATAAGAGGCTTTTGGCATGAACACCCAGCTATTATATTCCTTTGTACAACCATGTATCATGTCAAAATAAAATTATTATTATTATTATTATTATTATTATTATTATTATTATTATTATTATTATTATTATCTACTGTTACACTTAGATCGAAACTTTTCCAAAGCTTGCAATAAATTTCTCTTTAATTAACAAGTGGAACAAAATTAACAAAGCGATTGATGGTTTTCAAGTAAACCTAAAAATGAGAGAATGTTTGATGTACCCAACCCCTGTCATCCTTGATCACAAAGTGTTTCTATGTGATAGTAACTGCAGTTCTGCTGGAACAAACTCCTTCGCTCTCTAAACTCCTAGAAGAATGCTTGACGATATCATCATCGTCTTACTGAAGTCTCTCAGCATAGGCTGAGAGATTTCATCACCTCATATACGAAATCCACTTGTAATGAAATATGTAGCTATCACACAACATAGCAGGAGCACACTTTTGATTTATCCAAATTTGTAAATTTGTTTAATAAATGTAAATATCAAAGCATTCGGCTCACAATCAAATGGTTCTGGGTTCGATTCTCGGCCTGATGAAATGTACGAGGAAGTTTCCTTACATCCTCTCAGTCCCTCTCACCTAACAGTAAAAACACATATCTGGATGATATATGATTGGTGAGTGGAAACCAAGAATAAGAATTCGTATGAAAATGTGTGACACTACTGTGCCAAATGCATGCGAAAGTTTAGTACTGCTGAAAGGATTAAGAAGCAAGTAAAGAGTAGCTGCAACTACAGTGCAACTAATGATATAATGAAACAAAATCACTGATCACAATTTCCATATAGCTCATTTCTTTTCAGTACTACAGCGTCATTCTCTATCTTCCTCACCCCATGACCCGACTAAGAACACCTGCCTCTCTTTCCCAGTGGGATCTCCTTTCTCCCTGTCTGGGCGCCTTTTATCAGAGTACCATCTCTCTTTCTCCCTGTCCCTGGGCTCATCCTTCCCAACCACTCCCTAGATACCTGGCCGCCAAGGCTTATCCTCTCCCCGGTTGTCAGAAATGTAAGAAATGTAGGCCTGCTAACCTACACAAGGCAGGTTTCCTAGAAATTAAGACTACTTTTGTGGTACGACACAGGCAAGTGCCGGACGACGCCCGGGCAGCCTTGCTTCCTATTCTGGAAATATGTAAATGACGGTGTCATCACTGGCTGTTACTTGCTTATTTTTCACTCAGACGGTCACAGGGTAAATAGGCACAGGTCTACAGTCTGCTAGAATATATCGAGAATGCAGCCAGGGAGAGGACACTGCAAGACCTTGAAAAGCATAAATTAATCAACGAATCTCAGCATGATTTTACAAAGGGGTGTTCCTGCCTTACGAATTTATTAACTTTTTTCACTAAGGTATTTGAGGAGGTAGATCATGGTAATGAATATGATATTGTGTATATGGACTTCAGTAAGGCTTTTGACAGGGTCCCACATCAGAGACTATTGAGGAAAATTAAAGCACATGGAATAGGAGGAGAGATTTTTTCCTGGATAGAGGCATGGTTGACAAATAGGCAGCAGAGAGTTTGCATAAATGGGGAGAAATCAGAGTGGGGAAGCGTCACGAGCGGTGTTCCACAGGGGTCAGTGTTGGGCCCCCTGCTGTTCACAATCTACATAAACGACATAGATGAGGGCATAAAGAGCGACATCGGCAAGTTTGCCGATGACACCAAAATAGGCCGTCGAATTCATTCTGACGAGGACATTCGAGCACTCCAGGAAGATTTGAATAGACTGATGCAGTGGTCGGAGAAGTGGCAGATGCAGTTTAATATAGACAAATGCAAAGTTCTAAATGTTGGACAGGACAATAACCATGCCACATATAAACTAAATAATGTAGATCTTAATATTACGGATTGCGAAAAAGATTTAGGAGTTCTGGTTAGCAGTAATCTGAAACCAAGACAACAGTGCATAAGTGTTCGCAATAAAGCTAATAGAATCCTTGGCTTCATATCAAGAAGCATAAATAATAGGAGTCCTCAGGTTGTTCTTCAACTCTATACATCCTTGGTTAGGCCTCATTTAGATTATGCTGCACAGTTTTGGTCACCGTATTACAGAATGGATATAAATTCTCTGGAAAATGTACAAAGGAGGATGACAAAGTTGATCCCGTGTATCAGAAACCTTCCCTATGAGGATAGACTAAGGGCCCTGAAACTGCACTCTCTAGAAAGACGTAGAATTAGGGGGGATATGATTGAGGTGTATAAATGGAAGACATGTAGAATTGAATGGATGTATGATAGTAGGGATAACTCAGTAACAGTCCCAGATTTTCGCTTAGCAGATTACGATGGGCTTAGAGAACACTTATCATCTGTTGACTGGGGTAACGAAGAGAGCTATCAATATGACAGTTTTCTGAACACAATACATGCTGCTCAAAGAACGTTTATCCCTTATAAGGAAATTAGATCAAATAGAAATGACCCAAAATGGATGAATAATAGGCTGAAATATCTACTAGGGCATAAGAAAGGAATTTATAGGCGTATCAAAAGAGGCGAGGGTCATCTTATGAATCAGTATATTGACATTAAGAGGGACATTAAAAAGGGGATAAGAAAAGCTAAAAGGGACTATGAAATTAAAGTTGCTAGGGATTCTAAAACTAACCCAAAAAGTTTTTTCCAGGTCTATAGAACAAAAGTCAGAGATAAGATAGGTCCCCTTAAAAATAACTATGGGCATCTTACTGACAAAGAGAATGAAATGTGCTCGATTTTAAATAATTATTTTCTCTCGGTTTTTACACAGGAAGACACTAATAATATTCCGGTAATTAATTTTTATAGTGGATCAGAAGAAGATAAATTATGTAACATCACAGTCACTAGTGAAATGGTTGTGAAGCAGATAGACAGACTGAAGCAAAATAAGTCACCGGGTCCTGATGAGGTTTTTTCAAGGGTTCTAAAGGAATGCAAAATGGAAGTCTGTGAACCATTAACTAATATTTTTAATTTATCTCTTCAAACAGGTGCAGTGTCTGATATGTGGAAGATGGCTAATGTAATTCCTATTTTTAAAACAGGGGACAAGTCGTTACCGTCAAATTACCGCCCAATAAGCCTGACCTCAATTGTAGGCAAATTACTAGAGTCAATTATAGCTGAGATTATAAGAAGCCATCTCGATAAGCATAGCTTGATTAATGATACTCAGCATGGATTCACAAGAGGCCGGTCTTGTCTAACTAATTTATTAACTTTCTTCAGTAAAGCTTTTGAGGCTGTTGACCACGATAAAGAATTTGATATTATTTACTTAGATTTTAGTAAGGCATTTGATAGAGTTCCGCACCAAAGACTGTTGAAGAAAGTAGCAGCTCATGGCATTGGGGGAAGGGTGCTCTCGTGGATCGAATCATGGCTCACAGACAGGAAGCAAAGTGTCCATAAATGGGGTTAAATCCGAGTGGGGATCAGTAACAAGTGGCGTTCCACAGGGATCAGTCTTGGGCCCGTTGTTGTTTATAATATATATCAATGATCTTGATGAAGGAATTACTAGTGATATGAGCAAATTCGCCGATGACACGAAGATAGGTAGGATAATTGATTCAAACGTAGATGTTAGGGAACTTCAGGAGGATTTAGACAAACTCTACTCTTGGTCAGAAAAGTGGCAGATGCAGTTCAATGTAGATAAATGCAAGGTTCTGAAGCTCGGGAGTGTCCATAACCCTAGCACTTATAAGTTAAATAATGTAGAACTTAGCCATACAGATTGCGAAAAGGACTTGGGGATTATGGTAAGCAGCAACCTTAAACCAAGACAGCAATGCCTAAGCGTACGTAATAAGGCAAATAAGATTACTGGGATTTATATCAAGAAGTGTAAGGAACAGAAGTCCAGAGGTCATACTGCAGCTTTATACATCATTAGTAAGGCCTCACCTAGATTATGCAGCTCAGTTCTGGTCTCCATATTACAGAATGGACATAAATTCGTTAGAAAACATTCAGCGTAGGATGACTAAATTAATACATAGCATTAGAAATCTTCCTTATGAAGAAAGATTGAAGACTCTTAAGTTACATTCACTTGTTAGGTAAGACACATATGCAACAGTTAGGTATCTTTATTTCGAAACGTTTCGCCTACACAGTAGGCTTCTTCAGTCGAGTACAGAAAAGTTGATAGAAGCAGAAGATACTTGAAGACGATGTAATCAGTCCATCACCCAAGTATCTTCTGCTTCTATCAACTTTTATGTACTCGACTGAAGAAGCCTACTGTGTAGGCGAAACGTTTCGAAATAAAGATACCTAACTGTTGCATATGTGTCTTACCTAACAACCTGTCGGTATTTTATACCATTTTAATGTTCAGTTACATTCACTTGTTAGACGAAGAATGAGGGGAGACCTGATCGAAGTGTATAAGTGGAAGATAGGTATTAATAAAGGGGATATTAACAAGGTCTTGAGGATATCTCTCCAAGAGAGAACCCGCAGTAATGGATTTAAATTAGATAAGTTTAGATTTAGAAAGGACATAGGAAAGTATTGGTTTGGAAATAGGGTAGTAGATGAGTGGAACAGTCTACCTAGTTGGGTTATTGAGGCTAGGACTTTGGGTAGTTTCAAATTTAGGTTGGATAAATACATGAGTGGGAAGGCAATATAAACACAAATGCAGTATAATGTGATCCTTTATTGACTACGTTTCGCCCACACAGTGGGCTTTTTCAAGTCACAAACAGAACTACCTGGGGTGGAAGGAACGCGAGTATTTATAGTCCGGCTGAGGTCAGGTGAAGAATGCTGCATCTGATGATGTACCGAGTGGGGTTATAGAGTCTAAAAACTTGGGTTTATATTGCCATTGTGTCGGTATTTTATACCATTTATTTCCATGAGTGGGAAGGGTTGGATTTGAGTGGGACTTGCACATCAGAGCTTATTTCTTGGGTAGCATTGAAAATTGGGTAGGTCAAATGTTTGTTAGTGGGATGAATTGTAAAGGACCTGCCTAGTATGGGCCAACAGGCCTGCTGCAGTGTTCCTCCTTTCTTATGTTCTTATGTTCTAAATAGTGTGCTGAAAATATCTAGCCTAGACAGGACTCGCAGCAATGGTTTTAAGTTGGAAAAATTCAGATTCAGGAAGGATATAGGAAAGTACTGGTTTGGTAATAGAGTTGTGGATGAGTGGAACAAACTCCCAAGTACCGTTATAGAGGCCAGAACGTTGTGTAGCTTTAAAAATAGGTTGGATAAATACATGAGTAGATGTGGGTGGGTGTGAGTTAGACCTGATAGCTTGTGCTACCAGGTCGGTTGCCGTGTTCCTCCCTTAAGTCAATGTGACCTGACCTGACTAGGTTGGGTGCATTGGCTTAAGCCGGTAGGAGACTTGGACCTGCCTCGCATGGGCCAGTAGGCCTTCTGCAGTGTTCCATCGTTCTTATGTTCTTATGTTAAGACAGCAGTTAAATGGCACACCGGCGTCGACTCACTCCCATACCCCTGAGTACCACCCCATGCCAGCCCTTCAGCTGGCATGGGAACTACTATAATATATAATACAGCAACTACTATAATATATTTTGCAGTAAGGGTGAAGCTCATAGTAAGATTCACGACCCAGCTAGCACTCACCGGTGAACAACAACAGCGTTGAAGAATGAGACATGTGCAACTTTTGGGAATCACTGCTGTAGAAACTTTTCGCCAGACATAGGCTTCTTCAGTTCAATATAAGGAAAACGGTAGAAGATGAGGAGTTAAGGTAATCAGTCCCTCAGCCCGGAGTCGATGTGTTCAATCCATTAATCTTAAGAAATGTACAGCATATGCGCGAAGTGGTTCAGAAACTGCAGTCAGATGTGTTGAAAAAGCAGGAGGCGGAGTCAACAGTGGAAAAAATCCACTAGTGTAAGTAGGCCATGCCTATAGGTGAAGCAAGAAATGAAGAATTCCCTGTATCAAAATCACAGGATGTTGCTGTGTCTTACAGATGTAATGCAAATAGTTTAGAAACCCGACAAGTTGAAGAATGAGACACTTGTGCAAGATTTGCTTCAATTCACCTGGGACTTCAACTTACTGACTGCAGTATATAAGCCACTTCTCCGCGCATATTATGTATGTTTCTCAAGATTGATGGACCGAACACATCGACTCCAGACTGAGGGACTGGTTACCTAGGGTTAGAAAAACACGGATCAAGAATGTGAGTCGCACGTTTCCTGCAATCACGTATGAAGTATAGAGGGAAGTTTAGCGAGCTTTCATAAGAACATAAGAAAGAAGGAACACTGTAACAGGCCTACTGGCCCATGCAAGGCAGGTCAAAGTCTCCCACCAGCTTAAGCCAATGACCCAACCTAGTCAGGTCAGGTCACATTCACTTAAGGAAGGAGAATGGCATCAAACCTATTAGCACAAGCTAGTCAGGTCCGACTCACACCCACCCACACCCACTCATGTATTTATCAAACCTATTTTTAAAACTACACAAAGTCTTAGCTTCTATGACGGTACTCGGGAGTTTGTTCCACTCATCCACAACTCTATTACCAAACCATTGCTTTCCTATATCCTTCCTGAATCGGATTTTTTCCAATTTAATTAAAACCATTGCTGCGAGCCCTGTCTATGCTAGATATTTTTAGCACGCTATTTACATCCCCTTTATTCCTGCTTTCCATTTATACACCTCAATCATTTCATCCCCTAATTCAACGTCTCTCTAGAGAGTACAGATTCAGGGCCCTCAGTCTATCCTCATAGGGAATATTTCTGATACATGGGATCAACTTTGTCATCCTCCTTTGTATGTTTTCCAGAGCATTTATATCCATTCTGTAATACGGTGACCAAAACTGTGCAGCATAATCTAAATGAGGCCTAACCAAGGCTATATAGAGTTGAAGAACACCCTGAGGACTCCTATTATTTATGCTTCTTGATATGAAGCTAAGGATTCTTTTCGCATTATTGCGAACACTTATGCACTGTTGTGTTGGTTTTAGATTACTGCTAACCAGAACTCTCAAACCCTTTTCGCAATCAGTAATATTAAGATCTGCATTATTTAGTTTATATGTGGCATGGTTATTTTCCTGTCTAATGTTTAAAACTTTGCATTTGTCTATCTTAAACTGCATCTGCCACTTCTCCGACCACTGCATCAGTCTATTTAAATCTTCCTGGAGTGCTGTACTGTCCTCGTCAGAGTTAATTCGTCGGCCTATTTTGGTTTCATTGGCTGTTGCAACCCCTGAATGGGTTGCAATGTATCTTTATATATATTACATGTATATTATCTTTTCATATAATTTTATATTGCTTATATTTGCGATAATAGCTAAATCATAAATGTATTGCTTTACACTATTATTTGACTTAGTTATGTTGTTAGGTAGGATGTAACATATTATGTGCTCAGTTCAAGTCTTGATTGTCTAACTACTGTAATTATCGCTCTTTGCTCGTTTCCCTGCCGGCTTCTTGCTGGGCAGCGACCCACGGAGCTATCACGTGATCGAGGGGGGGTGTCCTCACCTCGCCTGAAGTATTCAGTCTGGTCTAGACTCGCTTGGTGGTTGGACGTATCCCTGACAAGAGCCTAAGTCTCCCTTATTAGCCCTTGTTGGAGGATCGTCTCTGTAGCTTTGTTAGTTCTGTAGAACTCTGTTCACAGAACATTGTATAGACTTAGTGATTTTCGACGTTGTACTGAGGTTGTGTGTCGCTTAGACACTCTGAGTAACTCAGGTCCTGAGCTGTAGCTTCTGACCTAATTTGTACTGGTTTCTGTGTACTGTCACAGTCGGGATTTTCTTATGCTGAACTTAGATTCAGTAGTATAGGAGATGTGTGACTTTTGTGGAGGATCTGCAGATGGTCCCTACTTAGTGTCGCTATATTATCTCCTTGTTCCTGATTCTGTGTCGCAGTTGCTTGTTATATTGCTATTGGGCTTAGCATTCTTTTTATTGTTCAAGCAGACAGTTCTGATTGCCAGTTGGTCAAGAAGTTAGTTTGTGAGGACTTTGTCAGTCACTTGTTTAAGTCTAGTCGAGTCGTTAGACATAGCGAACCACTTAGAGCACTTACACACATACACACAAACTTACTTGTACATATTTGTAATATCTTAACATAAGAACATAAGAAACATAAGAAAGGAGGAACACTGCAGGAGGCCTGTTGGCCCACACTAGGCAGGTCCTTTACAATTCATCCCACTAACAAAACATTTGCCCAACCCAATTTTCAATGCCACCCAAGAAATAAGCTCTGATGTGAAAGTCTCACATAGCGAACCACTTAGAGCACTTACACACATACACACAAACTTACTTGTACATATTTGTAATATCTTATTAAATGTTAATGTACCAGACGGTACTTAAGAATTATAAATGTGATATGTGCTTTCAGCACAATACTATTGTATACAAGAGAAGTGATTATTGTGTACGAAAGGTATATAATACCGACAAGATGAGAGTAAGACACATGTGCAACATCTGAGTATCTTTATTGTAGACGTTTCGCCATCCAGTGGCTTTATCAATACAAATTCCAGGACATAACTTGAAGACAGTAGAACTATGTACAGAAGATGAGGTAATCAGTCCCTCAACCTAGGAGTAGGTGCGAACAGCACCATAGTCATGGAGATTCTGAAGCAGAAGAAAGAATCCTGGCGCTTATATAGTAACGTCATATATAGTAATGTCTTCAAGTTATGTCCTGGAATTTGTATTGATAAAGCCACTGGATGGCGAAACGTCTACAATAAAGATACCCAGATGTTCCACATGTGTCTTACTCTCATCTTGTCGGTATTATATACCTTTCGTACACAACTTGTCAGACACTGCAACATCATGGAATCTTAATTCTGAGGACATGTACATAACCTTCACAACTACGACTACTACTACAACTAACCCATCTCTTTGGGAAGGACCTACTTCCACTGGGGAATCCCGCCCACCAGTGAATTTGCCCTCGTCTGCTTCACCTGACGTTACTATATAAGCGCCAGGATTCTTTCTTCTGCTTCAGAATCTCCACGACTATGGTGCTGTTCGCACCTACTCCTAGGTTGAGGGACTGATTACCTCATCTTCTGTACATAGTTCTACTGTCTTCAAGTTATGTCCTGGAATTTGTATTGATAAAGCCACTGGATGGCGAAACGTCTACAATAAAGATACCCAGATGTTGCACATGTGTCTTACTCTCAGAAGTGATTATTATTAATTTGTTTGAATTGATTAATTTAATTTGATGATATACCTCTAGACGATACTTAATAAATTTATTAAATTTTAATTTCTCTAGTTAGTAGCCTACCAGTTGTAATCCTGAAGCACTATTGAATCATACTGAATTCTAATGGATAATTGGACAAGGATACTGACTAATTGTTACAAAAACCCAGTAACAGGCTGGATGCTAGAAGGGCAGTCCTTTCTAGTATTCACTGGAGATCTCTAAGCTTTTAGAATCGCGTTTTTTGTAACAAATGGGGGCCTGTCCGGGAGGCTCTTGATCCAAGGTGTTGGAGAAATTGTCCAGTTTGACATACTAGTAACTCTATGATCAAACACTTTGAGTACTTTCTAATCTGAAGACTTTGAGTTTAGTCTTGTACAACATACCAGGTGGATGTATGTACTTGACTGAGTCTCTTGATCCAAGGAGATGGAAATACTGTTTATGAGTTCTAACTCTAAAGATATCCAACACTAAAATTCCTATTAGGATTATAGTTTCCAATAATCACTCTCTCGTAGTACATTTATTTTCGTGATGTATGCCAAAGTGAAACAGTTAATTGATACTCTGACTTTGTCTGAGTTAAGTACATTAAAACTTCAGACGTGTTGGCAAGTAGCCAAATATCTCGGTGTGACGTATAACAGGAATTACACCGCAGAAACTGTCAGAGCATTAATTAAAGATATATTGTTTCCTGCTCATACAAAGATGTCTGAGTATGATTCAGATTCAGAAAGCCTAGTGTCACAGTTAGGAAGTATGACTCTATTTGATGAAGTAGAAGAAAGAGCAACTAAGGCAGAAGTGTCTGAGCCTAGTGTAGCTCAGTTCTCGCTCACTCCTTCCCTCACTGACACATTAGTACAAAGTATAGCTGGTAGTATGACTAAGCCTCACGCTAGTACTGTGTATGCTACACCAGTATCTACTTATCCTAGACCAGATCTAGACTCTCTAGGGACGGCTGGACGAAGGTTCCGACCTAAGGACAGTCCAGAAAGACATGTTAATTTCCTTACTCCTCCATTACCCACTGGTCCTATCTCTCAGGAACAGTTTGAGAGGTTGGAATGCCTCATTATGTTGCAGACTGCACAAATAGAGGCACAGAGGAAATTGAACGAAGATTTCCAGAGAGAAAATGTTCGTCTTGGAAGACAACAGACTGATAGATCACAAGACACATTTAATGTGCAGAAAGCTGCCTCTATGGTTCCTAAGTTTTTTGAGTGACTTAGACACCTATTTTGATGTGTTTGAGAACCAGGCACGTGCTATGAACTGGCCACGTAAGCACTGGGCTACAGTGTTGCACACAGCTTTGACAGGAAGAGCTCAAACTTGTACTGCTGCTTTACCATTTGCCAAGTACATTAGTCATGACACTGTCAAACAAACTATTCTAGAGACATATAACATGTTACCCATAAGTAATCAATGTGCATTTCGTACGTTATAACGACGACAAGATCAAACTTGTGTAGAGTTTGCTCGTGAGAAAAAAGTTGCATTTGAGAGATGGTGTAGGTCTGCCAAGTGCAACAACTACGACAGCCTTGTTCAGTTGTTACTACATAAAGAGTTTAACAACTGTATGTCTGCTGACATACAAGAAAATCTGATCGATCATACTACCTCGGATATTCTGGAAACTGCAGCATTAGCAGACAATTACGAGATTTCTCACAAACTTGTACGTACTAAAATGCACCGAAACAAGGTAACTAAAAATTGTCCTAGAAGTTGGCAACCTAAATCAGTTGCTCATTGCCGGCCTGATGTACCTGCTACTGTAACTTCTCATACCTTTACCAGGAAAACACATAATCCTGAATCTGTCTGTGGCTAGACAGAAATCTGATATTGAGAAGAAGAAAGTTAAATGTACCTATTGTAACAGAAAAGGACATGCTAGAGAGTATTGCTATAAGTTAGAAAGAGATACGAGAAGCAGTCGTGCGGCTGGAGCCCCCACTCAAGTCGTATCCTCTTCCAAGCAACAAAGGCACCAAAATCCTAGTAATACCTCTGATCCTACTGTTTTAGATATTACTCAGGACAGATGACTAGTGTCAGAAAGTGTATCTGACCAAAAGATTCGTTCAGCGATGAGTCCTTGCTTTTCGAGAGATAAAGTAGGATTTGACCCATCACATCTGACTGAGATAATTACCTTAAGAGACACTGGCAGTTATCTCACCTTATTGAGAGAAGATGTACTGCCCATAACTGATGATACCTATTGCAAGATAGATGTATTGTTAGAAGCCTATGGTGGGGCTGTTATAAAAGTACCTTTGCACAAAGTTTATATTCAAACAAGTTATTATACTGGTTTTATTTCAGTGGGTATATCCAGTGGTGTATTTCCCATCAGGTCAGTAGACTTGTTGATAGGGAACAATATCCTTCATGCTGGTATATGTAAAGAACCACTTGTGATTGATAATAACACTGATGATAATTATCATTCGCTGCCTGACCATGGTCGAGTGAGGTTGTGCGCTGCACCCCTCTGCTGTTCAGGCGAGCTACCTTGTATCAACATGGCGCTGAGTGTGAGGAGGCGCGTAAATACCATAGGTATTGAGCTGCTTCGTGGGGCGATTTCACCCTCTTCAGTGCAAGTCTTACTCCCAACAATCATTAGGGAGACCTATGGAATCCAGGACGATGAGGTGTATGGTGTAGCCCTGAATGGGGCTTATAGAATCTTCGTCAAACTGAATTCTACGTCCGTGTATGAGTCTTTGGTGACGAGGTTCCAAGACGTGAGTCTTGACGCTACTCCAGCTGTGAAGGTGCGTTTGATCGACGTATCTCGCCACTTTACGTGGGTTAAGATACGTAATGTCCCTTTTGAGGCAGATGAGGCTGACATAAGGAGTGTTTTTGAGACATATGGAACCGTACATCTGGCACAAAAGGGCAAGTGGACGGCAGGTGCTTACATGGGACGTCCGGAGGGTACCTTTTCCCTGAAGATGACTCTGAGACATCCCATACCGTCTTACGTCGTGTTGGAGGACTTCAGGACGCAAGTTATGGTATCGTATGCCGGACAGAGACGTACGTGCAGAATATGTGGGGCGTACGACCATATGGCGGCAGAGTGCGTGAAGCTGAGGAGGGCGCCAGCGCAAACTGGTGAAGCACCAGTTACCAGCGTGATAGCTGTTGAGAGCCCAGTGCGCAAGCCAGGGCCTGGGCGCTTGTGGAGTGAAGAGGTGGAGGATTCCAAAGAGGAGAATGGCATGTGTGAGGTAAGCTGTGATGTAAAAGGATCTGTTACTACTCACAGGAAAAGTACAGAAGTGCAAGTGCAGGAGGAGGTGCAGGCTCTAGAGGAAGAGCTTCAGGAAGTGTTAAGGACATTGACACCGCCTGCAGTGGACGTTGTTCCTGAGCTGGTGAGAGACACGGCGGTGCCTGTAGAGGAATGTAAGGATAAAAAACATAGCAGGGTTGACGGGCCAACTAGTAAGAGAGAGTTGTCGCCGTGTGCTGTGGTACGGGGCGTGGTGGAGGTAGAGGTTCATCGTGAGGGAACCTCTGAAGATAACATGGAAGTGGAGGGCATCACGAGGAAGAGAGCGGCGGCGTCAGACTCAGATGATGTCCTGACGCCGGCGCAGAGGTCTGGGAGGAAGGAAGAGCAATGTCGAAGCAGTCACGATAAGAGGCATCGCAAAAAAGGGGGAGGGGTTGATGGTGTGAAGCCTTGTGCTGGCTCTGGGGCAGGAGGCCCTGGGATGAATGAAGAGAGGAGGAAGGGTTGGAAACTATAAAGAGGCCTTAGGTGTATGACTGTGAACGTTAATGGACTGTGTAATAGTGTGAAGAAGGAATGGTTTCGAATGTTTCTGTATAAATATAGGGTGGATGTAGTGTTCCTGCAAGAACACAATTTCAAGGAGGGAAGAGTGCTCGAGGTGGAGGGGTTTCAGGTCATGACTCTGCCATCTGCACGTCTGAAAGGTGGTGTGGGTATATTGATCAGGGAGGCAAGCCCGTTTGTGTTGCTAAGAAGTGAGGGGGGGCGGCGGGGGAAGAGTATTGCGCGTGGATGGGTGGTGGATGGGACAGCGGGTATCCTTTGTATGTGTGTATGCACCAGCGGAAAATGATGTGAGGGTAAAAAGGGATTTTGTATGTGAAGAACTAGTTTTCTTCTTACGTGGTTTACCTGCAGTGGCCATCGTTGGTGGCGACTGGAACTGCGTTATTAGGAGGGCTGACGTGGAACCAAAAGGGGCGGGGCACGTGTCGGCGGCCTTGCGAGATCTTTTGAGGGATATTCAGTTGCGGGATGCGGTTGGAGGAGGGGCGTGGGAGGTAGAGCACACTTTTGTAAGACGGGGTTACGCTGCTAGGTTGGATAGGCTGTATATATCTCAAGGGGTTGGGTTGACATTTTTCCGTACAATAGAAGTAGCTTATTCGGATCATCGGGCGGTAGTAGCAGAGGTGGCGTGGGAGTCACTAGCAGGTATATCTAGGGGATATTGGAAATTAAATACAAGTGTGTTAGGTGATGAGGAGGGGATAGAGGGATTTGCGACGCTGTGGGGGGGGTTACGTGCAGAGATAAAAGGGGTAGAGGATGTGGTGATGTGGTGGGATGGTGTGGCTAAAGAACGGATTAAGCAATATTACGTAAAGGAAGGGAAACGTATCAATTCTTTAAAATATGGGCTTGCTAACTATTTGGAGGATAGATTACGGGGTTGTTATGCGAGGGGGGCGGTGGCGGGCACTTATCCAATGGATGAAATTATGGCAATTAAAGGGAGGCTGCGTGAGGTACAGGATGAGAGGTTCCAAGCGGTGAGGGTACAGGCGGGGGTGGAAGAGGTGTTATGGGGCGATAGACCTTCATCGTGCGTATTGCGTAGGCAGAAACAAAGACAGCAGGCAATGACTATTCCATGGTTGGAGGTTCATGAATCGATAGGAGGGTACAGGGAGGGGCAGGTCATACAAGCTACGGAAGGAATGGGGGCGTTTGCTGACAAGTGGTATGAGAAGTACTGGCAACGAGAAGGGGTAGAGGATGGGGTTTTAGAACAGGTGTGTGGGAGTGTGGTATGTCAGTTGCGTAACAGTGATAGGGAAGCACTGGGTGGGGAAATAACTGAGGGGGAAATATGGAGGGCTTTAAGTGGAATGCGAAAGGGCAAAGCACCGGGAATTGATGGACTCCCGGCAGAGTTTTATCAGCAGCATTGGGAATTATTGAGGCATTTTCTGGTTAGGTTATTAAATTGCATGAAGGAGAGAGGTGAGCTGGGTGAGAAGCAGGCAACGGCTGTCGTTGTATTGGTACCGAAGGGTAAGGGGCAGCATACGCTTCGGGATTATCGGGCGATCTCGTTGTTATGCGCAGATTATAAATTGTTTGCGAAGATTTTGGGAAATCGGGTCAAGTGTGTGGTAGGGCGGGTAGTATCAAAAACTCAGTTTGGTTTGCCAGGGAGGTCTATGGTGGAGGGGCATGGGTTACTTAGGGATTTCGTGGAGGCAAAAGGGGGGGGGAGGGAGGGAGGTTTGGTGGCGCTCGATTGGCAAGGGGCATACGATAGAGTGGATCGGAAAGCATTGAAAGCCATCCTCAGGGGTCAGGGGTTTGGGGAAGAAATAGTGGGCTGGGTTGAGGCGTTGTATGGAGGTGCAATGGCGAGGGTACAGATTAATGGTCGATTGGGTGGGAAGATTGTAATGGGTAGGGGACTTAGGCAGGGGTGTCCTATGTCACAATTATTGTTTGCGTGCGTACAGGACCCCTTTTATAGATTGATGGAGCAGCGTATGGGTCACGTAGAGGGACCAGGGTGTGAGGTTGCGAGGGTTTGGCCAGTTTTAATTGGGTATGTGGATGATACAACTGTTCTGATCAGGGAGGGGATGTCAATGGACACATTAGACGGGGTAGTACAAATGTTCGCAGGGGCAACTGGTATGAGGGTAAATTCAGATAAATCGATGGTCATGGGGTTAGGAGCTTGGGCGGGTAGGGTTGATTGGGGTAGTGCAGTTGTGAGGAGGCAGGTGCATTCGTTAAAAATCTGCGGTCTTATTTATGCAGACGATCTACCTGTGGCACGCATGGAAAACTCGCTTAGGATGGTAGAAAGGATTCAGGGACGCTTGGGTGCATTGCGACCTTATCATTTGACCCTTGTGCAGCGTGCCATTGTTGTTAATAGCTTACTGTATAGCAAAGTATGGCACGTGGCAGCCGTGTTCCCATTAACTGGGCCAGCAATAACGAACATACTTAGGAAGGTTTTTAAATTCTTGTGGGGTTCGAGCTGTGATTGGATTAAGAGGGATGTGGTAATGTTACCTGTAAGTAAGGGGGGGCTGGGATTGCTGGACTTAAAGCGGAGGGTCAAATGTGTCTTCATTAAAAGGGAGGTGATGAGGGAAAGTGTGGGTGGGGGGGGTTTGGCCAGGATCCATAACAGATTGCAACGGATGTATACAGGCGTTGAGTTGCACGAGTGTGAAACTGTGTTGAGGGCTCTGGCGTGGGATCGAGAGCCAGCAAAGGTTAAAATAGGTAGGTTGTGTAGATTGTTAGCCGGGAGGGTTGTAGCGCCTGTAGAGGGAATTTTCCCCATGTATGCATGGGGAAGTATATGGAATAGGTTGAGTAGGATGAGGTTGCAACCTCGTGTTCGGGATGTAATGTATCGTTTTCTGCATGGCATTTTACCGTCAGGTGTGGTTCTACGGGATAGACGAGTCGTTGACGGGGGGGAGTGCGGGATATGTGGTGGGGAGGAGTCGGCTTTTCATGTAGTATATTTTTGTGATGGACTGAGGAGTGTCAAGGGGTGGTTAAATAGGGTGATAAATAGGATAGGAGGTAAAGGAATTTCTGTATTGAGAGCATTAAGTCTCGACGTGGGGGGTTGGGAGGAAAGTGTAATCAGAGCTGTGGGGTACATTATGGCAGATTATATCTATATAGTGTGGGGATTGCGGGGCAAACAGGTTACTGAGGTGAAGAGGAGGGTGTTAGCGTTAACGTTCTATAAAACGGTATGTAGAAATAAGGAAATTTATGGGAGGAGGTGGGTGAAGGATTTTTCAGAGGGATATAGGCAACTTACGTTACAGGTTTTATTAGACTTGTAATAGACGAGGGAGGGGAGGGTATGATTGGAAAGTGTTGCTGGGGTAGGGAAGTCAGGGGTGAAAACAGGGTTGCCTCCCTGGTAATGGATAACAAAAGTTTTGCGAGAGTGTTGGATGAGTGATGCATGAGTGAATATATGTGGACCACGGGTGCGCACCTGTGGAGCTGGCCAGTTTTTGTGTGACTGGACTTTATACTTATTATACATATTGTGTGTGGTAATATTGATTTACGGTAATGACATTGTAATTTGGAGATTTGCTATAATAATTGCATGTATTTGCTCCAACTTGTTTTTCTAGGTGCCTTGCACTGCATAGTGTTGATGCTGTGATCATGCACGGTGTCCAGAGATATGATGTGATATGTTTGTATTAATGTCTGTGCATTATTGTTCGTCACTGGTGTTCTGCAATTCAGTTTTGTTTTGAGAGTAAAGAGGTTAATGCACGTCAGATAGTGTAATAAAGTTGGGCAACAGTGGTGTTATAGGTTTTTGTGGTTAGGTGCGTGCTAGGCACAGTCTTTATGTGTTACTTATGTCATGGTTATATTTTATGTTGTATTGTATTGTTGTCAATAGTACTATGTAATGTCCATATAAGCTGTATAGAGCTTGAATGTCATAGTTGAAGCTGTGTTATTGTTTTAACACTGGAATTGCATGTTTAAATGTGTAAAGGCTTACATGTGTTGGATTTTGAGACTAAGTTTATTCTTATGGTTTTGTAGTAATTTTGTATGTCTTTGTGACTTTTCTATATCACCTTTGTTATGTAATACATATTGTTATGTAACTGAACCATTAGGACAATTACATAAATTAATGTTGGATCATTGCTGTGTGACTTTAGATTAGGCAACATTCATTGTTTATAGTATGTTAGGTTGTAAATAGTGGGGTGGTTGGATAACCACGGAGGGGGGGGGGTAATATGTCTGTATAATATGTTCAGTGCAATGCATTGTATGGTCTGTAGTCGATTATTAAGTACCATTTCGAGGGATGTGTATATAAAAGTGTTGTTCATATCATGTAATTCTGTTGGGTAGCTCCAACAGGTTTGGGTTAAGTGATAGGATGAGGGAGCAGGGAGGGGGGGGTGTACCCACACGGAGTTGTAAGTGTGGTGTGTAATATTAGCTGTAGGGAGGATTGTGTTAATTATCGACTTAAATGAGTTTTACATATTATATTTTGTAATGTCATGTTTTAAATAAAATAAAAAAAAAAAAAAAAAAAAAAAAAAAAAGATGATAATTATGCCATTGAAGCTTGTAAAGAGAAACCTATTTTATTTCCTCTCAGCGCAATTACTAGAGCTATGTCAAAGATTCAACAACCATCCCTGTCTCCTGTTGAGTTAGTGGATGACAATGATTTGGGCTTGAATATGTTGTTTAGTGATGCTCTGCGCCCAGGATCATTAACATTGACTCCCCCTTTCAGCGACTTAGCCAGGACACACCTAACATTAAATTTCTAACTCATGATTTAATCAAGGATCAGTTTGTTGATCAGTCACTGGAAAGACTGAGAGATATAGCAGTTACTGAGAGTGAAGCAAAGGATCTCGATAATTGTTACTATTATAGTAATGGTGTACTGATGGAGAAAAATACATGTAAGTTGTCAGCTGATAGTGTTTCCACCACAGTCAAGCATCTCGTAGTGTTACCAGTTACATTTCGTGAACAAGCCATTGATTTTGCTCACAATAGTCCCATAGGAGGACATTTGGGTGTCAAGAAGACACTCGGTAAACTGGCAAAACATTTTACTTGGCCAAAGATGAAGGAAACAGTAGCTGATCATGTGCGACGTTGCCACGTGTGTCAAGTGACAGGCAAGCCAGCACACACACCTCCACCTACACCTCTCACTGTGTTCACTAGTAGCAAAGTTCAGTTCAACTGGACTAGAGATTGTTCAGACTCGTTCAAAAGGTTGAAGCGCTTGCTATCCTCTGCTCCTGTGTTGAAAAGTCCTAATTTCAATCTTCCCTTCTTTTTACATATAGATGCGAGTGATTATGCAGTGGGCGCTGTGCTGCTCCAACAGTCAACATCCACTGACATTCTCCATCCTATATGTTACTATTCATCTAAGCTTAAACGACACCAGAAAAATTATGCCACTATTGAGAAAGAGGCTCTAGCTCTTGTTGTGTCCTTTGAACATTTTGACGTGTATTTGGGCACTTCCCCATTTTAAATTAACGTGATTTTAATGCCCAAATACCTTTTGTTACTTGCCATGTCAAATTCAGTAGAGTAACGTAATCCCTCCAGCTCATATTAACTATGTATACTCATGTCATGTCTAATTATTATATTTATATATTCACAGTAGTGATGTGTATGAGGAGGAGACATAAGCTGAGTGATGAGTGGGTAGTGTGGTGTGGGTGATGTTACTGCTTGGCGGAACACTGTCCTGCCACAGGCCCCCCCTTCACTACACACCTTAAGCTGTTTCATACTCAGATGTCCATACTCCATAGCATTCCACAACCACTACTTAAGAGTGGAATGCTGTCTCCTGTCTATAACACAAGACTATTATGCTGTCTACACTACTATGTTCGAGCCTCAATGTGTCAGGCTTGTCTGCGCTATCCTGTCTCTGCACTGATGTACATAACCACGAGTATGCGGAGATACGATACTGTGTACTGCCCTAGTACTAGGGGCATAACTTATTGTGAAACAGACACTGTTAAATTATAGAAGTGCTTGGCACAAGAGTGACTCTGATTAATGTTTATATTAATTAGTAATGTAACCTGAGTAATCAGTAATGTGAAAGACATTAATGCAACTCCTAGTGCGACCGTTTGTCGTGTTGGGGGGGTGTTGCAACCCCTGAATGGGTTGCAATGTATATTTATATATAATACATGTATATTATCTTTTCATATAATTTTATATTGCTTATATTTGCGATAATAGCTAAATCGTAAATGTATTGCTTTATATTATTATTTGACTTAGTTATGTTGTTAGGTAGGATGTAACATATTATGTGCTCAGTTCAAGTCTTGGTTGTCTAACTACTGTAATTATTGCTCTTTGCTCGTTTCCCTGCCGGCTTCTTTCTGGGCAGCGACCCACGGAGCTATCACGTGATCGAGGGGGGTGTCATCACCTCGCCTGAAGTATTCAGTCTGGTCTAGACTCGCTTGGTGATTGGACGTATCCCTGACAAGAGCCTAAATCTCCCTTATTGGCCCTTGTTGGAGGATCGTCTCTGTAGCTTTGTTAGTTCTGTAGAACTCTGTTCACAGAACATTGTATAGACTTAGTGATTTTCGACGTTGTACTGAGGTTGTGTGTCGCTTAGACACTCTGAGCAACTCAGGTCCTGAGCTGTAGCTTCTGACCTAATTTGTACTGGTTTCTGTGTACTGTCAGTCGGGATTTTCTTATGCTGAACTTAGATTCAGTAGTATGGGAGATGTGTGACTTTTGTGGAGGATCTGCAGATGGTCCCTACTTAGTGTCGTTATATTATCTCCTTGTTCCTGATTCTGTGTCGCAGTTGCTTGTTATATTGCTATTGGGCTTAGCATTCTTTTTATTGTTCAAGCAGACAGTTCTGATTGCCAGTTGGTCAAGAAGTTAGTTTGTGAGGACTTTGTCAGTCACTTGTTTAAGTCTAGCCGAGTCATGAGACATAGCGAACTACTTAGAGCACTTACACACATACACACAAACTTACTTGTACATATTTGTAATATCTTACTAAATGTTAATGTACCAGACGGTACTTAATAATGTGCTTTCAGCACATGTGATATGTGCTTTCAGCACAATACTATTGTATACGAGAGAAGTGATTATTATTAATTTGTTTGAATTGATTAATTTAATTTGATGATATACCTCTAGACGACACTTAATAAATTTATTAAATTTTAATTTCTCTAGTTAGTAGCCTACCAGTTGTAATCCTGAAGCACTATTGAATCATACCGAATTCTAATGGATAATTGGACAAGAATACTGACTAATTGTTACGAAAACCCATTAACAGGCTGGATGCTAGAAGGGCAGTCCTTTCTAGTATTCACTGGAGATCTCTAAGCTTTTGAATCGCGTTTTTTGTAACATCGGCAAACTTGCTTATATCGCTATTTATTTCCTCATCTATGTCGTTTATGTAGATTGTGATCAACAAGGAGCCCAACACTGACCCCTGTGGAACACCGCTCGTGACGCTTCCTCATTCAAATTTCTCCCCATTTATGCAAACTCTCTGCTACTTATTTGTCAACTACGCCTCTATCCAGGAAAAAATTTCTCCTATTCCGCGTTCCTTAATTTTAATCTATAGTCTCTGATGTGGGACTCTATCAAAAGCCTTACTGAAGTCCATATACACAATATCATATTCATTACCATGATCTACCTCCTCAAATACCTTAGTGAAAAAAGTTAGTAAATTCGTAAGGCAGGAACGCCCTTTTGTAAAACCGTGCTGAGATTTTTTTATTAATTTATGCTTTTCAAGATGGCTACGAAGTGTCTCGGCAATTATTGATTCCATAAATTTTCCCACTATGGAGGTTAGGCTTATTGGTCTATAATTCGAAGCTAAGTATTTGTCACCTGCTTTGAAATTAGGTATCACATTTGCCATTTTCCACTTATTTGGACTGTGCCAGTGTGAAGTGATATTGAAAAAGATTAGCCAAAGGTTTACTAAGCTCCTCTTTATATTCCTTTAGACTCCTTGCATACAGCTCATCAGGGCCCGGGGATTTATTAGGTTTTAATTTATCTGTTTGTCTAAGAACCATGTCACTTGTGACCCTAATCGTTTATAGTTTATTATCATCCTGTTCTACATAATTTATTATTTCTGGAATATCGCTAGTATCTTCCTGCGTAAAAACTGAGAGGAAGTGTTAAATATTTTACACATTTCCTTATCACTGTCGGTGAGCTGACCCGAGTAACTTTTGAGTGAGCCTATCTTGTCCTTAATCTTATTTCTGTATACCTGAATGACTCCATGGGGGCTAGTCTTCGATTCCCTTGTAACTTTAACCTCATAATCTCTCTTTGTTTTTCTTATTCCATTTTTTATTTCTCTCTTTAACTGAATATATTGATTTCTTAACTGTCCCTCTCCTCTTTTGATTCGCCTATATATGCCTCTTTTTTGACCAGTGAGATGTTTTAATCTATTGTTTATCCATTTAGGCTCATATTTGTTCGATCTGGTTTCCCTATTCAGAACGTAAGTTGTCTGAGCAGCTAGAACTGCTCGGCAACTATCACCACCTACCTGACCCATAGTCAGGTCATTCCAGTTCAGCCCACCCAGGTAATTTCTCAGTCCTATGAAATCAGCCATGCGGAGGTCAGAGACAGAGACTTTATTGCCATTATTAGGGTAATTCCATGACATATTAAAACTGAGTGATTTGTGATCACTTTCCCCAGGCTCATCATTAACCTCAAGATTATTAATTAGTGATTCCCTGCTGGCAAGAACCAAGTCAAGAAGGTTGGTTCTGTCACAATCTGTTTAAAAAAAAAAACAATCCTGAATAGTATCAAGAAAGTCGTTTAACTCAAAATTCCTGTCAAATTGTTCCAGTCAGTTTGTCTGAAGTTAAAATCCCCCATTAGCACAAAATTTTCATATGTAGATGCCTTAGGAATTTCGTCCCATAGAAGTTTACTGCACTCCCTATCAAGGTTTGGGGACCTGTAAATCACACCCAAGATTAGTTTTTTACGGCCCTCGAGAAGCTGTAACCAAACAGATTCACTACACTTCATAAGTGACTGCAGGAAACGTGCGACAAATATTCTTAACAAGACGAAAACTAATCCAGTAGAAAGGAAGCCTCCCAATTACATCGTTCTACCAGTCAGAGACGTTGCAACGAAAGTTTCAAACTTAAAAAAAAAAAAAAAACTTGCTGAAATGTCCACCATCTCTTCAACTCGTCACTACTGCTGCTGTCTCCATATTTATTCTCTGTATTTGACTGAAGAAGCCTACTGTGTAGGCGAAACGTTTCAACAATGAAAACACCCTGCTGTTTCACGTGTCTTACTCACCTAGACCTGTTGAAGATTGAGACACTTATGCAACATATGGGAATCTTTATTATTAAGGAAACGTTTCGCCACACAGTAGCTTCATCAGTCCAATGCAAAGCAGAGAAGGGTAAGGAGAGGAGGAGTTTGAGGTAATCAGTCCCTCAGCCTGGAATCGATGTGTTCAGTCCATCATTCTTGTAGAAAGTACAGCATATGGGCGGAGAAGTGGCTTATATACTGTAGTCAGGGGAGTCGAAACAGGAAGAGGCGGGATCACAGTGGAACCATCCACTAGTGTATACCTGGAGAGGGTTTCGGGGGTCAACGCCCCCGCGGCTCGGTCTGAGACCAGGCCTCGTGGTGGATCAGGGTCTGATCAACCAGGCTGTTACTGCTGGTCGCACGCAAACTGACGTACGAACCACAGCCCGGCTGGTCAGGTACTAACTTTAGGTGCAGGACACAATTCACAAGAACATGAGGAAAAGAAAGCACTGCAGAAGGCCTACTGGTGAACCCACAAAACCAATTATCTCACAGCGAACCCACGAAACCAATTATCTCACAGTGCTACCTTCAGGTCCTTAACTAAGGATCTCGCTCACAATTGTCACCAGTTAGGTATCTTTAATCCTAAATGTTTCTCCTACACAGCAGGCTTCTTCAGTAGAATACAGAGGAGACAGGTTCAGGTTCAAGTATCATGTGGGAGTTCGAATACGTGGATTAGGTAAGAAATACTCACGTAGGCTGGTAGTACGTATAATTACAGATAATGTGTTTAACGCCCTTGCAGCCGTACCTATCTCCTCGCTCACACTCGTAACACTGCCTGACTGGCCGCCCACGTACCCATATAGAGGGTCTTTGAATACTGCCAGGTCAGCGCAATATGAATATACAGTGACTCAGGCAGAGACGGTTGGTCGTGAGTCAACTGGCACAGTGGTTACTGGTAACTGGTTACTACTACTGAGACAAGTAGGTTTGCCAGAAGGGGTCCTGGCCCGGGTCTTCTCCATGTAGTGACCCGGCAGTGGCTCCCGAAGGAGTGTCAGTTTGTACAAGTGATGTACTGTTCACAGCCCTATGGCAGGGGCATGGTGAACATTCGTGTCAAGTGGGATACCGTCTACAGTCCTATGGCGAGGGCAGCCCTTTGGCAAGGGGGCCATAAGCCTTCTTCGTGTTATGTGTAGTACCGTTTACAGCCCTCTGGCAGGGGCACAGTGAGCATTCTTGCCAAGTGGAGTACCGTTTACAATCCTATGGCGGGGACAGCCCTGTGACAAGGGCACGGTGAGTCTTCTTCAGCCTAAGTGGTGAAGCAGTTAGCTACAATCGTGGTGGACGCCCAGTAGTTGCGGTACAGCACGTCTTTGGTTCAAGTGGTGTCAGGGCCGGTATTCTCGCTGGTATGAGGCTTTCAACTCTCAAAAACTCTGTTCCAGTTGAGCCATTCCTGGCACTTGGGGCTCAGCTCGAGTGCCAGTGACTCAGGAGATTCTCTGGAGGCGTGCTGAAAACCTGATGTCTCAGAGAAGTGTGAAAGTAGACAGCAGAAGTAGTACAGATATAAAGATGTAATCAGTCCATCACCGCCGAAGACGTAGTTTTTGAGGTGGTCAGTCTCTCAAAACTACGTCTTCGAGGGTGATGGACTGATTATGTCGTCTTTACATCTATGGTACTTCTGCTGCCTCCTCTGTATTCGGCTGAAGAAGCCTACTGAGCAGGCGAGACATTTCGGAATAAAGATACCTAACTGTTGTAATGTGTCTTTCTTATCAGCTTGTCCGTATTCTATATTATTATCATGTTCATACTGGTCACCGCCGCCGCGGATGAAGAAGGCAGGGTAGTCATCTGAGACACGACAGATTACAACGCAACACTCTGACTTCTTAGAGACCATAACACACATGAACCAAGAGATTTCTTAGCTTGAAATGTCCATTATGTTGCGGTGTCCGACAGATTGTATTAATGTTGATAGAATTACCGACAATATGTTAGGTAAAAGGACACAAGTGAAACTAATGTGACATTTTATTGTGGCAACGTTTCGCTCTTCAGGAGATTTATCAAGCCGGCTTGATAAAGCTCCCGGAGAGCGAAACGTTGCCACATTAAAATATCACATTCGTTGCACTTGTGTCCTTGTACCTAACAGATTTCTTAGCCAAACCCGCCATATACTTCACAACATGAACATGAAAAGAAAATCAGCCAGGCATTCTGGATTGCCTAAAACTCATAAAGCCACTATTCTCAGAACCATTAATTCAGGTATCAAGAAACCCCCTCTCACAAACTAACAAGGACAAGCTCGAACCATGTCTAAATTAAGACACTTGTGCAACAACTGGGAATCTTTATTCTGAAAACGTTTTGCCAACCAATGGCTTCTTCAGTCCAATGCAGAGAAATGGTGAAAGAGGAGGAAGAAGAGTGTAAGGTTATCAGTACCTCAGCCTGGGGTCGAAGTGTTCAGTCCATCAATCTTGATAATGGTGCAGCATATTTGCGGAGACGGGGCTTATATACCGCAGACAGATGGGGTAGAGAAGTGGTAGGCGTAGTTACCAGTGAAAAAAAAACACTAGTGGAAGTAGGTCGAGCCTGTAGGTTAGGCAAGCTTTATAGAATTCTCTTTCCAGAGTAAAAATACTCAAGTATCTTATTTATCAACTTGTCGATTTTCTAAACCATTTATTCCAACCATGTCCAGACTATTAGGTACCATAGGTTGGTCACATCCGAAGTACTTTGGTAACCTATTGAACTGAGTGATAGAGTAACATCAAGAACAAATACCTAACCAATTTTGATGTGAAATCCATCTTCACTAGCATACTGACTACAAAGGCCATCACACAGAGAGCGTTCAGTTGCTCGCACCAGTTACAGTAAATTCTATTTTTTTAGGAGTTTATAATTCCAAAACTTTGGGACATAAATCAAACAAATTTGAGATTGGCGAATCTCTAAATGTAGGAAAAATTAAGAATTTTCTAGTAATACGATATTTGGGTCATTCTCAGCTTCTGATCTTCAATCATTCTTCACTGTATTGAGCTGATGAAGCCAATGACTGGTGAGACGTTTCCACAATAAAAGATACCCCAGGTGTTGCACAAGTGTCTACTTCATCGACCTGTCGGTTCTCTGAACCATTTATATACATTCCTGTCAGACACAGCAACATCTTGGGACTATGATACAGGAAATTCTACGCTTACCGAACCTATAGGCATGACCTACTTCCACCTGTGGATTTGTCCAAGGTAACACCGCCTACGATTGCTTCACTTCACCTATCTACAATATATAAGCTCCTCTGCACATATGCTATACTCTTATGATCGATGGACTGATTACATCGACTCCAGGCTGAGGGACTGATTACCTCAAATTTCTTCTGAACTTCAGCTATTCTTCTTTGTAATGGCCTGAGGAAGTCACAGGTTGGCAAAACGTTTCCGCAATAAAGATAATCAGGTGTTGCACAAGTGTCTAATTTATCATACTTTCGGTTCTCTGAACCATTTATCTACATTCTCATTTTCTAAATATATATATATATATATATATATATATATATATATATATATATATATATATATATATATATATATATATATATATATAATTTAATTTAGATAATTGGCGGCTATTAATCAATCAGTGTACATGAAAAGTCTACAGCCTAGTCTCTGAAGGAAATAAGGTAAGCGTGTCCTGCATTAAGTATAACAAAAAATGAAAAAATGTCACTCACACAGATCTGAAAATTTTTAAAATCAATGAATAATTTTGACTTTTTTAACTACAATTTTTTTATATCTAATGAAAACATTCCATAGGCTCTAATTCCCTTATTAATTTTGGTCCTACCCTTTTATTTATTAATTAGCTGTTTATAAAAGAAAAATATATCGTTAAAGTAGAGCGAAATCGAATCAGGCAATTTAGGAGTTTTGGTCAGCAGTAATCTAAACCAAGACAACAGTGCGTTAGAGTTTGCAATAAAGCGAACAGAATTCTTGGCTTCATATCAAGAAACATAAATAACAGGAGTCCTCGGGTTATTTTTCAGTTCTATATATGGTTGGTTTGACCTCATTTAGATTATGCTGCACAGTTCTGGTCACCGTATTACAGAATGGACATTAATGCGCTGGAAAACGTTGAGAAAGATAGCAAAGTTGATCACATGAATCAGAAATCTTACCTACGAGGACAGACTGAGGGCACTTTACAAGTAAGGTTCTCCTGGCTATAAGTAAAAGTTTCAACGTGTTGAATTTTAAGTAACAGTATTACAAAAGAGAATTAACATTAGTTACAGTAATAAATAAAGACCACTTATGCAAGATGAAAATGTGAATTAATATAAACTTTTAAGAATAGCTTCAAACATAATAAATTCAGATTAACTAATGATATATGTAGGTAATCTTTGGTTTCGAGCCGCAGATAAGTGGAACATATTGCAAATACATAAAAAAAAAGCTCTGCAATGTAAGTTTTCATTAAAAGTTAAATTTGATAAACGTTACACGTGTGTATTTTATACATTCGCAAGTATTAGATACCACACGAGGTACAAACTGCTGAGTATCATATTAAAGTAAAGGATGAAAAGTAAAAAAAAATATTAAACATTCAGGAATGAAAATTGTTGGGTCAACACAATATGCCTCGCATAGACCACTAAGGTCAGCAATTCACAACTGCTGACAATACTGAGGTGTGTATTCCACTTTATATGCAGCTTACTTTTTGGATCAGCAATGCTTCAACCCTTAAAAGAGTATATGAATGTTATTGCACAAGTGATACACATGTAGTCGGTAAGCCTAATATACCAAACAAGACACGCGACCGAGTGAGGTAACCTATGCCACCAGACTTACAGCTCCCTACACCTAACCCCACACAAGAGACAGTAGTTGAACCGCCAAACCCTAAAAAGGCTATATGAGCTATAACTCAACCCTCCCAAGTGGTCCAGGAGCAACATTTTAAAGAGAATGTTTTGATGCAGGTGAGGGCTCATGATCCAAGGCATTGGAGCCCTGAGGGTTTAGTGCACCTTTATGAATCTAAAATTATAACACTTTCAAAAGGACCAGGACATTAGCTCAACACACTCAAGAAATTCTAGCACCGGTAGCTTAACGTCAAAAAAGGCTTAGATACAGTAGATCAACACCCTTAAAGGCAAAGAAAGTGTAATAATCCAAGGCCTCCTCTAAGTTACATACATCAGCATTATAGTAAATGCAGTAAATGCATTCTGCAGTTACTGCATGAGCACCAGTATCCGAATTTGTTTAATACAACTGTAAAATTGGGACTTACACCACCCACTAATACTCTCAATCGTCCTTTCCAAAATACACCAACAGCGAAAATTTGAAGTGGATCAGACGAAGCTTCTCAATTTATCGCACAAAAAAGGTTCCTTACAATTTTTATAAGAAAATTAGAACTTATAAGCTTCAGTGACAAACCTAACTATTTTCTAAGTAGGATAAAACTGCGAAGCCAATTGGAAGAGGCATTCTCACCTTATCATCCTATCTGCATCTATGAGACGGTAAACTGACGCCTAAACCGCCTAATATTGGTGGATACTACCCATCTCCAGGATAAATTAGTCAATCACAACTAAAGCCGTTAAGACGAGGCAGAATAAAAAAAAAATTAAACAAAAAATCCAAACTATTTTGAAAATAAAATTAGCCAACACATTTCAGTTAAAATCCTAATCTTCTTTTAAAAGAATACACCAGTGTTGAAGCCGATCAGAAGAGACTTTCAGTTACTGAACAGAAATGAAAAGTATCAATGGTCTATAATAGTGTCCAGGGGACACCTGTACATGTCAACAGTTACGTGAACCTTTTTCTAACTACAGTACATCAGTTAAAAATTTTGAAGCCGATCAGTTCAGGCGTTCTCACGTTATCAGCGAAAACCTTAAGAAGGAAAAAATCAGGTAACCACTAAGGTACTCCTTGGGGAATACCTATTAACATTTTCAAATATATTACTAATACCGTTTAATGGATTTATTCAAGAAAATTAATCTTACACCAGTATAGGTTCACTGTCAACAACTAAATTAGAGAAAAATTTTGAGTAGCAGTAGACAAATACTAGTTTTCATTATTATTACCTTCATGGTGAGCGCTGAATCCGTAAGAAATGGAAGTCAATAGGGTTCGACCCAAGGAAAGTGAGGATATATTCATTTCCTTGAATCAAGAGTCCCACATGGGCATCAAGACAATGAAGGAGTGCTAGTGGCCAAGACGATAAACACAGTGGGTACTTACTATATGTTATCAGGTTCTCCTGGGCTCCGTCCTGCCACTTTCATACATCATAACTTCACATTCACTACACTAACTGAAAATCTGCATTTGATTGTATCGGAAGCTTACGGTGTAAAGAAAAGTTCGTCTACACGTGTATAAAATTGGTGTTTGTAATATTTCAGTATCTGAACATATCTGTAACATTAGGTGTCTAGTCTCTTATTCCTGCGCTAGGCTGTATTTTTGGATTTAATGTCCACCTTTCTTCTTTTACGCCAACACACTCACTAATTTAGATCAAAACTGACTTGGTACAGCACACTTGTCGTGTCAACACTAACACTTTCCCTCCAACTCTGCTCAACAGTAATTGCTGCTGCTCATATTTGAAGTTTTATCATTTTAATGACAAGATTTGTTAAAACATTAACAATATGTATTATCAAACTTTTTAAATTTGTTTATTTACTTTATCAGCATAAATGATCCACATGGAACTACTAACGTAAAACGCGTTTATTATATTTTACATCAAACGCTGCTCCTCGGGAGAGGAACATGGACGAGCACAGGTTTAGTGTCAATATCAGGCTGAGGGTCGATGATAATATTGTAATTATGCTGAAGCATTTTAATAACTCGCCTTCGCTATTCATACTTTAAATAATGTGGTTGCCTTGCTACCATGTTATAGGCTATTTATCGACTTTTTAAAGATTTCATTCTCTTCTGATCAGACAATATTTAAAAGACTTTACTCATTCCTAATAACTCATTTCCATGTTTTATTTTGCATTCCCGTTTCAATTATTATTTAAAATTGGCAGTGTCACCTATGAACGTCTGGTCACATCATATACATGCTATATTAATCTATAAGGCATCAGAAAAGCATTTTACTCCCAAACTACAATGACTAAAAAGCCCGCTCGTTCTCTATGTTCTCAATGATGTGGATATTTAAGTAAAATTTCAGCTTTGTGTGATCCAGGATATTTTAACCATTTTCTATGATAAACATAAAACAATTTGGAAAAGCATTACAAAAAAGAACGTGAAATAAAAATATAAACGGGAAAATTGGTGATGGTTGAAACACGGTAAGAAGACTGAATTACAAACTCCCCCAAGGTAGATTCCTTTATGACAGTGAAAGGCTCTTGATCCAAGGAACTGCACCTGCCCTTCCCTTCTTAAGATTGAGTCTGAATGCATCCTATTCCCCCGAGCGCTATATGACCCTTACGGGTTTGATGCTCCCTCGTGAATGTAGTAGTTATGCAGGACAGACCATTATATAAAGAGAACGTGACATGTAAACTTGATCACCAAGAGAAATGTCTTTCAGTACTGATTTTTCTCTGCAAATATGGTCGTCTTGCCCATCCGTCATCTTGTTTACCATTACAAAAATCACCGAAACAGCCTAGCAAAACAAAATATGAATACCTGCCTCAAAATTATAGCTTGTTTATGCTGGTGAGGGGCTCTTGATTTAGGGAATTGGATCTGTGCTCCAGTCCCCTGAATGCCTTCTAACCCCCCACAAGCGCTGCACAATCCATACGGGTTTAGCACTCCCCATCCCTCCCATTACCCAGAAGCTGTGCTACTCTGTCTAGTTCAACTTTTCCTCCTGAAGGTAATAATCACACCTAATAATAGTTATCGCAGGATACATACACCGAAAGGTGTATATCTCTCCCTGTATATTATATACATACCAAAACTAATCCCTGTTTTAAGATTTACGTATTCTCGACTGGTGGTGAACATGTGATATACAACATTAATGACATGAGTAGTCGAGTCCAGTTCACCAACTAATGGACATAAGAGAATAGTTTCTGGTTTAAGTCAGAGGATTTCTTGTAAGAGATAACCTATTGCCCTCGTGACTCTATTCCATTTAAAATTTACGAAAATCACCAAGGTCACTTCAGCAATGATCTAATTCCTTGCATCCTGAGCCATTCACTGACGCTACGGCACATGACTGAAGGGAAAATTTACAGTCAGAAAAAGCAAAGGTCAAAAAGATCCTCAGTCGTACCACTGTGTGTGCTCCATTCTATATGTCAAGTACCTTCAACACTGGACACTGCTCACGTAGGAAGGTGAAGGTAAACATTCTTACAATATCATTTAGAGAATAAGATTTGATATTCTGTCTCAACTTGTATAAAAGCCCAGCTCTATATAAAGCATATTACCACTTCCAAAGATGCAGCTCACATCAATTGCTTTACACCTATAAGTGTATGTGTATGTTTAGTCTGCCCGAAATGCCCCGGCATGCTAGAGGCTTTCTTTGTACCCATCAGCACACTTTATATGCATTCACACATTGTAACCTATGCAAAGAAATAAAATTTGATTTGATTGATTGCAATTGAAGTAAAAAAAAAGTTTTTTTTTTTTTATTTCTTTCCCCGGGAATCTAAGCCAGGTCATATCAGTTGTAAACCGAGCACTTAGTCATTAAGCTATGTCACTTGTCAGTGAGTGAGGATTTATTGTAGAGAAGCAGACAACGTGTCACATGTGACTCGCCAAAACTGGTTTGTTGGCCAACACAAGCTCATTCTGGGAGTCTGGCAAAGGTTCTATAATACCGTGAGGTGTGTACTCGGAGACGCGGATAAAAAGGCTTTAATGAAAAATATTTGGATTTCTTCCTGAAGCCATTTGAATATGTCACTTCTACCATCCCATCTTTTTTTTTTTTTTTGTCAAAAGGTATATTTTAGTACATAATATGGTACACAAAGCTTAAAAGATACAATGGTGGTACAAAGATGGCATATGCGTACAGTACATGAGGTTAGCAGGATGCATTTCAACTATATATTGCTATGTGTTTTTCAAAAATTGCAAATGTAAAAATCTAATCCAGCTCCTTAGTGCTGGGGCGCGTACCCAGGATACAGCAAACATCACCCCTCTGAACTGCAGTACTGAGTCGCTGGAATAGAAAACTAGCTGTCCTGAGATCCCTAGTTACCCTGATGATTCTTGCCTAGATCCTTAAGGAACTTAGATGCACTCTTTCCCTGTGGGCCAAAGGTCTCTGAGCGTATGAGAACATTTAATGATGGACAAGCTCACCATATTTTCTAGAGTTTAGGGACTCCCAGAAGTTGGCATCTGCCTCTCCTTCCTCCCGTGTATTAGAGACAGGTATCAGCCAATGTGGATGCACATGTGTAGTCCCACACCACCTGCTTGCCATCTTTCCCGGCTTGAAGGGTAATTCCATCTGGACGTTTTTGGTTGCCACAGATCTGCATAGCTGAGGTGGCTCCCAACGATTTACATAATGCTGAGAGTTTATCATTTTAGGAATCAAAATATCCTTGACTGGAAGTGAACAGGTAACATGCAGCCTTAATGACTTTTGTTTAGTGATAGGCTTTATGATCAGTAAACCAACCGAGCAAATTAGCTGACCAGCTAAGTAACTGCCATACTATTCATGTACAGCTAATTAACTGTCTGGTTAGCTCAAAGGTAGCTATTGCCTTTTTATTTCTAAAACATCCTACAACATACTAGCGCACGCACACACGCACACATAACAGGAAACACATAACAGGCACACATAACAGGAAAGGCACTGCAATGGATCAGAGAATATCTGACAGGGAGGCAACAACGAGTCATGGTACGCGACGAGGTGTCAGAGTGGGCGCCTGTGACAAGCGGGGTTCCACAGGGGTCAGTCCTAGGACCTGTGCTGTTCTTGGTATACGTGAACGACATAACGGAAGGGATAGACTCAGAAGTGTCCTTGTTTGCAGATGATGTGAAGTTAATGAGAAGAATCAAATCGGACGAGGATCAGGCAGGACTACAAAGAGACCTGGACAGGCTACAAGCCTGGTCTAGCAACTGGCTCCTTGAATTTAACCCTGCCAAATGCAAAGTCATGAAGATTGGGGAAGGGCAAAGAAGACCGCAGACACAATATAGTTTAGATGACCAAAGACTGCAAACCTCACTCAAGGAAAAAGATCTGGGGGTGAGTATAACACCGAGCATATCTCCTGAGGCGCACATCAATCAGATAACTGCTGCAGCATACGGGCGCCTGGCAAACCTATGGATAGCGTTCCGATACCTCAGTAAGGATTCGTTTAAGACTCTGTATACCATCTACGTCAGGCCCATACTGGAGTATGCAGCACCAGTTTGGAATCCACACCTAGTCAAGCACGTCAAGAAATTAGAGAAAGTGCAAAGGTTTGCAACAAGACTAGTCCCAGAGCTACGGGGATTGTCCTATGAAGAAAGGTTGAGGGAAATCGGCCTGACGACACTGGAGGCCAGGAGGGTCAGGGGAGACATGATAACGACATATAAAATACTGCGCGGAATAGACGAGGTGGACAAAGACGGGATGTTCCAGAGATGGGACACAGACACGAGAGGTCACAATTGGAAGTTGAAGACTCAGATGAATCAAAGGGATGTTAGGAAGTATTTCTTCAGTCATAGAGTAGTCAGGCCATGGAATAGCCTAGAAAGTGATGTGGTGGAGGCAGGAACCATACATAGTTTTAAGGCGAGGTATGATAGAGCTCATGGGGCAGGGAGAGAGAGGACCTAGTAGCAATCAGCGAAGAGGCGGGGCCAGGAGCTGTGACTCGACCCCTGCAACCACAAATAGGTGAGTACAAATAGGTGAGTACACCTAGCCAAGCATGTAAAGAAACTAGAGAAAGTGCAAAGGTTTGCAACAAGACTTGTCCCAGAGCTAAGAGGTATGTCCTACGAGGAGAGGTTAAGGGAAATCAACCTGACGACACTGGAGGACAGGAGAGATAGGGGGAACATGATAACGACTTACAAAATACTGAGAGGAATTGACAAGGTGGACAAAGACAGGATGTTCCAGAGACTGGACACAGCAACACGGGGACACAGTTGGAAGCTGAAGACACAGATTAATCAAAGGGATGTTAGGAAGTATTTCTTCAGCCACAGAGTAGTCAGGAAGTGGAATAGTTTGGGAAGCGTTGTAGTGGAGGCAGGATCCATACATAGCTTTAAGCAGAGGTACGATAAAGCTCATGGTTCAGGGAGAGTGACCTAGTAGCGACCAGTGAAGAGGCGGGGCCACGAGCTTGGACTCGACCCCTGCAACCTCAACTAGGTGAGTACAACTAGGTGAGTACACACAGGAGGGCAGAACAGAAGGGGACACCAACAACGAATATACCAACAAGTGTTCCATGACATACATACAACTGAGGAGGAGGTGAAGAAGCTGCTAAGGGACCCTGATACCTCAAAGGCAATGGGACCAGACATCTCCCCATGGGTCGTTAGAGAGGGAGCAGAAAAGCTGTGTGTGCCACTAACCACAATCTTCAACACATCCCTTGAAACTGGGCAACTACCTGAGGTATGGAAGATAGCAAATGTAGTTCCCAGTTTTAAAAAAGGAGACAGAAAAGAAGCCTTAAACTATAGACCAGGGTCACTGACATGTATAGTATGCAAAGTCATGGAGAAGATTATCAGGAGGAGAGTGGTGGAGCACCAGGAACGGAACAAGAGTATAAATGCCAACCAGCACGGATTTATGGAAGGCAAATCCTGTGTCACAAACCTTCTGGAGTTTTATGATAAAATAATAGAAGTAAGATACGAGAGAGAGGGGTGGGTTGATTGCATCTTCTTGGACTGAAAGGCCTTCGACACAGTTCCTCACAAGAGATTAGCGAAGAAGCTAGAGGATCAGGCGTGTATAACAGGAAGGGCACTGCAATGGATCAGAAAATACCTGACAGGGAGGCAACAACGAGTCATGGTACGTGATGAGGTATCACAGTGGGCACCTGTGACGAGCGGGATCCCACAGGGGTCGGTCCTAGGACCAATGCTATTTTTGGTATATGTGAATGACATGATGGAAGGGATAGATTCTGAAGTGTCCCTGTTCGCAGATGATGTGAAGCTAATGAGGAGAATTAAATCAGATGAGGATCAGGCAAGACTTCAAAGAGACCTGGACAGGATGGACACCTGGTCCAGCAACTGGCTTCTAGAATTTAACCCTGCCAGATGTAAAGCCATGAAGATCGGGGAAGGGCAAAGAACACCGCAGACGGAGTATAGGCTAGGTGGACAAAGACTGCAAACCTCGCTCAAGGAAAAAGATCTTGGGGTGAGTATAACACCGAGCACGTCTCCGGAAGCACACATCAACCAGATAACTGCTGCAGCATATGGGCGCCTGGCAAACCTGAGAACAGCTTTCCGATATCTTAGTAAGGAATCGTTCAAGACACTGTACACCGTGTACGTCAGGCCTATGCTGGAGTATGCAGCACCTGTCTGGAACCCACACTTGATCAAGCACGTCAGTGACCGCGGGTTCAAACCCCACCTGTGGTATGGTTTGTTTGCAATCGTGTCATTGCTATTTCGTGAGTCATGCCCGTCCAACTTGTATTTCAAGCTACCCAAAGTTCTTGCCCTAAACACTACCTTGGAGTTTGTTCCACTCACCTACAACTCTATTACCAACTAGCACACTTCCTGATATCCTTTCTAAATCTAAATTTGTCCAACTTATATCCAGTGCTGCAAGTCGTATCTTGATTATCTACTTTCGGCATGTTATCTCTATCACTTTTATTTACTCCTGTTTTTGGTTTGTATTTCTCAGTCATCTCCCACATAATTCTACGTCATTTCAGAGTGCAACTTCAGTGTCTTCAGCCTATCTTAGCAGGAAAGGTTCTGATACATGGAATAAACTTTGTCTCCTCGAAACATTATCCAGGGTATTTATGTCCATTCTGCAATGTGGAGACCAGAATTGAGTTGCATAATCTAAGGGCTTACTAAGGATATATGAAGCTGAAGTATAACTTTATTATTTTTATTATTTTTACTTCTTCGTATAAAGCCAAGAATCTTATTGTTTTTATTGCGAGCAATATTGACTTGCTTTAAATTTATTCTAACCAGAATTCCTAAATCTTCTTCGATTTCAGTCTGACTAAGATCTATATTATTTAGCTTATTAATACAACAGCTTTTTCCTAGGTTTAGAACCTTACATTTGTTCGCATTTGTTAAAGGACCCCAATGGAAATAAGTCACTCTGTCTGACTTTTTTGGGTTATCCCAGGTTCTCTACACATATGCTGCTATGTATGATAATTCTATGTAACTGCCCCCTCAAGGAAGGTTCCTTGATGTTGGTGAGGGGCTCTTGATTTAGGGAATTGGATCTGTGCTCCAGTTCCCCGAATTAAGCCCGAATGCCTTCCACATCCCCCCCCCAGGCGCTGTATAATCCTCCGGGTTTAGCGCTTCCCCCTTGATTATAATAATAATAATCTATGTAACTGTATTTGTGTATGCCTGAATAAACTTACTTACTTACTTACTTACTTACCATTTCTCGGCCTACAGTATCAACCTATCAAAAAAGGAACTGAACCTGACGACACTAAAGGAACAAGGGGAGACATGATAACAACATGAATACACAAATAACCCGCACAGAGGAGAGAGAAAAGATCATGACAACGTTTCGGTCCGACTTGAACCATTCACAAGTAAGCCACACTGACAGAAGAGAATTGATAGATTGATTCGCCAGGAACTGCGACCTGACACGGGTCTTAATCCTAAGATGACCCTTCTGAGGATCTCGAATATATCGATCTAATTCAGCTGTTCTGTGGCCGGGATCAGGGTCTTGCTAAAGTCCCTGAGCGTTCCACGGCAAAACATTTTATGTACAACAGTTGGCTGAGGCCATCATTTCCCTCATCACTGTCTCTGGGCCCTGTGTTGGGTGGTCGGGTAAACTTGCAAATAAACGCATGGACTCTGTTTTGTCCATCATGCATATGTTCACGAATGTCTTCACAATAGTTTTGAATTTCTCTTTGTTTTCTTCTGAATCTGTCAGGTCGCACATGATATCGGTGAAACATGTCATTATATACAACATTTGATGGCTCAGGGGTAATACGGGATGCCCTGCTGTGCTCTCCTGGGCTACAGTGCTCCTCACTGGTAACTGTTGTGGTGCTGGGGTTGACGCGTTGGCTGTAACCTGCTCCTGCAACATGGGGCCCGTTGGCTGCCGTTGTCGGATGGGAGTTTGAGCAAGAGTATCGGGAGCTGGCTGAGCCAGGGGGCGACCCCATCGCTGATGTTTTCTCGACTTCCTTCGTCGCTATGGCTGGGAAAGTGGCCTTGGATCTCGTGTTACTGTAGCCTCCTCTAGATGAGGCTACTGCTCAGTGGTTAGAGCTCTACTTGATGTTGGAGGCTGGACAACTGTAGTTTTCCATGCTGCCTTGATACGGAGGAGCTTCTCCGGGTAGTGCAGGTTCCAGGCATGATGCTTCTTGCCGCAGTTCGGACATCGAGGTTCCGTAATTCCACCTCTCTTCAGTTTGCTCAAGCAGTTCTTGGTCGGATGAGACTCGCTATAAATGCTTCATATTTCCTTAAACTGACATCGGGCGCTAAGGTAGTTATACCTCCGGCACTCGAAGCACTTCAAAGGTTCTGGGTTGTACGTCTTAACCTGGTATTTTCCCCACCAACCAAAATCCAGTTGAGCTATGAGAAGTTCTCTATGCTGGATCAAGACCTGCCTTGTAGATACGTTGCCGTCCTTCTTGGCTCAGAGCCACTCAGCTTTCAGGATATTTTTGTTGCAAGGGATTGCATCGTCTTCTTGATTCTTCTTCTTGATTCAAGGGATTGCATCGTTAGTTCTGTTGTTCTGTTAGAACAAGTAATGGTTCCAGATCGTTCACCTTCTGCAGTGCCTCAAAGGACTCTGTTTTTCGTTAGTGAGAATAAACTCCACTTTCAGATATGGGGACCTTGATATCTTAAAGCCATATTTTTCTAAAGGTGAATTATAGCAGAATACGGGGTGCCATGGCGTCCTTTGCTTATCAACGTGAATTTGTTGCCTGTAGATGGCATGGTTTGCCCGATCTGAGGCAAAGAAATATTGTGTCTTCTCTGGTACTTCGGGGCTCCTGCTACCTACCAACCTTCTTCATCCAGTATATCTGTGGTTGGGATGAGAGTTTCATGATTCATCCTTATCTCTCTGGCCCAGCTGGTTTCGCTTGCTTCGTTGTCCCAAGAGACCAGGGAGTCCAGCTAGTGGTCTCGCAGCTTCTTCGCCATAACTGCGTCCCACATTTCCAAATCCGAGTCATCGGTTGAGTCCTTGGGACATCGTGACCTCTTCCTTTCGGAAGAAGACATGTGTTTCCGTGTGCCTGTCTTGTGACCACGGAAGAGAATGAGTGAGCCAGTATACAGAGGCGAGGGGAGATAGGGACGGGAGAAAGAGAGGAAGAAAAAGAAGCAGTGGCAATACTGGTAGTAGAAGTTGTAATGGTAACAGAAAGTAGGGGGAGAAGTTTTTGCCACAAGAGATAGAAAGGGGAGAGAAGACAGGCAATAGCAGAAGTAGTAGTAACAGTAGTAGAAGTAGAAGCAGAAATAATAGTAAGGAGTGGTAGTCTTAGTAGAAGTAGGGAACAACACGAAGAATTAAATAACATAAAAAATATTCAGGGGAATTACTAGGAAAGGCAGGGATAAATTGTTTGAGAAGAGAAGAGTAGGTACGCAGAGGCACAATTGGAGATTAAACATGCAAATGAGAGTCATCCTGTAGTTTTTAGTGTCCTCATTAGAAATGATCTGAAGGCCTGTTTGAGCGTCATCGGCAGTCTTACTTATGTCGCTATTTATTCCCCTCATCTACGTCGTTTATGCAGATTGTAAACACAAGAGTCCCCGATACTGACGCCTGTGGCATTCCAATAGTAACGGATTCCCATTATGATTTCTCCCCGTTTATGCACACTCTCTGTTGCCTATCTGTCAGCCATGAATCAACAACCCAGGAGACCATTTCTTTTTCTTTACTATGTGCTTTTATTTCTCTCATCAGTCCCTGTATAGAACTCTATCAAAGGCCTATTTGAAGCCCATATACACAATATCATATTCTTCATCTTGGTTTGTGCCTCGAATACCTGACTGAAAAAGGTTAATAAATTTGTACCTATTTACTGTTAGGTAAACATTTTCAGCAGATGTAAGGAAATCATACCCAGGTCTTTTCCGTTCTGAGTCGATCTCTCTACTATTTTGTTAGGAGTTAGGTAGTAATTACCTGGTGTGTATAGTGGTCGTGATGATGCATGGAAGCATAGCTTCAGCGCAGCAGTATCGTGTGTAAAGTGAGTCATTGTTGTGGTAAGCCTCGTGCCAAAGCACACACACACACACACACACACACAGCTGTGTGCGTCACTCCTGACGTACAGCTCGTCCATATTTCTCGACCGGTTATAAGCATCGTAGGTGATTTATATCCAGTGATTTTTGCGTTAGCCATTCTGAAAGTTAGCCTCTGCGTGATGAGAATAATATTCTGATGCAGGTAGCAAACAGTGTTGTCTTCACCAACTAGTGACTGCTTCTTTTAGGTGTTCTCCTAATGATGAAGGGCTCTTGATCCAAGGATTTCGAGATTTCGCCAAGTAAACCAAACTCAATTGTCTCCATTTCTTCGAGCGCTCTATGACCCCTTCGGGTTTAGCGCTTCCCATGCACATAATTTTAGAAGTGTTGATACTGACCGCTGTGGATGTACATTATATGATGACTGGTTAGCGAGTTTCATGGAGTGTGGTACCTGGTCTCTCAGGGTTGCATGGAGTGTGATGCCTGGTCTCTCAGGGTTGCATGGAGCGTGGTGCCTGGTCTCTCAGGGTTGCATGGAGCGTGATGCCTGGTCTCTTAAGGTTGCATGGAGCGTGGTGCCTGGTCTCTCAGGGTTGCATGGAGCGTGATGCCTGGTCTCTTAAGGTTGCATGGAGTGTGATGCCTGGTCTCTCAGGGTAGCATGGAGCGTGATGCCTGGTCTCTCGGGGTTGCATGGAGCGTGATGCCTGGTCTCTCAAGGTTGCATGGAGCGTGATGCCTGGTCTCTCAGGGTTGCATGGAGCGTGATGCCTGGTCTCTCAAGGTTGCATGGAGCGTGATGCCTGGTCTCTCAGGGTAGCATGGAGCGTGATGCCTGGTCTCTCGGGGTTGCATGGAGCGTGATGCCTGGTCTCTCAAGGTTGCATGGAGCGTGATGGCTGGTCTCTCAGGGTTGCATGGAGCGTGATGCCTGGTCTCTCAAGGTTGCATGGAGCGTGATGCCTGGTCTCTCGGATTGCATGGAGCGTAGTGCCTGGTCTCTCAGGGTCGCATGGAGCGTGGTGCCCGGTCTCTCAGGGTTGCATGGAGCGTGATGTCTGGTCTCTCGGGTTGCATTGAGCGTGGCGAAGGTTGAACATGGATATTGCATGCAGTGTGTGCAACAATGTCACCTCAGTGAATCATGGGTACAGATATGTGATTCATCCACACCTCTCATACACTTCCCCAACACAAAGTTCACCTCGTGTCTGCTTCACATAATCATACTGCATTTACAAGATGATGCACACAAAACTTCACTGATAAAGGCAAAATTTATTATCGCTTTGTTTATTAGTCCATCCTTACTGTTAATGACCCATAATGAATCTGTACGTGATATAAAAATTAATATTAAAAAATCTCAAAAGTAAATAACAGTGTCGAGGTTATTACTGAATTTCAAAAATATCCTATTAAGTTCTAACGGAGTTGATATTAGTGAATGGGTCTCCATTCAAGGAAGTGAAGCTTCTCTAAACTTCCTCGGATCAAATCTAATTACGTACAGTTTCCCCAAGTACTCTATGATCACTATAAATTTAGCACTTCTCCGTGAATATACTAAAAAGGTAATGTACGAGTTTGGTGAGCATAGGTTGTGCTGATGTACAATAATCCAGCTAGACATAGGTGGGAACTACTAGGATATATAACCCCCACCCCTTAGATATTTACCCCCCCCCCCATGAATGTAATAATAACTATAAATAATAATTCTGCTAGGATATACAATGTTAAGAGAAGGAGGAAACGTAGTCCATAAGAGCAGTGTAGCAGGGAAGCCTCACTCATTCTGATGTTTACTCAACATACAATCCTCAACATACATAACTGTTATACAAGACTCACTCTTTCTCATACATCCTTCCCTTATTTTGTTCTTCATTACTTCATTATAACTCCGCACTTCATATTATTAGTCTAAATCATGAATTAAAAGAGCTTCAAAAATATCACAATAATAATAATAATTATTATAACGATAAAATAATGACTAAAAAGGGCTCTTGGTCCATTGACGTGGAGCTACCCTTTCCTTCCCTTCCCTTGGATCAAGTCTACCTCCAATTCCAAAAGCGCTGTACGAGCCCTGCGAGTTTAACACTCTCCCATGAAATGAATGATAAAATGTAAATGTTAAACTATGTATTATTATTATTATTATTACTTCAACTACTACTAGTTACTACTACTACTATTACGGCAACTACTATTTGCTACTTTTACTATTATTGCTGCTACTACTACTTCTACTACTACTACTATTGTTACTACTACTGCTACTATTAATAATACTGTTACTACTGCTGCTGCTACTACTACTACTATTACTACTTGTCCTACTACTACTACTGATGAGTAAAATACGTTCCACAGCTGGATGTCTTTACTGTTGAAACGTTTCGCCTACGTGGCAGGCTTCATCAGTCAAATACAGAAGAGAATGTATTGAAGGCAGCAGGTGTAATGGCGAAGTAAAGATGATGTAGTCAATGTATCAACCTTGGAGAAATACATGTAGTTTGAGGTGTGCACAGTTGTGGTCTCCACATTCCACAATGGATGTAATTAATGCCCTAGAAAACATAGAGATGGATGACGAAGAGGCGGGGCCTCTTCAAGGGGAACTCAATTGAGATTTTTCTTCGTCTCACCTTTGGCAGTAAATAAGTCTCCACTATGATACTTCACCTTCACATTGTTCCAGACTATGGAGCAGAACTGAGGGACTGACACCTCAAAACTACTTCTGGAGTGATGGACTGATTATATCGTGTTTACATCTCTGCTGAATCTGCTGCCTCCTCTATGTTCGACAGGAGAAGCCTACAGTACTGTAGGCGGAACGATTCGGAATAAAGATACCTAACTGTTGCACATGTGTCTTACTTATCAGCTTGTTGGTGCTGTATACCGGTATTATTATATTCACACTGTCAGACACTGCAACACAACGGTACCTTGGTACCGTCCAGGATGGAAAAGGAAGACTGAGGAAGGGTTATATGCAGGGGAAACAGGGGCTGCAAATTCAAGGCAAGAAAAACCATACGTTAAGTATAATACCAAGTATATCGCAGAAAACACATTAAACCTAATAGCATCGGTGGTGTATGACTTGTCAAATGGAAGAACGGTATTCAGAACGTATAAAAATTAATCAGAACTATATTGTATGCTACATGTCAGACTGTCATGTTAGATCTGTTATAGCGTATGCAGCACCAGTGTGGAGCTCACCCCTGATCAGACATGTAAAGAAACCAGAGAAAGTCCAGAGGTTCACTACGAGAGTGAGGATCGAGGGCAGGGCAGCATAGATAGAAGTTAATGACGCAAATGAGCCACAGAATTATTAGGAAATACAACTTCAGCATCAGGGTGGACCAGAAAGTGGTAGGAGCAAATTCCATACACAGTTTGAAAGATAGGTATGCCAGAGCCTACATGGCAGAGGCCAGGAGCTGAGACTCAAACTTCAGTAACTACAACTATGTAAGTACACAGTACCGTTGCATAATTACACTGATTATGTGCAATATTAAGGAATGCGATTAACTTTCATATAAACCTTCAAATTTTAACCTGAATAAAAATCAGTGAGTTATTAACCACAAGTAGGTAAGCGTGCACTCACACACACACACACACACACGACAAGGACAGGATGTTCCAGGGAGGGGACACAGAAACAAGAGGCCACAATTGGAAGTTGAAGACACAAATGAGTCAGAGAGATAGTAGGAAGTATTTCTTCAGTCATAGAGTTGTAAGGCAGTGGAAAAGCCTAGAAAATGACGTAGTGGAGGCAGGAACCATACACAGTTTTAAGACGAGGTTTGATAAAGCTCATGGAGCGGGGAGAGAGAGGGTCTAGTAGCAACCGGTGAAGAGGCGGGGCCAGGAGCTAGGACTCGACCCCTGCAACCACAAATAGGTGAGTACAAATAGGTGAGTACACACACACACAAAAGTAACACACACACACACACACACACACACACACAAAACTAACACACACACACACTGGTGTGTGTGACAGAGAAAGAGAGTTGATGGGGGCATAACAAGAAATTACCTATTACATTTTTTCGGCATCACCATGCCATTTATTTGCAGCATTATTGGTCTTCTTATAATCAATTGGTTTTAAAGTTAACAAAACCTAACAAGAGAGTCGTCTGGGGGAGGAGGCGAGTAGTAAAGCCGGTTGTGTGTGTGTGTGTGTGTGTGTGTGTGTGTGTGTGTGTGTGTGTGTGTGCGCGTGAGACCCAACAATTAATATTTGCACCAATAACTCATTATAGTTGTGACCGGGTGTGGACGTGTGAATTGCTCATTACTCTATAATTTGTTCACGATTGTAGCCATGTATGAACGTAAGTAAGTAAATTTACTTACCTACATGATTCATTACCTTTGTAACTTGTGAGTTCATTACCTTTGTACCTTCTTCAGCTATCAAAACTTTGAGGCCCAGTCCCTGAACCCATTATGTACCTCTGTAATCTTTTGACTACCGCCCTCAGGATGGGTATGGGGTGCATAATAAACATATTAAACTAAAAAGTAACGGGGCTCCTGCCTTCTAGGGATGGCCCGGACTTGATTAATAGAACATAATAGTTTCGCCTACACAGAAGGATTTTTCAATTGAATACAGAGGAGACAACAGAAGCAGTGGAAAGGTAAAGATGATGTGATCAGTCCTTCAACCTAGAAGAATTAGTTTTGAGGTGGTCAGTCCCACAGCCTGAAGAAGAGTTCAGCTCCGCAGCCTTGAACAATGTGAAGCTGAAGCGCGAATTTAAAGTCTTTTATACAACTAGAGGTGAAATGCGGAAAATCTAGATGACGTTACATGAGGTACACTGAAGAAGCCACTCATGGTTCGTTCAACCGGTGCACATGACTTGTTTTGTGAGGAAGAGGACACAAGGATGTGCCAAAGACACGACCGAGAACCCAGATGAGAAGATATGGGACACAGATCTGGCAAAGACTCATTAGAGAGAGAGAAAAAAAAAAGCCAGATCAGCGAGGCCAGTGAGACCAGCGAGATAGGGATAGATCAAAATCTGCCCATCACAACCATTGAAATGCAAATTGGGAAAGGCTGACAGGATATACGATCCCGGAGTTCCAAAAGGAGACTCAGCATTTCCTTGTCTCAGTTCGGTCATGACAAGCCATTCCTTGCAAACAAATTCAGGTTGAAGAGAAATAATATAAAATATCGAAATGATGGATAAAGACAAATGCAGTGTAATTCGATCCTTTATTGAAAACGTTTCGCCCGTGCAGTGGGCTTCATCAAATATATCTGCTTGTGACCTAGTAAAGCCCACTGTGTGGGCGAAAGGTTTCCAATAAATTATCGCATTATACTGCATTTGTGTTATCCAAATTCAGGTTTACTTAACACTTTGACATCCATTATGCTGCTATAATTTACAGTGACAGGAAATGCGGCCTGAAAATATCAGTGTCCCCAAATTTGAATGGGAAGTTTATCCTCACTCCAAGGAACATGGAGTCCAATGAAATACTTTAGAAGTTGGACGACCTTGAATCACCACTGATTCTCACGGAGCTGAACTCCCTAGAGGGGGTGTCAAAAGGCGTACTTATGCGCTATCCATTAGACATTCCTCCCGCGGTAACCAAAACATCCTGCAAGCCGAACGGCTCCGAATAAAGGACGGTAACGTACCAAAGTGGCAGGTCCTGTTTCAGCATGTAGGACCTCTTCTAGGGGAAATTGTATCTCGACTCCTAGGGAAAATGTCAAGTCAGAACCTCTAAGATGCTTCAACTGCTAGAAGTGAAACAATCTCATCGCCCGATGTCAATTTCGGGAAAAGTACGCATTCTGCAGTGGGTCTAATCCGACCAAAAACTGCTTGGACTGTGGACAAACCAAAACGATTTGAGGCTACGGAACCCCGGTGTCAAAACTGCGGCAAGAAGCATTATTCCTGCTGTTCCCATTGCCCGGCAAGACTGCTGGGTCAGGACAGTATGGAAAACCCCGGTTGTCCAGCCTCCAGCATCAAGCAAAAGACTCACAATTCAGCATTAGCAGCATCCAGAGGAACTACGGTATCAAGGAATTTATGGGCACCTTCCCTACCGCAGTAACGGAGGAAGCCGAGGAAATATCAACAGCATGCAAGGTTCTTGCTGCTCAAACTTCCACCCCACAATAGCAGTCAGCAAGCCTATAATGCAGGAACAGACTACCGCCAACGCATCTACCCTAACACCACAACAGTCAATAAAGGGCACCCTAGCCCAAGCTAACAGTGGAAGCCTACCGTATTACCCCCTCAATCCTCAAATGTTGTGGACAGTCGCGTCCTTCACCGAGATTATATGTGGCCTGATAAATTAAGGAGAAAACAGAGATATTCAGAGCCATCTTGAAGACCTTCATGCATGTATGCATAATGAACAAAACAGAGTCCGTATGTTTAATGGCAAATATATCCGACCAAACAACACAGAACCTAGAGACAAGCATAGGAGGGGGGATGGCTGATGGCTTCAGCACACTGCAGTCCATAAAACTCTTACAACGGAACGTAAAGGGACTGAAGCAAGACCCCGCTCACAGCCACAGAACAGCCTCTGCCTTAGATCGGCATCTACCCCACAGGTAAAGACGCCGTAGCTAGCAACAGCAGGCTCACAAAGACATCTCCCTCGAGAGCCACTGAGGGGTCATCTGAAGATTAACACCCGTGTCAAGACGCTATTTCTGAAGACTCGGCCAATCAATCCATCAGTTACAGATTCACGTTGTTCAAAACTACGGCGATGAATTCTTTTGAAGGCTGAGGGACTGACGACTTCAAAACTACTTCAATGTTGATGGGCTGATCCCTTCACGTTCGAGAATAAAGGTATCCAAACGCTGAACATGCGTCTTATCTGTCTTTGATTTACTACGAAAAATATTTGATGAGGTAACTACAATGTTGATATCTCATATACGATGTTTGCTATCACAGGCGGGAGGTGGTACAAGCATTGTATGAGCCACCATACAATGTGGTGGCCGAGTGATCATTGTTTGGCAAATATATTTCTTGCTCTGACCTTGTACGGTGTCATATACTTCTGGGCTGTTGTACAGTATGGCAATATCAAAGCTTTTCTAATAGAAGAAATTACTTTGGTAAGTATTCACTCACACACACACACACACACACACACACACACACACACAGGTCAACATGAGATTCAAAGAAGTGTTCACAGAGGAGACAGAAGGGCCTCCAGAAAGGTGGAGAGGTGGGGTACACCATCAAGTGTTGGACACAATACAAACAACTGAGGAAGAAGTGAAGAGGCTGCTAAGCGAGCTAGAAACCTCAAATGCGATAGTTCCGGGTAACATCTCTCCATGTATCCTCAGAGAGAGAGCAGAGGCGCTTTGTGTACCACTAACAACTATCTTCAACACATTTATCAAAACAGGGCGACTACTGGAAGCATGGAAAACAGCAAATGTAGTCCCAGTTTTTAAAAAATGAGACAGACACGAATCATTAAATTATAGACCAGTGTCACTGACGTGTATAGTATGCAAGGTCATGGAGAAAATTATCAGGAAAATAGTGGTGGAGCACCTAGAAAGGAATGAGCTTATTAAAGACAGCCAGCACGGTTTCAGGGACAAGAAATCCTGCGTCACAGACATAATGGAGTTCTATGACAGAGTGATGGCAGTAAGACAAGAGAGGGGTGGGTAGATTGCATTTTCTTGGACTATAAGAAGGTGTTTGACACAGTTCCACACAAGAGATTAGTGCAAAAGCTGGAGGACCAGACAGGGGTAACAGAGAAGGCACTACAATGGATCAGGGAATGCCTATCAGAGAGACAACAAGGAGTCATGGTACATTGCGAGGTCTCAGAGTGGACGCCTGTAACGATGTCCTAGGACCAGTGCTGTTTCTGGTATTTGTGAACGACATGACGGAAGGAATAGACTCCGAAGTGTCCCTGTTTGCGGATGATGTGAAGCTGATGAGAAGAAATCAATCTGACGAGGACCAGGCAGAGCTACAGGGGGATCTAGACAGGCTGCAGGCCTGGTCCAGCAAATGGCTCCTGGAGTTCAACCCCACCAAGTTCAAAGTCATGAAGATTGGGCCAGAGCCTACAAACCTCACTCAAGAAAAAAAAATCTTGGGATGAGTATAACACCGGGCACATCTCCCGAGGCGCACATCAACCAAATAACTGCTGCAGCATACATGCGCCTGGCAAACCTAAGAACAGCATTCCGACATCTAAATAAGGAGTCATTCAGGACCCTGTACACTATGTACACTAGGCCCATATTGGAGTATGTAGCACCAGTTTGGAACCCTCACCTAGCCAAGCATGTGAGAAAACTAGAGAAAGTGCAAAGGTTTGCAACAAGACTAGTCCCTGAGTTAAGGGGTATGTCCTACGAGGAGAGGCTAAGGGAAATCGACTTGACGACACTGGAAGACAGGAGAGTTAGGAGGGATATGATAACAACATATAAAATACTGAGAGGAATCGATAAGGTGGACAGAGACAGGATGTTCCAGAGAGGGACGCAGCAAAAAGGGGTCACAGTTGGAAGTTGAAGACTCAAATGAACCACAGGGATGTTAGGAAGTATTTCTTCGATCACAGAGTTGTCAGGAAGTGGAATAGTCTGGGAAATGATGTAGTGGAGGCAGGATCCATAAATAGCTTTAAGAAGAGGTGTGATAAAGCACATGGAGCAGGAAGAGTGGCCCAGTAGCGACGAGTGAAGAAGTGGGGCCAGGTGAGTACAACTAGGTGAGTACACACACACACACACACACACAACAGGAAGGGCACTGCAATAGATCAGAGAATACCTGACAGGGAGGCAACAACGAGTCATGGTACGTGATGAGGCATCACAGTGGGCGCCTGTGACGAGCGGGGTCCCACAGGCGTCAGTCCTAGAACCAGTGCTATTTTTGATATATGTGAATGACATGGTGGAAGGGATAGACTCTGAAGTGTCTCTGTTCGCAGATGATGTGAAGTTAATGAGAAGGATTAAATCGGATGAGGATCAGGCAGGACTACAAAGAGACCTGGACAGGCTGGACACGTGGTCCAGCAACTGGCTTATCGAATTCAACCCTGCCAAATGTAAAGTCATGAAGATTGGGGAAGGGCAAAGAAGACAGCAGACAGCTCTAGGCTGGAATACTGCTGTACATTAACATCTCCATACAAAGCAGGTGAAATCGCAGATCTAGAGAGTGTACAGAGATCCTTTACTGCACGTATAAGTTCTGTCAAGCACCTTAACTACTGGGAACGCTTGGAAGCACTTGACTTGTACTCGTTGGAACGCAGGAGGGAGAGATATATCATAATCTACACTTGGAAAATCTTGGAAGGAATGGTCCCAAATCTGCACACAGAAATCACTCCCTACGAAAGTAAAAGACTGGGCAGGCGATGCAAAATGCCGCCAATAAAAAGTAGGGGCGCCATTGGTACACTAAGAGAAAACACCATAAGTGTCCGAGGCCCAAAACTGTTCAACAGCCTCCCATCAAGCATTAGGGGAATTGCCAATAAGCCCCTGGCTGCCTTCAAGAGAGAGCTGGACAGATACCTAAAGTCAGTGCCGGATCAGCCGGGCTGTGGCTCGTACGTCGGACTGCGTGCGGCCAGCAGTAACAGCCTAGTTGATCAGGCCCTGATCCATCGGGAGGCCTGGTCGTGGACCGGGCCGCGGGGGCGTTGATCCCCGGAATAACCTCCAGGTAACCTCCAGGTAAGTGGACAAAGGCTGCAAACCTCACTCAAGGAAAATGATCTTGGGGTGACCATAACGCCGAGCACGTCTCCGGAGGCACACATCAACCAGATAACTGCTGCAGCATATGGGCGCCTGGAAAACCTGAAAATAGCGTTCCGATACCTTAGTAAGGAATCGTTCAAGACACTGTACACTGTGTACGTCAGGCCCATACTGAAGTATTCAGCACCAGTTTGGAACCAAACCCGGCCAAGCACGTCAAGAAATTAGGAAAAGTACAAAGGTTTGCAACAAGGCTAATTCCGGAGCTCAGGGGAAAGTCCTACGAAGAAAGGTTGAGGGAAATCGGACTGACGACACTGGAGGACAGGAAGGTCAGGGAAGACATGATAACAACATACAAAATACTGCGTGGAATAGACGAGGTGGACAGAGACAGGATGTTCCAGAGAGGGGACACAGAAACAAGGGATCACAATTGGAAGCTGAAGACTCAGACGAGTCACAGGGATGTTAGGAAGTACTTTTTCAGTCACAGAGTCGTCAGGAAGTGGAATAGCCTAGCAAGTGATGTAGTGGAGGCAGGAACCATACATAGCTTTAAGACGAGGTATGACAAAGGTCAGGAAGCAGAGAGAGAGAGAAGGCCTAGTAGCGATCAGTGAAGAGGCAGGGCCAGGAGCTGAGTATCGACCCCTGCAACCACAATTAGGTGAGTACACACATACACACACACACACACACACACACACACACACACATACACACACACACATACACATACACACACACACATACACACACACACACACACACACATACACACACACACACATACGCACACACACACACACACACACACACACACAGCTTACAGGTATGATAACAGATGCCGTCTTTCCAACGGGATACCAAATCCTGAGGAAAGACAGAGGGAACAGGGGGGGTGGAGGAGTGGCGTTGCTGATCAAAAATCGCTGGAATTTTGATGAGCTGGAGAGAGGAGACAGCGGAGAAGAAAGTGATTACATAGCGGGAACACTTCACTCTGGAGGTCCCAAGGTGGTAATAGCAGTGATGTATAACCCACCACAGAACAGCAGGAGGCCAAGGCAAGAGTACGACGAGAGCAATAGAGCGATGGTTGACACACTGGCTAAAGTGGCCAGAAGAGCTCATGCATGCAGGGCAAAGCTCCTGATCATGGGTGACTTTAACCACAAGGAGATCGATTGGGAGAACTTGGACCCACATGGGGGCCAAGATACATGGAGGGCTAAGATGATGGAGGTGGTACTGGAAAACTTCATGTGCCAACACGTAAGGGGCACTACAAGAGAGAGAGGAGAGGATGAACCAGCAAGGCTGGACTTAGTATTCACCTTGAGTAGTGCAGATATCGAGGACATCACATATGAAAGACCCCTTGGGGCCAGTGACCATGTGGTTTTAAGCTTCGAATACACAGTAGAGCTACAAGTGGAGGGAGAAGCAGGAAGGCCAGGACGAATGAAGCCAAACTACAAGAAAGGGGACTACACAGGAATGAGGAACTACCTGAACGGGGTTCAGTGGGACAGAGAACTGGCAGGGAAGCCAGTTAATGAGATGATGGAATATGTAGCAACAAAATGCAAGGAGGCTGAGGAGAGGTTTGTACCCAAGGGTAACAGGATTAATGAAAAAGCCAGGATGAGCCCATGGTTTACCCAAAGGTGCAGGGAGGCAAAACCCACGTGTGCTAGGGAATGGAAGAAATATAGAAGGCAAAGGACCCAGGAGAATAAGGAGAACAGTCGTAGAGCCAGAAACGAATATGCACAGATAAGAAGGGAGGCCCAAAGACAATATGAAAATGACATAGCAGCGAAAGCCAAATCTGACCCGAAACTGTTGTACAGCCACATCAGGAGGAAAACAACAGTCAAGGACCAGGTAATCAGGCTAAGGAAGGAAGGAGGAGAGACAACAAGAAATGACCGTGAAGTATGTGAAGAACTCAACAAGAGATTCAAAGAAGTGTTCACAGAGGAGACAGAAGGGACTCCAGAAAGACGGAGAGGTGGGGCACACCACCAAGTGCTGGACACAGTGCACACAACCGAGGAAGAAGTGAAGAGGCTTCTGAGTGAGCTAGATACCTCAAAGGCAATGGGGCCAGATAACATCTCCCCATGGGTATTGAGAGAGGGAGCAGAGGCGCTATGTGTACCCCTAACAACAATATTCAATACATCTATCGAAAGAGGGAGATTGCCTGAGGCATGGAAGACAGCAAATGTAGTCCCAATCTTTAAAAAAGGAGACAGACATGAAGCATTAAACTACAGACCAGTGTCACTGACATGTATAGTATGCAAAATCATGGAGAAGATTATCAGGAGAAGAGTGGTGGAACACCTAGAAAGGAATGATCTCATCAACAGCAGCCAACATGGTTTCAGGGACGGGAAATCCTGTGTCACAAACCTACTGGAGTTCTATGACATGGTGACAGCAGTAAGACAAGAGAGAGAGGGGTGGGTGGATTGCATTTTCTTGGACTGCAAGAAGGCGTTTGACACAGTTCCACACAAGAGATTGGTGCAAAAACTGGAGGACCAAGCAGGGATAACAGGGAAGGCACTACAATGGATCAGGGAATACTTGTCAGGAAGACAGCAGCGAGTCATGGTACGTGGCGAGGTGTCAGAGTGGGCACCTGTGACCAGCGGGGTCCCGCAGGGGTCAGTCCTAGGACCAGTGCTGTTTCTGGTATTTGTGAACGACATGACGGAAGGAATAGACTCTGAGGTGTCCCTGTTTGCAGATGACGTGAAGTTGATGAGAAGAATTCACTCGATCGAAGAAAAGGCAGAACTACAAAGGGATCTGGACAGGCTGCAGACCTGGTCCAGCAATTGGCTCCTGGAGTTCAATCCCACCAAGTGCAAAGTCATGAAGATTGGGGAAGGGCAAAGAAGGCCGCAAACGGAGTACAGTCTAGGGGGTCAGAGACTACAAACCTCACTCAAGGAAAAAGATCTTGGGGTGAGTATAACACCAGGCACATCTCCTGAAGCGCACATCAACCAAATAACTGCTGCAGCATATGGGCGCCTAGCAAACCTCAGAACAGCATTCCGACATCTTAATAAGGAATCATTCAGGACCCTGTACACCGTGTACGTTAGGCCCATATTGGAGTATGCGGCACCAGTTTGGAACCCACACCTAGCCAAGCACGTGAAGAAACTAGAGAAAGTGCAAAGGTTTGCAATAAGACTAGTCCCAGAGCTAAGAGGTATGTCCTACGAGGAGAGGTTAAGGGAAATCAACCTGACGACACTGGAGGACAGGAGAGATAGGGGGGACATGATAACGACTTACAAAATACTGAGAGGAATTGACAAGGTGGACAAAGACAGGATGTTCCAGAGATTGGACACAGTAACAAGGGGACACAGTTGGAAGCTGAAGACACAGATGAATCACAGGGATGTTAGGAAGTATTTCTTCAGCCACAGAGTAGTCAGTAAGTGGAATAGTTTGGGAAGCGATGTAGTGGAGGCAGGATCCATACATAGCTTTAAGCAGAGGTATGATAAAGCTCACGGCTCAGGGAGAGTGACCTAGTAGCGATCAGTGAAGAGGCGGGGCCAGGAGCTCGGACTCGACCCCCGCAACCTCAACTAGGTGAGTACAACTAGGTGAGTACACACACACACACACACACACACACACACACACACACACACACACACATATATATATATATATATATATATATATATATATATATATATATATATATGTGTGTGTGTGTGTGTGTGTGTGTACTCACCTACTTGAGGTTGCAGGGGTCGAGTCCTAGCTCCTCTCCCCGCCTCTTCACTGGTCGCTACTAGGTCGCTCCTCCTAAACCGTGAGCTTTATCATACCTCTGCTTAAAGCTATGTATGGATCCTGCCTCCACTATATCGCTTCCCAAACTATTCCACTTCCTGACTACTCTGTGGCTGAAGAAATACTTCCTAACATGTGTGTGCGTGTATGTGTGTGTGTGTGTGTGTGTGTGTGTGTGTGTGTGTGTGTGTGTGTGTGTATACTCACCTAATTGTACTCACCTAATTGTGGTTGCAGGGGTCGAGACTCAGCTCCTGGCCCCGCCTCTTCACTGATCGCTACTAGGTCCTCTCCCTCTCTGCTTCCTGAGCTTTGTCATACCTCTTCTTAAAACTATGTATGGTTCCTGCCTCCACTACTTCACTTGCTAGGCTATTCCACTTCCTGACGACTCTATGACTGAAGAAATACTTCCTAACGTCCCTGTGACTCGTCTGAGTCTTCAGCTTCCAATTGTGACCCCTTGTTTCTGTGTCCCCTCTCTGGAACATCCTGTCTCTGTCCACCTTGTCTATTCCCCGCAGTATCTTGTATGCCGTTATCATGTCTCCCCTGACCCTTCTGTCCTCCAGTGTCGTCAGTCCGATTTCCCTCAACCTTTCCTCGTATGACATTTCCCTGAGCTCTGGAACTAGCCTTGTTGCAAACCTTTGTAGTTTCTCTAACTTCTTGACGTGCTTGACCAGGTGGGGGTTCCAGACTGGTGCTGCATACTCCAATATGGGCCTAACATACACAGTGTACAGTGTCTTGAACGATTCCTTATTAAGGTATCGGAACGCTATTCTCAGGTTTTCCAGGCGCCCGTATGCTGCAGCAGTTATTTGGTTAATGTGTGCTTCCGGTGACATGCTCGGTGTTATGGTCACTCCAAGATCTTCTCCCTGAGTGAGGTCTGTAGTCTTTGTCCACCTAGCCTATACTCTGTCTGCGGTCTTCTTTGCCCTCCCCAATCTTCATGACTTTGCATTTGGCAGGGTTGAATTCGAGAAGCCAGTTTCTGGACCACGTGTCCAGCCTGTCCAGGTCTCTTTGCAGTCCTGCCTCATCCTCATCTGATTTAATTCTTCTCATCAGCTTCACATCATCTGCGAATAGGGACACTTCAGAGTCTATTCCTTCTATCATGTCGTTCGCATATATCAAAAATAGCACTGGTCCTAGAACTGACCCCTGTGGGACCCCGCTCGTCACAGGCGCCCACTGTGATACCTCTTCACGTACCATGACTCGTTGTTGCCTCCCTGTCAGGTATTCCCTGATCCATTGCAGTGCCCTCCCTGTTACATGCGTCTGATCCTCCAGCTTCTGCACTAATCTCTTGTGAGGAACTGTGTCAAAGGCCTTCCTGCAGTCCAGGAAAATGCAATCAACCCACCCCTCTCTCTCGTGTCTTACTTATGTTACCTTGTCATAAAACTCCAGAAGGTTTGTGATACAGGATTTGCCTTCCATGAATCCATGCTGGTTGTCATTCATAATCCTGTTCCGTTCCAGGTGTTCCACCACTCTCCTCCTGATAATCTTCTCCATGACTTTGCACACAATACATGTCAGAGACACAGGTCTGTAGTTTAGTGCCTCGTTTCTGTCTCCTTTCTTAAATATGGGGACTACATTTGCCGTCTTCCTTATCTCAGGTAGTTGCCAAGTTTCAAGGGATGTGTTGTGTGTGTGTGCTCACTTAATAGTGGTTGCAGGGGTCGATTCATAGCTCCTGGCCCCTCCTCTTCATATGTGTGTGTGTATGTGTGTGTGTGTGTAATATATTATGTTAAAATCGCGAAGAAGCGATGTATGTATGTCTGTATAATCAGAGATTAGGCTTGAAGAAATATAATTTTACAGGTAGGAAGTACCAAACAAATTTTAATGGAATATTTACTGCAAGAATTCAACGTTTCGATGATAAATCCATCACCATCTTCTGGAATCATGCCCCTCAAGGAAGGTTCCTTGATGTTGGTGAGGGGCTCTTGATTTAGGGAATTGGATCTGTGCTCCAGTTCCCCGAATTAAGCCTGAATGCCTTCCACATCCCCCCCCCAGGCGCTGTATAATCCTCCGGGTTTAGCGCTTCCCCCTTGATTATAATAATAATAAAATTCTGGAATCATGTTCTGGAACATAATATTGAACAACGTTATATGTTCCAGAACATGATTTCTGAAGATGATTGACTTACCACCAAAATTTTGAATTCTTACAATAAATATTTTCATTAAGAATTTCTTGGTCTTCCCCACATGTAAAATTATACATGTATTAGTATTCTGAGAAACTTGTGGTGCGTCACTGTAAGATTGGAAGGAGAATGTGCAGGATAATATTGCATCATTATTAAGATGGTGTATAGATTAATATGGCAAAAGGTGAGGTAAGAACAGAGTTTTCGTACTTATGGGGAAGCGTTAAAACAGTAGGGGTCATGAACCACCTGGGGAATGGAAGTTCGATGCAAGGAAGTCGAGGTTGGCTCCAATTCCCTAAATGATGAGTTTGTGAGTGTGGTGAAGAGTGGACAGGTGCAGCAGGTGTGGGAGGTAGTGTGGCCATGCTGACGTTACTTCCTATAACAGCACTTACTATGTTTCTCAGAATCCCGTAGCAACCATGAACTACGTCTATAAGCCACAATTGCCAGACCAAACATAAAATTAGTCGCACAGCTATTTAGTTTTATCAATTTAATGACCATGTTATGTCATCTAAGTATATGAATTATTTTATGTATTCTATATAGGAGAGTTTCTCGAGCAGTAATCAGTTTGGTGAAGATTTAACTGCTGTCTTGCTGGTGATTCACCTCTGAGTAAGGCTCTATATTAATGCTAGTATATTTTGCTCGGTGTATTGCATTATATGAGGGCAAGCATACTTGAAATATTTAGTACAATTCCACCACTGATCGAGTTGCTTATTTACGTTTACTCTTAAACCACATTTCGTCATGACCAATCTTTGCGCATGCGTCCCATTACCAAGTCATCCTAATATATATAAATCGTCTTACTTCCTGTTGTTATACATAAACATTTAATTATAAATGAAATAGGGTTTTTTGGAAGTGAAGAGGAAATAGTGAGTTGATGAAAAGGATATATTGTGCGCTAAAATAACAGTCGACAAATGGTGTGTGTGCGCGCATGCGCACTGCCTCAGTTGCTGCCTCTCCCTGGTAGACTGACCTGCTACCATATACTCTCTGTGGCCGACTGATGCATAGCAAATGCATCATCTTTGATATACTTGTTCGACGCACCTTATTCTGTGTCACGGCAGTTCATTGAAACATGAAATTTAAATATTGCGGTAATAACAACGCACAGGTGAGTAAGTGTGGTGTGTGGCTGGCCTGGTTGGTAATGGCTGATCCTCCATGCTCTCCCCTATATATCATTTAATTCCTCGTACTTTAAATGCGATTACGTGTAAAAGGTGAATTAAAGATGACGTTTTTTATGTATTGTGATCTGTTAAATTTAGGAAGAAGAGTAATTGTTAAGGTAAGGGAGGCGAGACAAGGCAGACAGTCCTGTCTGTCCGTCCCTAAACCACCAAAAATTATCCTGTTAACCACCCACACAAGTCATCGTTGCCTCTATTTGTTACAGAGGAAAAACTCATACAAGTATTGCATTTACTCGAGTGTTCAAGAAAAAAGGTTAAAATTATAAGTGTGCAGTAGAGAATGGCCTTGGAATGTCTAGCAAGTTCTGCCTTTGTTAAACCTTTAACGTGGTGGCTGCTGCTGCTGGCTGCTCTGCTCTGCTCTGCTCTGCTCTGCTCTGCTCTGCTTATAGTCATACATAATCATTGAGTGTTGTGTTTCTTATATTTGAGTGAAGTGGCTTTAATGCCAACCCTCAAGTGCTAAAGGAAGTAGTGACAAGGAATGGTTTTAAGGGTGAGTTTTTTTTTTCTTTTTTTTTTTTTAAGTATATATAACCCAATGTCGCTTAGACCAAACTCCTCAAGGAAAGTTCCTAGATATCTCTGAAAACTTTTGATCCCCTTCCCTTGGCTTGAACCTGATTGCCTCCCAGCCCCTCATGTCCTGTATGACCCCTACGAGTTTAGTGCTAAAGTAATAATACTAATTTGAAGGCTAAAACTTTTTGAAAAGCTCAAGGGATATTCCACAATATTTGAAAATGACAAGTATAGTCTAGGTAGACTACTTGCAAAGGTCTCCTGTTTAGAGTTTTAATTTTGGACATGTTACCTGACAATACATTGACTTTAAATATGTTGCAGATGAAAGTTGATATATTGGAACTTTTAGTCACAGAACAGGTGGGGCTTGAGCCCATGGTAGGCGAATCCTAAAACTCTCAGGCTAATGTTCTAATCATTTGGCCAGCTGGCTCTAATAAGATAAGTCCAACTAAGTATATTTCAATTCGCTAAAGGGAGGTTAGCATGGGCCACCACTGTTTCCACAAATGCAGGTTTTTACAGATGGATTCCCACACCATGGTTGTGGCTTACTCTAGCTTAGGTCCCTTCGAAGCTGCCATAATGACTCATAAAATTGTAATAAGATTATAAACAAATCTCATAATGGTGGGGCTTGAACCCATGGCTTGCAAGTCCTAAAACTCGCAGGCCAGTGCATTAGCCACTTGACCAGCTGTCTCCAATAAGATTCATCCAACTAGGTGTATTTCTGTACACAATAGGGAGGTTAGCATGGGCTCAACTGTGACCCCTAAATGCGGGTTTTTATCTTTACCTGCCAAATTCTCAAGCCCCATTTGTTCTGCAGTTTGCAATAGTGTTATTACAGTTTCAGGAGTCGGTGGGACTTCTAGTATGTTCTAAGACAATTTTGTTTCTACCAGAATCTCCACCTTTGATTGCTACTGTACTATAAAAGATCTGGTAAAATCAGCCTCAGATATGAATTCTGCCACCAAATATTTCAAATTTCTGTAGCCAGGTTATTTTAGGACCAAACTACATCGAATACTTTTTGCTAGACTATACTTACGTTACACATGAAGCATTGTGCTATGTGGGGCAAAATGATTGAGGAAGGTGAGAGTAAGACACATGTGCAACATCTGGGTATCTTTATTGTAGACGTTTCGCCATCCAGTGGCTTTATCAATACAAATTCTAGGACATAACTTGAAGACAGTAGAACTATGTACAGAAGATGAGGTAATCAGTCCCTCAACCTAGGAGTAGGTGCGAACAGCACTATGGTGCTGTTCGCACATACTCCTAGGTTGAGGGACTGATTACCTCATCTTCTGTACATAGTTCTACTGTCTTAAAGTTATGTCCTAGAATTTGTATTGATAAAGCCACTGGATGGCGAAACGTCTACAATAAAGATACCCAGATGTTGCACATGTCTTACTCTCATCTTGTCGGTATTATATACCATTCGTACACATGATTGATGAAATCGACTTAAATCTGCTGTTGTGGGTAGTTTCCTTGGGAGGTGGACCTAAGGACCTCAGTGGAAATTATCCCCACTGCTAGGTAAGCAGTGGGGATTAGTCCTGTCAAATGAGTGTGAAATGCAAACTATTTAATTTTACTTAATTTCAGTATATGTACATAATTTTTTCCTAGCTTTTTAACCCGTAAACGGTCCAAGCAGATCTACGTTCATATGCGTAGTGCTCCAAAAGTAGATCTACGTCTTTTTTTACATATTTTCAAATATAACAACAAAAAAAGTAGATCAAAGTTTTTTTACGTTTTCAAATGTAAAAAAAAAAAAGACTTTTTTTACATTCAAATGTTGAAAAAAGTATATATACATATGGACCATTTACGGGTTAATAGTTCTTTATCTTTTAATATTTCCTTTCCACTTTTGGAGGCATGGTCTGAGACAGGACTGTGTGGAAGATACAGTAATTCATAGAACTACTAACGGATAACAGAATTTTTTTTTTTTTTTTTAATCCTTAAAGGTTAACATTATTGGAGGTAGTGGACATAACCCTGTTATCTGCCTAAGTGTTGGTGGTAATGATAGGAAGTACATACAAGAGGAGCTACCCAGTTACAGTACAGAGCAACAACTACAGTATACTGTAAATTTAATTATGCTGGCCAGTGATCTCAGATGTTCTCAAGTTGCAGATTATTCAGTCCATTTTCTTACTGGTAGAGTTCTTCCATACATAAATTTGGTATAATTGTTACCCAGGACTAACCTAAACCAAAATGTACCAAAATTTAGTTGAACAACTTGTGGTTATGTATTAGAACTACTGAATCTTCTGCTTGGAATTTCATTTGAAAGCATTGTAACTAAGCCAAAAACCTTAATTGTGTGAGGAATCCATGTGTGTACACTTATGCAGGTTTTGCCATTTCACCCAAGGGGGCTGCTTTAAATTAAGGTAGAGGTTTGGATCTGTGGGCAAGAAAGGGGTTGTATTACTGAGGGTGGCAGAAACAAGAATTCACAATAGTATAGTAGAACAGAGAAAATAACTGGGTCATTGTTGCAGTAGTTACTTGTAAAGCTGCTTAATTGTAGTTAAACATAGAGAGAAGGATGACAAAATTTGGTCCTGTGTATCAAAAGCCTTTTTTTTATGAAGATTCTGGGACACTGATTCTCCACTCATTGATGTCAGCTGTGGTCTGTATACCTTGTATGTGTACTTGTAGTAAATAAAGATATTTAAGGTGTAGAATTGGGGAGGAGGGGATATGATTGAAGTACAGTGAAACCCCTTTTTTTGTCCGGTCCAGTTATTGTACAAATCAGTTTTTGACCAGTTTTTGGCGAAATTTTCCCCGTTTTCGTACATCCGCTCGGAAATCGTCTGTACTAGACATGTCCGCCTGCCCCTGGGATGTGGCCATTCATACGGTTGTGACTCGGTCTGCCTTTGTTACTTGTTCAGTGAGCATTACTCCACGCATTCATCCGAAACATTTCGTAATAATCCATTTTTTTTGTGCTTGCAACTGCTAAACAAGCCACCATGGGGCCAAAGAAAGTAAAGGTAAAGGTGAGAAACATGATAGAATTCAAGAAAGAACTTGTAGAAAAATACAAAAGTGGCATACGTGCGCCCAATCTCGCCACGATGTATGGGAAGTCCAAATCAACGATCAGTTACATCCTGGAGAGGAAAAAAGAAATCAAGGCAGCTGATGTTGCAAAAGGGGTAAATGTGCTAACAAAACAGAGATCACAAACAATCGAAGATGTTAAGTAGTTGTTGATCAGCCAAAAACATTTAGCTGGAGATAGTGTTGTGGAGGTGATAATTTGTGAATAGGCAAGGCAGTTGCATGTGGATCTCGTAAAGAAAATACCTGGAATGAATGCTGCTGTTAGTGAATTTAAGGCCAGCAAAGGTTGGTTTGACAGATTCAAGAGGGCAGAAGAATTCTTTGATGAATTCAAGGAGTACATAGAGGCTGAATGATTCCTCCCCCAACAGGTCTTCAGTTGTGACGAAACAGGCCTCTTTTGGAAGAAAATGCCAAAGAGGACCTACCTCAGGCAAGAGGAAAAGACACCGCTAGGACACAAGCCTATGAAGGATAGGCTAACTTTGTTCTGTGGTAACACTAGTGGGGATTTCAGAGTGAAGCCTTGACTGGTGTATCACTCTGAAAATCAGTGTTTTCAAGAAAAACAATATCATCAAGAATAAATTGTGTGGGATGTGGAAAGCTAATAAAGCATGGATCACAAGGCACATTTTCAAAGTGTGTGTGTCACCATGTGTTTGGTCCCAGTGTGGAAAAACTAACTCCTGAAAAGTAAATTGCCACTCAAGTGCCTCCTGGTACTGGACAATGCTCCTGTTCATTCTCCAAATTTGGAAGACCAATTATTTAGGGACTTAGTTTTATAACAGTGAAGTTCTTGCCTCTTAACACCACTTCTCTCATCCAGCCCATGGACCAGCAGGTCATATCTAACTTCAAAAAACTCTACACGAAAGCGATGTTTCAGAGGTGCTTTGAAGTGACTTCGGACACTGACTTTACCCTAAGAGAGTTCTGGAGGAATCACTTCAGTATCCTGCATTGCATAAGCCATATAGGTAAGGCTTGGCAAGGAGTGACTTCCAGGACTTTGAACTCTGGTTGGAGAAATTTGTGGCCAGGTTGTGTCCAAGAGAAGGATTTTGAAGGGTTTGGGGCTGACCCTTAGGACCCTATGCCTGTTGGGGAATCTATTGTGTCTTTGGGGAAGTCCATGGGGTTGGAGGTTAGTGGCAAGGATGTGGAAGAGTTGGTGGAGGACCACAATGAAGAGCTAACCATTGAAGAGCTGCAAGAGCTTCATCTGGAACAGCAACAGACCACAGCTGAGGAACTTGCTTCAGAGGAGGAGGAGGAAGAGGTTACCTGGAGGTTATTCCGGGGATCAACGCCCCTGTGGCCTGGTCCATGACCAGGCCTCCCAGTGGATCAGGGCCTGATCAACCAGGCTGTTACTTCTGGCCGCACGCAGTCCAACGTACGAGCCACAGCCCGGCTGATCCGGTACTGACTTTAGGTAGGATGGAAGGAGGTGCCTTCTTCAGAGATTTATTTATTTATTTATTTATTTATTATTTGAGCATACATACAGAGGTACAAAAAAAATACAGATAAGAGCAGCATGCCAAAGCCACTTAAACTATGCATAGCATTTCGGGCTGGCTTAAAATTAACTAAGCAATGATGAAATCAGTGATAATACATTATTGTAAACAGATAACTATAAAGCACAAATGAGTATTACAAAGACAGGTCATATGGTTGCATGCATTGTTGTACATTCAGTCGTATGGAGTATTCTGTTAGGTAGTGTATTTAAAAAATAATAGATTGGGTTTTAGGTTTAACATTTATGTGATATAATTGTGAGAAACATTTAAGATATACAATTTATAAGGTTCAGTTATTCAGTATTTATTTGGTTTTGGGTGAGTAAGTGATCTTTGAGAAGAGACTTGAATTTATAAACAGGTAGTGTTTCTTTTATATTTACAGGTAATGAATTCCAGATTTTATTGCCTTTTATGTGCATTGAGTTTTTGCATAGTGTGAGATGGACACGAGGAACATCAAAGAGTGATCTGTGCCTTGTGTTATGGTCATGTGTTCTGTTGAGGTTGGCAAGGAGATGTTTGAGGGGAGGGTTAATATCAGAGTTAAGTGTTCTATGTATGTAATAGGTGCAGTAATAAGTATGGATGTTTTGTATGGTGAGTAGGTTTAGTGTATTGAATATTGGTGGAGTGTGCTGCCTGTAGTAAGAATTTGTTATTCTAACTGCAGCCTTTTGTTGGGTAATTAGTGGTCTGAGATGGTTAATTGTTGTTGAGCCCCATGCACAAATTCCATAGGTGAGATAGGGGTAAATAAGAGTGATATAGGGCCAGGAGGGCTGACTGTGGAACATAGTACCGTATCTTCGATAGTATGCCTACAGTCTTGGAAATTTTCTTAGAAATTTGTTGTATATGTGTATGAAATTTGAGTCTATTATCAAGGTGGATTCCTAAGAATTTTCCCTCTGTTAGCTTTGTGATAGGTGATCCATTTATCATTATGTTAAGAGGGACATCTGTAGCTCTGTTACCAAACTGAATGAAGTAGGTTTTGTCAATGTTTAGTGTAAGTTTTAGTCGTCATCCAGGTAGATATTTTCTGTAATTCGGTATTTACAGTATTGGCTAGCGTGACTGGGCTCGGGTGAGAGAAGACGTATGTAGTGTCATCTGCAAATAGTGTGGGTTTGAGTAATTGCGAAGCATTTGGAAGGTCATTTATGTATAGGAGAAAGAGAAGAGGGCCAAGGACACTTCCCTGTGGGACACCAACTGTAATTGGTTGTGCGGAAGAGCTTGCCCCATTTGTGTACACATATTGGCTTCTGTTGCTGAGGTATGACTTGAGGTAGTTGAGGGAGTGCCCTCTTATACCATAGTGTGACAATTTTACGTGGAGCAAGTCATGGTCAACTGTATCAAAAGCTTTACGTAAGTCAATGAAGATCCCCAGTGGGACTTCTTTTTTCTCTATTGCAGTGTATATATGTTCTAGCATGTGTATAATAGCATCATTAGTATTTTTATTAGGCCTGAATCCAAATTGGCAGGGGTTGAGTATGTTTTGGGAGATAAGGTAGGAGTAGATTCGTTTATGAATTAATTTTTCGAAGATTTTTGAGAGAGGGTGTAAGTTGGATATTGGCCTATAGTTATTCAACTCTGTTTGGTCTCCTCCTTTGTGGATCGGGGTGACCCTTGCTATTTTGAGTACTGTAGGGAAGGTGGAGGATTCTATGGATTTGTTAAAGAGTGTTGCAATGATTGGTGATAGCACTTGTGACAGTTTTTTGTATATAAAGGGTGGTAAGGTATTTAAATCTCCTGCCTTGTTTTTTAGTGCGTTGATAATAAGGGAGACTTCGTATGGGTTAGTCGGAGCTAGGAACAGTGTGTTCGGGTAGTTGCCGGTGAGGTAGTCATTTGGTGGGGTATCTGAGCTTGGGATTTTATTGGCAAGGTTTTGTCCTATAGTGGAGAAGAAATCATTGAGTCTGTTTGCTGTTTCTGTTGGTGGGAGTTGGGGTTCATCTGATTTTGCTAATTTTATTTCGCTATTTCGTGATATCTTTTTTGTTCCCAGAATTTCTGATAGGGTTTTCCAGGTCTTTTTTATATCACCTCGTGAGTTGGATAATCTATTCTCATAATACAATTTTTTTGCCCTTCTTATCAGGCTGGTTAGGATTGACGAGTAACGTTTTGTTTGGTCTCTGGTTATGTGACCCATTCTGTACTGATTTTCATATTGGTGTTTTGTATTTATGGATTTGAGAATGCTGGGTGTTAGCCAGGGACTGTTCAGTCTCTTAGCTGTCATCTGTTTAGTTTTTTTAGGGCAGTGCTTGTTGTAGAGGTATTGGGTCTTTTTTAGAAAATTATTAATACATTCGTCAATATCTGTATAGATTTCTAGCTCAGTGTGTCAATCAATGTTTGCTACTGCTGTTGTGAAGTTATTAATGGCTGCCTCATTGTGAAGTCTGAAGGTGACTTTAGTAGTGTCATGGGGTAGTTTACCAAGAGTTGTTATGAGGAAAGTAGGGTAGTGGTCTGTGGTATTATCTGTAATTATGCCTGATTTTAAAGGGGATATGGTGTTGGTCCAGATGTGGTCAAGTAGGGAAACACTAGTCTCTGTAACTCTTGTAGGTTTTGTTACTGTTGGTAGTAACATACAGTTACTCATTGTGTTTGTGAATTCAGTAACGTGTGGGTCCTGGTCTTGCAGGAGATTTATATTGAAGTCACCTGAGAGTAGTAAATGATCTTTGTTCATGCGTGCATCAGTTATCATACTTCCTAGGTTTTGACTAAATTGGCTAATGTTTGACTGTGGAACTCTGTAGATGTTTATCACTGTGAGAGGTTTTTGTAGGTATTTGGATTTGAATTTAGCTATTATATATTCCCCATGTTCATCCCTTGTGCAAGTATTAGTGATACATTCTAGTTGGTCTGAGTAGTATATGGCTGTGCCACCCCCTTGTTGGTCTGGCCTACAGTTGTGTATGGCTGTGTAACCAGGAATGGCATAGACATCTGTACTATCAGGCTTTAGCCAGGTTTCAGTTAGTGTAATGATGGACATATTGGCATGTAAGGAATTTAGTAATGCTATGAGGTCATTGTAATGCTTGCTTAAAGATCTGATATTGTAGTTAAAGATAGTTATGTTGTTGTTGGCACTGAGAAGTGCCTTTGATTGTTCTGCAGTGTAGTAATTACAGTAACTGTTTGATTCATTTAAGTCATTAAATAAGAGGTTGGTATCAGGATCAATGCTTGTAATCATAAGATTTGTAGTGAATCTATAGTTAGAATTAAGTATAAAACAAAGTAAATAGTCTTAAGCTAAAAAATAGCACCTGAATTATTTAACAAATGTAAAATAATGAGCTAAGGTAGTTTTTTTTTTTTTTAAGCTAAAATAAAGGAGACAATATAAAAGGGACTGATACAAATAAAGTGATGATCAAATAATGGAGCTTGGGAATATGATAGTAGGTAGTACTATAAAGGTAATTTTTTTAAGTTAGAATTATAGTATAAAATTATAATATAAAAGGGACTAATATAGGTTGTGGTGAACAATAAAGTACTAATCAAATAAATGAGCTTTGGAATATAATGGCAAAATTGTGAATTTATTCTACTTTAGCACCTGAGAATAGCACCTTGATTATTTTAACAATTGTGAATATATAAACTAGGGTAGTTAAGCTAAAATAAAGGAGAAAATATATAAGGGACTAAAATTAAGTAATGGTAAACAAAGTTAAATGGACAGATGGTAGGAATTATAATATAAACTTATAATATAAAAATACAATTTGAAATGGTACTTGCAATTGCACTAGAGTCTGGTATAGGTTGTTGACAAGATCAAGATTATAACTAGATTTAAATTGACAAAATAAAATTCACAATTAAAGTACCAAAAGAATAATAGTAAAAAAATAACAATGGTAATGTCTTGGTTATAATATGATAGTATGATGGTAGACAGGTACCCAGGTACACAGGTACAAAGGATAATATAAAGGTTGGGGTTGAATATACAAACTTGAAAATTTGGCAACAAAATGTTATGGGAAGTATAAGATAATGTTTAATGTACAAAAGTAAAATTGACTGGTAGTAAATATGGTGTTTAATAAAATTTTAGTAAGTAATAATGATTACAAAAAAGTGAAAAAGTAATGTTTATTTCATTCAATATTGCACTGGTAGTTATACTTGGTTATATGGCAGTACAAGGTAATTAAGAGTAATCTAAGATAGTAAATGTGGTATTAAAACAGGTAAAGGTAATTAGACAAGTAATGGTTATTAAATGTCAAAAATGTTAAGAGTAAATTGAAATTTTAGTAAAAATGATAATTATTAATTTTAGTAAGTAATATCAATTGATAGTATTTAAAATAAATATGAGGTAGTAATGTGGACAGAGAAAGTATCAATTCAGCTAATGTTTAAGCGAACAATAGTAAATAACAAAATCACATAAGGTGACTTATGCTTACTAGTAAAATCACAAAATGAGGTAGTTGATTATTTAATTACTAAGAGATTGCACAATGAAATTTGAACAATAATGGAGCAAAACATACACTACACTACGTAGGCTTTTAAGTTGGACATTGCTTAGTTATTCTCTGTAAGATTAGTATCCCTGAGAAATCGTGATAGATCATTCTCGTTCGTGATTAAGGAGATTTGTGCAATGTGGAGTAGATCGCAAGCTTTTGTGGAGAAATATCACCCTGACCAAGCTGAAACAAGCCATATCTGCAACATAATCAGTGACAACCTTGTCCCACTTCAGGGAAATCTTAGAGATGCCAGAAACAGACCTTTCTGGACAGATTTTTTTGTGCGACAGGGGTCCAGTGACTCAAGCTGGTCCTAGTGGCATTAAAAGACAAAGGGAAGTAACCCCAGAGAGGGACTTGTTACCTGGAGGGGGATTCCCCTTCCAAACAATAACCCCCAACTCCCTCTCTCCTTACTATCTTCCATAAGCCAACAAGTGTCTTCAGTAAAGGTATGCAATAGTGATTTAATTGTTCTTGTATTTATTTTATTTAGTTCTCATTGTTTTTTGTATGTAGAACTATAATTTATCTTTATAAAAATTAGTTTTTGTTAATATTTTTGGGTGTCTGGAACGGATTAATTGTATTTACATTAGTTCTTATGGGAAATACATCAGTTTTCGGCCATTTTGGCTTTAGGCTGACCTGGAATGGATTACGGCCAATAACCGAGGGTCTACTGTACTTTATTATTGTACTTGAAATTGCACGACTGGGGATTAATGTACAAATTAATTTTTAGTATGTTACTTGGAAAATTGTGGCAAAATACCTCCCACACTACCAAACCCATTCCATGTTTTCCAGAAGTCTCCCACATTCGTCCCATGCTCTCCCATACCCATCGTATGTTCTACCAGATCCCTCCCACTCTCATTCATAACATGGACTCTTATGCACTTTCCACATTTAACCAAAATGTTGTGCATACTGGGAGCTTTTGAGAGTACAGTGGACCCCCGCATACCGTTGGCATCACATAACGTTAAATCCGCATACCGATACATTTTATCGCTAAGATTTTGCCTCGCATACCGCTAAAAAACCCGCTCAACGCTATTCGTCCAAGACGCGTCTAATGTGCGGCCTGAGCCAGCCTCACATGTTCCGCCGGTGGCATTGTTTACAAGCCAGCCTCCGCGGTAACATCCAAGCATACAATCGGAACATTTCGTATTATTACAGCGTTTTTGGTGATTTTATCTGCAAAATAAGTGACCATGGGCCCCAAGAAAGCTTCTAGTGCCAACCATGTGGTAAAAAGGGTTCGAAATATTATCGAAATACTGTGGTACCATGGTCAACTGCTGATGCTGCTGTAGCACCGTCAGCTGCTGCTGCTGCTGCTGCTGTAGCACCGTCAGCTGCTGTTGCTGCTGTAGCACCATCAGCTGCTGTTGCTGTAGCACCGTCAGCTGCTGTTGCTGTAGCACCGTCAGCTGCTGCTGTTGCTGTAGCACCGTCAGCTGCTGCTGTAGCACCGTCAGCTGCTGCTGTAGCACCGTCAGCTGCTGCTGTACCACCGTCAGCTGCTGCTGCTGTAGTACCGTCAGCTGCTGCTGCTGTAGTACCGTCAGCTGCTGCTGCTGTAGTACCGTCAGCTGCTGCTGCTGTAGTACCGTCAGCTGCTGCTGCTGTAGTACCGTCAGCTGCTGCTGCTGTAGTACCGTCAGCTGCTGCTGCTGTAGTACCGTCAGCTGCTGCTGCTGTAGTACCGTCAGCTGCTGCTGCTGTAGTACCGTCAGCTGCTGCTGCTGTAGCACCGTCTGCTGCTGCTGCTGTAGCACCGTCTGCTGCTGCTGCTGTAGCACCGTCTGCTGCTGCTGCTGTAGCACCGTCTGCTGCTGCTGCTGTAGCACCGTCTGCTGCTGCTGCTGTAGCACCGTCTGCTGCTGCTGCTGTAGCACCGTCTGCTGCTGCTGCTGTAGCACCGTCTGCTGCTGCTGCTGTAGCACCGTCTGCTGCTGCTGCTGTAGCACCGTCTGCTGCTGCTGCTGTAGCACCGTCTGCTGCTGCTGCTGTAGCACCGTCTGCTGCTGCTGCTGTAGCACCGTCTGCTGCTGCTGCTGTAGCACCGTCTGCTGCTGCTGCTGTAGCACCGTCTGCTGCTGCTGCTGTAGCACCGTCTGCTGCTGCTGCTGCTGTAGCACCGTCTGCTGCTGCTGCTGCTGTAGCACCGTCTGCTGCTGCTGCTGCTGTAGCACCGTCTGCTGCTGCTGCTGTAGCACCGTCTGCTGCTGCTGCTGCTGTAGCACCGTCTGCTGCTGCTGCTGCTGTAGCACCGTCTGCTGCTGCTGCTGCTGTAGCACCGTCTGCTGCTGCTGCTGCTGTAGCACCGTCTGCTGCTGCTGCTGCTGTAGCACCGTCTGCTGCTGCTGCTGCTGTAGCACCGTCTGCTGCTGCTGCTGCTGCTGTAGCACCGTCTGCTGCTGCTGCTGCTGTAGCACCGTCTGCTGCTGCTGCTGCTGTAGCACCGTCTGCTGCTGCTGCTGTAGCACCGTCTGCTGCTGCTGCTGTAGCACCGTCTGCTGCTGCTGCTGCTGTAGCACCGTCTGCTGCTGCTGCTGCTGTAGCACCGTCTGCTGCTGCTGCTGTAGCACCGTCTGCTGCTGCTGCTGTAGCACCGTCTGCTGCTGCTGCTGTAGCACCGTCTGCTGCTGCTGCTGTAGCACCGTCTGCTGCTGCTGCTGTAGCACCGTCTGCTGCTGCTGCTGTAGCACCGTCTGCTGCTGCTGCTGTAGCACCGTCTGCTGCTGCTGCTGTAGCACCGTCTGCTGCTGCTGCTTTAGCACCGTCAGCTGCTGCTGCTGTAGCACCGTCTGCTGCTGCTGCTGTAGCACCGTCTGCTGCTGCTGTAGCACCGTCAGCTGCTGCTGCTGTAGCACCGTCTGCTGCTGCTGTAGCACCGTCAGCTGCTGCTGCTGTACCACCGTCAGCTGCTGCTGCTGTACCACCGTCAGCTGCTGCTGCTGTACCACCGTCAGCTGCTGCTGTACCACCGTCAGCTGCTGCTGTACCACCGTCAGCTGCTGCTGCTGTAGCACCGTCAGCTGCTGCTGCTGTAGCACTGTCAGCTGCTGCTGCTGTAGCACTGTCAGCTGCTGCTGCTGTAGCACTGTCAGCTGCTGCTGCTGTAGCACTGTCAGCTGCTGCTGCTGTAGCACTGTCAGCTGCTGCTGTAGCACTGTCAGCTGCTGCTGTAGCACTGTTAGCTGCTGCTGCTGCTGCTGCTGCTGCTGCTGCTGTAGCACTGTTAGTTGCTGCTGCTGCTGCTGCTGCTGCTGCTGCTGCTGCTGCTGCTGCTGCTGCTGCTGCTGCTGTAGCACCATCAGCTGCTGCTGCTGTAGTACCATCTGCTGCTGCTGTAGCACTGTCAGCTGCTGCTGCTGCTGCTGTAGCACCGTTGTTGGTGTGGCTTATTGAGAATACCAAGAAACAATTAACCCCAGAGGGTTAGCCACCCAGGATAACCCAAAAAAGTCAGTGTCATCGAAGACTGTAACTTATTTCCATTGGGGTCCTTAATCTTGTCTCCCAGGATGCAACCCACACCAGTTGACTAACACCCAGGTGAACAGGGAAAAATGCCTGGAACTAGTGCTCATATTGGTGAATTTAAAGCCAGCAAAGGTTGGTTTGAGTGATTTAAGAATCGTAGTGGCATACACAGTGTGATAAGGCCAGTTCTGGAAGAAAATGCCAAACAGGACCTACAGTACTCAGGAGGAAAAGGCACTCCCAGGACACAGTGTCTCATCAGTCATTGCTGAATCTTCAATAAAGGTAAGTGTCATTTATTCTTCATTTAGTATAGTAGTACATGCACAGTATATATTGTGCATGTACTACTCTACTATTGTGCATGTATCCTTCTCTTTGTGTGTAGGAAAATGTATATTTCATGTGGTAAAAATTTTTTTTTCATACTTTTGGGTGTCTTGCACGGATTAATTTGATTTCCATTATTTCTTATGGGGAAAATTCATTCGCATAACGATAATTTCGCATAACAATGAGCTCTCAGGAACGGATTAATATTGTTATGCGGGGGTCCACTGTATTGTGTGTGTGTTGTATACAGTGGAACCTCTGCTTATGAGTGCCCCACCATGTGTGTTTTTCAGGATACAAGCAGTCACTCGGTCGATTTTTTGCTCCTGGATACAAGCCAAAATTCCGGTTGTGAGCTTCCCCCTCAAGGGAAGTTCCTTGATGCTGGTGAGGGGCTCTTGATTTAGGGAATTGTATCTCTGCTCCAGTTCCCTAAATTAAACCTGAATACCTTCCATCCCCTCACCCCGCAGGCGCTGTATAATCCTACAGGTTTAATGCTTCCCCATCATAGTAATAATAATATATGTATAATACTATAATAATTATGATACTATAATAAGTGAGCTTCAGAGTGCCACCATTAGATTGCATGGTGAATACCACAAAATGCTTACCATCACCAGTGCACGTGCTTACCTCGTGGTGGAAGGATTTCTCTCGTGTTTTTCTCGTGTTTTGTGGAGTTACTTTGCCAAATTTTTTTTCTAACCATGGGTCCTAATAAAGAAAGTGTGAAGGACAGTACTGAGAAGAAAAAGAGGATGATGTCCATGGAAGTTAAGCATGAAATCATAGTTAAACACAAACGAGGGGGAGCATGGGAAGATGTTTTCAGAGAGGGAGCGGGAATGACCTCTACCACTTGTCACATAATGACATTCATTCTAGAGTATATATCAGGTTTTTGTTATTTATATTATTTATTATGTTAATTAGATGAATTGTGATAGATAAATAAGCCGTAGAGTTGATATTAGCATTATATTGAAGTATTTTGTCCTACCTCCTGAGAGCAGGAATTCTGCTGAAACAGATTAATGGCATTTCAGTTAATTTAAATAAGAAAATTGCTCGGCATATGAGCAGATCAGGTTACGAGCTAGATCATGGAACGGATTAAACTCATAAGCAGAGGCTCCACTGTATTTTGAATATTCATTATTTAATTTAAATTTATTTGAAGGCTGTTTGATTTGTGCTTGAAGCTTTCTTTTTGTATTTTATTTGCATGTGTAGTGCATGTACATTGAAGGTTTCCAAAAATAAAAATTTGTACAGTATTTGAAATTTATTTTTACTGGATTGTTGTATTTGTAGCTCCTGTAGTAGCACTTGGACATGCATGTTTGACCTCATCCCTGGTCATGTAGCTTGACATACATAATGATTGTGATAAATCTTAAAAGGTGTACTTTGTGCATACTGAATTTTAATAGGTGTAGGCCTGCAAATTCTTCGTCCTGTCTGAGTGCTGTACTGTTTATATAATTTATCCTGGTAACTACTTTTCCATATATAGCTCCCTTGTTTGGAATATTGCTCAATATTAACCCTTTGACTGTCACAACCCCCAAATCCTGAGGTGTCTTCTGGTGTTGCAAAATATTTGAAAAAAAAAAAAATTTTATGAAATGATAGAGAATCCTTTCCCCGATGGTAATGACACCAAAAGTGTGAAATTTGATGGAAAACTTACGGAACTATTCTCTCGCGAAGTTAGCGACCTCGGCGACATTTATGCATCGGTGATTTCGCCCACTTTGAGCCCTATTTTCGGTCAGTTCCATTGTGCCAGTCCACCAAACTCAGCTATTTCTTTAGAACTCCATTTGTTCTATAGATCGAGTACAAGAAACCGGCCATTTACTGATTTCAACTACCCAATAAAGTGGTCAGAAATTGGCAATTTGGCCTATTTCATGTAAATTAAAAAATGTCAGTTTCAAAATAGGGTGCAAAATAAACAATGCAGACATTCCTGACACTAAAATAAAAATTTTTCTGTTCATCAGTCACTTCTACAGGCCCCTGTTACACTATTAATCCTCTTGCTTTCTATTTTGAATTTTTATTCACAAAAAAATAGAAGATTTACTGTCAGGCAGACTACTGCAATATTATTGTAATAATTGTATAAATAACATCAACCCATTCATGACTGCATATTAGAATAGCTAGTTGGACATTTATTGGACAATTTGTTTACTCTTGAACATCGGCAAATATTGAATGTTTCTGCCACTTTGAGCTCCATTTCAAGATCCTTTTCATAGTAAAACCAATAAAATTCTATTTCTATAATATGTTTTCCATTCTATCAAATGAGACCAAGAAAACGAGAATACAACCATAAATGCTATACGAAAATACACCTCTAAGTCGGCGTTTTAATCCAAATAACTCTTGATTTTTTTTCTCGTTATGCACTGCGTGCTGCAGGATTTTTTTTATACTGCGCACACTGACCATGTAGACCCATTCTTTCATGTGTAGGCCTACCAGCTTTCTAGATTTGAGGGCGCTAGAATTTAGGCATACTAGTACGTCAAAAACCCTGGGGCGTAAGCCGTACTAGTACGACCGAAACCCTGAAAGGGTTAAATATGTACTTATTGGAGCAGAGGAAAGAGGCATGATAATATACACCGGTAAGTACTTGAGGGCCTTGTCCCAAATCTGCACACTGCCATAATATACGGGAGTGAGAGAAGTGGAAGTTCAAAATAAACCCAGTGAAGAGCAGGGATGCGGTGGGTACAATACAGGAACATTGTATCAACGTCTGTGGCCCCAGACTATTCAACATCCTACTGGCTACCACTAGATGTCATAAACACTGCCAGCACAAGTGTAGAAGTCTTCAAAAGGAAACTAGCCAAGTATCTTCACCAGATGCCAGATCATCCAGGCTTGATGGATATGTGGGGCAGAGGGCCATCAGAGGGCCACTGATTGACCAGGCAAACACCAGATGATCCTGGAGTAGAAAAACTCTTGGAACTCATCAGACGTAAAGGTGGTCATGTGCTAAGCTAATAAATACATACAGTGGACCTTCGTTTTTCGTAATTATGTAATCCGTTCCAGAAAGTGTGACTAATGGTGAAATTGATGTTTTGCGAAACCATTTTCCCCATAAGAAATAATGTAAATCCAGATAATCCATTTCAGACCAAAAGTATTAACAACAAAAAAATATTTTTTTACATGAAATATAGATTTACATACACAAAAAAACAGTGAGACATGAAGAATAAAACAGTAACATCACACTTACCTTTATAGAAGACTTGTTGGTGTATGAATAAAATGTCATTACATATGTTAGGAATTGTGGCTGCGGCAGAGGAGTGGAGACAGGACAAGATAGTCCTTCAGTATGACACTACTATCAACTCGTGGCTTATTTATCTATCACAATTCATCTAATATGACATAATTAACAATATTAACCCTGTCAGGGACCAGAGGCCAAATTTCGAAGTGTGCACCAGAGTCCAAGAATTTTCAAAGAAAAAGTATTTTTTCTTATGAAATGGTAGAGAATCTTTTTCTGAAGGTAATCAAAACAAAAAGTACGAAATTTGATGGAAAATTGACAAAATTATGCTCTCGTGAATTTTGATGCGTCAGTGATATTTATGCATCGGCGATTTTTGCCAACTTTAACTCCCCTTTTAGGCCAATTACATTATTCCAGTCGACCAAATTCTTAGCTATTTCACTAGTATTACTTCTATTGCTTGAGCACAAGAAGTCGCCAAGTCGACTGTTTCAACTACCCAATAAAGTGATCAGAAATTGGTAATTTGGCCAATTTCACAAAGTTTAAAATACGTATTCCAATTTCAAAATAGTTCAGAATAAACAATGCAGACATTCCTGGCACTAAACTAACATTTTCTCTGTTCATTAGTTAGGTTTTCGAGCTTTACAAATGAATTCCATTTTGATTTTTTATTCACATAATGAATTTTTATTCAAACCAAAAAATAGAAGACTTACTGTAATGCAGTATTGTAATAATTGTATAAATATCACCATATTTGTGAACGTATATTAGACCCACCAGCTGGTGTGTATTAGCCATGTAATGTCATTTGTTTACTCTTGAACATTGGCAAAAATTGAACATTTCTGCTACTTTGAGTTCAGTTTCAAGCCATTTCCAGTAGTAAAAACCAATGAAAATCATCTCTATTTCTGTAATATATCTTCCATTCTATCAAATGAGACCAAGAAATTGCAAATACAACTGTGGAAAATTACATTTATCTGAATGTATCATTATGTACATAACAGTAAATGAACAAAGATAATTATTATTTATCAGTTAGACAAGTAGGAATTTGGGACACCTAGGTCACAAAAAATGTCCCCCTTCGATACCTACCACTGTCATATCCACAAGTTGTTCTGGACCTATTAATTACAAATGAAATATGTATCACCAGGAATGCTGGTAAACATATAAATTTGTGGACTGTGTATTAAAATTAAAAAAGGATTATATATATACACATTTACATAACAGAAGGAGAATATCTTAAACTCGCTCGCCAATTTGACTGGAGATCAAGGTGTATCATACTCAGAAAACCTCACTGTCTATACATGAAAATAACACTGGCCAGAGTTAAAACATCACAGACTTATCTGACGTTCCTGGAGCTGTCTTGTCCAGTCGCCTGATATCTCAAGTTATGCAGGAATACACATCCAAAAATTTCGCCTCCTATTTGAGAGGTGTCAGCCCAATTTTACCTCTAGAGCACGAAAAATTCTTCCCATTATTCACTAACGTTAGTGTCCAGTTCAAACAAAAATGGCGAGTCTCCTCTGCGCAGGCGCAGTTTCCCATTTTTTATAAATTTTTTATTAAATACAGTATGGCCATCTATTTACATATAACTACTGTATTTCTGGAAAATATACACAGTATTTTCCACAACTGAAAAAAAAAAATATGCAAAGTCGCTGTTTTAATCGAAAATTACGGCCTCAGTTTTTTCTCCCATTATGCAGTGTGCTGCAGGATTTGTTTTATGTGGTGCACACATGCCACATAGATGTATTCTCTCATATCAAGGCCCAAATTTACCGCTCACAGCTTATCAGATTGAACTGAGCTTGTGGTGTAGAACTATGGTTTGGACCCTCAACTCAAAGCCGTAAAACTACGACACGGACCCTGAAAAGGTTAATAACATAGAAACATGACATATACTCTAGAATGAACAAAAAATGTCATTACGTATGTCACGAGTGTTGTTTTGTTGTTGGGTGTATGGGAGCATAAGCCATACGTGGTGGTGGAGGTCGGCAGTGTTATCAGTAGTCCTGTGTAACTCCAACAACATTGGAGGAGTTAGGTTTGTGCTGTCCTTTTTCTATCGATTAATTGCCTAACTTACCACACTGTTAATGCTACAGCCTTTATCGGCTCGTGCTGCTTTAGTATCGTACATAACGTAGAATCACTGTAGAAGGTACATTCTCTCCCCTCTTCCTCCTCCACTCTGGTACTTTACTACGAGTTTTTTCTTGAATTCTATCATGTTTCTCACCTTTACCAAAGGCCTGGTACTAGGAGCTTTCTTTGGGGAAATGGTGGCTTATTTAGCAGTTGCAAGCACTAAAACAAATGGAATGTGTATTACGAAATACGTATGTTGTATGAACGCGTGGGATCGTCCTCACTCGCTGATAAACAATGGCACACTGGCTGTGAATGGAGTGTTGGGCTGCTTGGGGCCGTGCATACGCATCTGGGTCGAATGGCTATTCGCGAGTCAATATTTTGACGAAAAGTTATGATTTTTGAAAAATTAAGACGTCCAATGCTTACAAAGAACGAGGGTCCACTGTATCAGTGGTATTATTTACTGGCAGATAGTTGATATGAAGATAAGGTAGTAGGAAATAGTAATAATATATATTTATCTACAAGTACTTCGATATACAAGGTATACAGTCCTAGCTGACATCAATGACATACAGTGGAACCTCAGTTTTCATCTTTAATTCATTCCCGAGTCTGATGAAAACAGAGTTCACCGAAAACTGAAGCAATATTTCCCATGAGAAATAATGTAAATCCAATTAATCCGTTCCAGACACCCAAAAATATTAACAAAAACTCATTTTATAGAGAATAGCTATAGTTTTACATACAGAAAACAATGAGAAATATAGAGCACTAATGAAATGGATAAACGAACATTGAGGACACTTATTGGCGTATGGAAGATGGCGAGGAGGGGAGAGGGAGGAGAGGTTATCTCTACAATGAAAATGGACAAAGAAATGGACTAAATATGACAAAAGAGGGACCGGCATTCTAGTACCAGACCTGCTGCCAGATGTGAACCAGACATGAGACGTTTTCCACTACAATGAAATAACTGACCTCCATATCAACTGCACCAGTGTTCAACGGGAAGACAACATGGCAGAAAACCTGATCAACTAAATCTCCAAGGAAATGACAGGTCTGTAGGACTTTTTTCTTCAGTGCCAAACGAGGGAAAGAATTGAGCATTTAAACATGGCTGACCGGCATCCAAACAGCCGCTACTGCCAGACGTACAACTAGCGAAGTGAAATTCTCATCTTTACTGACGTTCATCTGTTGACAGTAGCATCATATCTGTACCACCATCATATCACCTGTACCAGTGCTAACGAGAGGGAAACACAGGAGACATCGTCAAATCAACAGTACAAAACTCCAAGGTTATAGGTCGGATATCCCTCAGTGCCAGTCGTGAGAAAGAAGTGAATAGTTAAACAGTCAAGGTTAATGTTTTAGTAGCTGACCTATATTCAGCTGACCAGTGTACAGTGAGAGAATCATAGCAGAAAACGCCAAATATATCTATAAACTCAAGGAAAGTCAGGTTGTAGGTGGCGTTACTTCCCTCAGTGTTTTAAAAATGGCCGAGTCAGCAGAACAGGTCAGGCAGTCAACAACACCACACAACCCCCGATAAATGGAATTGAGGGGGATTTGGAAGGATAAAACCATGGATTAAACCTTTCTGATCTACCAGAATGGAAAGGAGTTAGAAGTTAATTGGGGAAGCCAGACTGTGAAGTGAGATGGGAAGGGGAGTGTGTAATAAGGGGTTAACTGTAAGGGTTTTGTGAAGTTAAGGGAAAAGTGAGCAGTGAAGAGGGTTTTGAAGAGGAAATTTTACTAGTAATTCAGTGGTGATTGCTAAAGCAGATACTAAGTGTACTAGGGACTGGAAAAGAGAAATAAATATTATTGTATATGAGTAAAAGAGCGAAGAGTGAAAATGGCAGGCATTAGGGGGGTACAGGCTGCCATAATTATATTTATATTTCTTCAATTCCATGAAGAAAGAAATCAGTCATGGGGGCTGGAAAATGTGAATGGAGTAACAGCGCCCTGGACAGTAAAAGCCCAACAGTTGCCATCCTACCAGAAAAGTAAATATCACTATCACCGCAAGGTATGGCAACACCGCATACCCAAACAAAAACAGTGGCACACAGCTCTTATTGTAGCGCTCTTAAGTGGTGATATCCAAATTAATCCAGGACCTCAAACTATTGTGCAGAGGCAAAACAGACAGATAAATGACGGCGATAATGATGGTCTAGTAGCTAGGAATGATAACCTTAACTCCATATGTAATGCATACATAGGTCATTGTGAGACAATACAGCCATTATTATCTCAAACACTACCAAACAGGTGCATACACTGTACTAAAGTAAGCATTAAAAACAGAAAAGGCACCTTATGTAAAATGTGTAAGGGGTGGGTGCATGATGGATGTATGTACAATTATAGCAACGGTGCCAGAATTCATTTTGTGTGTAACAAATGCACTTTGGCACAGTTACCCTTTAGCAGTGATGACATTGATTTACCTAATTTTAATACAAATGACCCATTGCCATATATTGATGATTATGATTGTTTTATGAAAACAGGCCTTCACTTTATTCATGTCAATGCAAGATCACTTCTTCCTAAATTGGCAGAGATTAGGATTCTAGCTAACAAAATTAGGGCGGCAGTTATAACCATCTCTGAATCTTGGTTGGATGATACGGTGACTGACGACAAGGTCAAAATAGATGGTTACAATATAAAACGCTTAGATAGGAACAGAAAGGGTGGTGGAGTATGTGCCTACATTAGAAATGACTTAGCTTACAACCCAAGACCTGATTTAAATAACAATAAACTGGAGATTCTATGGTTTGAAGTGCTGCTTCCTAAGACCAAACCCATCTACCAAACCCTCCTACCCAGGACCAGTTCTTAGAAGACTTTTCCAGAGTCTTGTCCGGAGTTGAAAACAATTGCGAGACAATAATACTGGGCGACTTCAATATCTGTTTTCAGCAGCAAAATAACGGGCTATGCAAAAGGTATAAGCAAATTCTAGGATTAAATAGTTACACTCAACTAATTAATACTCCAACCCGGATCACACAGTTCTCAGCCACCCTAATTGACCACATACTTTGTAACCGCTCTGAGAACATTAGTCAGTCAGGCGTCATTACCACAGGTCTTAGTGATCATTTCATCATTTACTGCACCAGGAAAATCACTAGGGATAGGATAGGCCTACACAGGACAATAAAAATGAGGTCAACTAGAAACTACAGTAAAGAAACACTGGTAAATAGGCTACACAATTGTGACTGGACAGAGATAACAAGTTGCACGGACGTAAACGATGCCTGGGAAAAATTCAAAACAATGTTCACTACCATCCTTGATAATATTGCACCAGTTAAAGAGGTTAGGATTAAACGAAGAACTGAACCCTGGATGAATACTGAGATATTAAATAATATTAAATTCAGAGACCAGCTGCTAAAAAGATTTAAAGCAAACAGACAGGATATTGCAGCACTAAATGAATTCCAAAGGGTGAGGAACAGAGTACAGAGACTTATAAAAGGAGCAAAGGCAAAGCACTACTGCTCAAAAATTGAAGAGTATAAGCATAACCCCAGAAAGCTCTGGCAACAACTAAAACAGTTGGGGTATAGCCATAAGCCAGTAGATAGGTCTAACATAGTACTCACTATCGATAATGAGGTATGCCACGAAACATCTAAGGTGGCAAATTGCTTTAATTCATACTACACATCTGTTGCATCAACACTAGTAAGTAAACTACCAGCTGCATCAAATACCTTTAACACAGACTGATAAGTTTCAAACATACTATACCAATAAAGGGGTAACCCCAAACAGTTGTCAACTAGTAAGTGTATCTCATGACTTTATTCAAAAAGAACTAAGCAGGTTAAACCCAACTAAGAGCACAGGCTCTGATAACATCCCATCTAAGTTCCTAAAAGATGGTGCTTCTGAACTGTCAATCCCTATTGCTCACATAATAAATCTATCAATCACCACTAATACCGTACCGGAGGGGTTCAAGGAGGCCAGAGTTACTCCTATCTTCAAGAAAAATAGTAGGTCTGATGTAAGCAACTATAGGCCTGTTAGTATACTCAGTATAATATCTAAAATTCTAGAGAGGGCGGTGTATTCTCAAGTAGTTAAGTACCTTAATGACAACAACATTCTCCATAGCTATCAATCGGGCTTTAGAAGATCCTACTCAACCGACACCTCCCTTATTAATCTGATGGATTACCTGAGAACTGAAATGTCAAAGGGGAACCTCATAGGTATGGTAACCTTAGACCTGCAAAAGGCCTTCGATACTGTCAACCACAATATATTATGTAATAAACTTCAAGCTATCGGTATAGGTTCTGTAGACTGGTTTAAGTCCTACCTTAGCAACAGGAGACAAATAGTCAAAATCAACAAAACAGAATCAGAACCCCTGCCGATAACATGTGGAGTTCCCCAAGGTGGTAGTCTGGGTCCCTTATTATTCTTATGTTATGTCAATGATATGCCTATCAGTGTCAAGTGCAAACTCCTACTGTATGCAGATGACAGTGCTCTGTTAGTGTCAGGTAAAGACCCACAAGATATTGCTAATGTTTTAACACTGGAACTGGAGTCCTGCAGCAAATGGTTAGTAGACAACAAACTATCATTACACCTAGGGAAAACTGAAGCCATTCTCTTTGGCACGAAACATAAACTGAGAAGGGTAAATAATTTTAATGTTCAATGTAATGGGGAGCCCATCACTTTAGTTTCATCAGTAAAATATTTGGGAATCCCCTTTGACCCATGCATGTCAGGAGAATTGATAGGGAACAGTGTAGTAAAGAAAGCGAATGCCAGACTGAAGTTCCTGTATAGACAAGCACAGTGTCTACCTACTGAGGCTTGCAGGACCCTATGTCTAGCCCTTATACAATGCCATATGGATTACGCTTGCTCTTCTTGGTACTCTGCCTTGACAAAAAAACTGAAAGATAGACTGCAAATCACCCAGAACAAAATCGTAAGATTCATCCTGGGGCTGGGACCAAGAGAACATGTAGGCCAGGATGAATTACAGCAGTTGGATATGCTGAATGTTGAAGACAGAGTAAAACAACTGAAGCTAAATCATGTTTATAAAATTGCTCACAAACAATGTCCAGAATATCTTGCTGTCAATTTTGTCAAGGTTGGGAACCAAAGCAATCATAGTACTAGGGGGAGAGAGCACAACTTTATAGTACCCACAGTCAGTGGCCAGGCTTCAAACACCTTTTATTGTACAGCAATAAAGGAATGGAACAGACTACCCACACATGTCAAAGCCAGTCATAGCATGAACCAGTTCAAGAAGAGTGCCAAAAGGTGTCTGATGAATGTAGCTACAGAAAGGGAGGGGAATGATTTTCTATTTTTTAGCTAACATAAGTGTAAATTTTACCTTATTCCTAGTAATGACCCTCGTATTGTAGATAGTCTTAATGACCTTGGTGTAGTAGATAGTCTTTTTAGTATGATAATAAGATGTTATCTTCATTGTAGAATAATAAGAAAATATTATAACCTTTATATTATAATAATAAGGTAAAAGGACCCCAATGGAAATAAGTCACTCTGTCTGACTTTTTTGGGTTATCCTAGGTTCTCTACACATATGCTGCTATGTATGATAATTCTATGTAACTGTATTTGTGTATACCTGAATAAACTTACTTACTTACCATCAGTCTCCCTCTGCTGCCACCACTGTCTCCCTCTGCTGCCATCACAACCACCCTCTACCACCATTGAATTCTATCGTGTTTCTTTTCTTTATCAAAGGCACTCGGAACTTTCTTTGGCCCCCATGGTGGCTTATTTAGCAGTTGCACTGAATAAACAAGCACAGAAAACAATGGATTATTATGAAATGTTTTGTATGAATGCGCAGGGTAATGTTCACTTGACAAGGCACAAAGCCAGACTGACTCAGAAGGCATGCGTGGGATGCTATGTGGGGGTGTGGGCAGATGAACACGTTCAGTACAGCGGACAAAAACCAGGGTGATGAATGAAAACTGGGACAGCATTTTCACGAAAAAAGTAGTCGAAAACCGAATTTGACAAAAACTAGGGCTAAAGAAAACAGAGGTTCCACTGTACTACTATTTAGAAAGCTCCTTTGTTATACAGAGTACTTCGGGCAAATTAAGTCAGTTTTGTCCCAGGATGCAACCCACACCTTTCAACTAACACCCAGGTACCCATTTAATGCTGATGGGTGAACATGGACAGCAGGTGTCTTAAGGAAAAAATCCAAGTGTTTTCCAGCCGTACCGGGGATTCAATCTCACACCTCAGTGTGAGAGCTGAGTGCCCTAGCGATTGTGCTACAGGACACCACAAACTTGAAATACCTGTAGATTGTTGAATTTATTTGCAAGTGGGCTGGTACAAATTCATTAATCTGATAAATTTGCAAATTAGGTTATTGGGAATTTGCAGGGATCAATGTACAGTGCATATAGTATTTGCTGTAGTAATGGCTGATGTAGATGTATAAAATGTTTCTAGATTAGTGTTAGCATATACACATGATAGGTTGGGAGACGGCAACTATTTGTTTTGTTGCAGTTGTGCAAAATTGAAGCCTGTTAAATGTAATGCACTTCAGCAGAATTAAGATGGCTTTGTATAACATTTAAAATGGTTTGGTACTGAACACTTGGTTAGGAAGTGCATTGCTGCTTTTGTTGGGACCTCTCCTGCAAATATTTGATACCTTTGGTCATGGATCACTGATATTTTTTGGCTGTGGCCTTAGGGATACTGCATTATTGCTTCTGAAATTATCTATGGGTGATCATGTCAAGTAGTAAAGGATTCTGTATCTTAGCTTTTTACTTTTCCATGTGGCTTTCCTCTGGTCTGTTCATGACCCGTTATTATTTACTATTAGTGACTTGACCTTACTGTTGATTCCCATTTTTTCCTCTAATGCTCACATCTATGTATATCTAGATTCTAAATGTGGAAGATGCAGAACTGCTTTGGTTACATTTTATTTCATATCCAGACTTAGTCGACAAAGAAAATTGAAACTAAATGAGGGTAAAACTGATTTTGTCATTGTGAATCTCTGAGTACAGATTGGAGATTTTGGTGTCTGACTTCTGTACTGTCAGTTTACAGTCTGTGGGATTGGCGAGGGATTTAGGTGTATACCTCATTTCTTTGTCATTTGGTCACATCAACTGAATTACTAAATCTTGCAGTTTTCATATTTTTAATCTCTGCAATGAGAAAATATCCTAAGCAGAATATCTTGGTCCATATCAGTGCATGTTTTGCAATTGTTTGTGGGTTTCCAATACTGCTTGCTAAATAGACGTAGGTTTGTACTGAATCCTACAGCTAGTATTTTTGCTCCCAACTAGGGGTTTCCACCAGTTCCTACTTGAATGAGATGCTTTGGCTCCCTGTCAAAATAAGAATTTAAACTGTTCATTAATTTATAGTTAAGTTTAATGATATCCAGTATATTGCTAACATGCTTGTACCATTTAAATCAGGCTTGGGAGTGTTTCTGCAAATTGCCACACACTATTAGACTGAGCCTTGGGCTGTTTGAGACATTCACATAGCATCTTTTCGTGTTTACTCCTAGGTTGTTACAGGTTGAAAGTGTTCGTTAAGGGTCAGAAATTTGTTCATGCTTTACTCTGTTGAAAAACCTCTTCTAGAGTTTATGATCATGATCATTGTCATTACTGAATATCAACTTTTATTTTGGCTTTGTGTGAAAGCTCTTGTAAATTTCTTTAACGCTTTCAGGGTTTCGGCTTTACTAGAACGGCTTACGCCCCAGGGTTTTTGACGTACTAGTACGCCTAAATTCTAGCGCCCTCAGATCTAGTGAGAGAAAGCTGGTAGGCCTACATATGAAAGAATGGATCTATGTGGTCAGTGTGCACAGTATAAAAAAAATCCTGCAGCACACAGTGCGTAATGAGAAAAAAAAAACGACTTTGGATTAAGACAGCGACTTTGCAATGTATTTTCGTATGGTATTTATTGTTGTATTCTAGTTTTCCTGGTCTCATTTTATAGAATGGAAGACATATTACAGAAATTGAGATGATTTTGACTAGTTTTACAATAAAAAGTACCTTGAAATTGAGCTCAAAGTAGCAGAAATGTTCGATTTTTTACCGAAGTTCAAAAGTAAGCAAATCATGCCAAGCGTCCAATACACGTCAACTGATGAGTCTAATATTCTTTCACAAGTGCGCTGATATTATTTATACCATTTCTACACTAATGCAGTAGTCTGCATAACAGTAAATCTTCTATTTTTTGTAAGAATAAAAATTCAAAGTGGAAAGCCAAAGAAATATAAGAGGGGCCTGGGGATGTGGCTAACAAACAGAGAACTTGTTATTTTAGTGCCAGGAATGTCTTTCTTGTTTATTCTGGACCCTATTCGGAAATTGGCATTTTTTGAAATTTGTGTGAAATTGGCAAAATTGCTAAATTTTGACCACTTTATTGGATAGTTGAAATCAGTAAGTGGATGGTTTCTTGTACTCATTCGACAGAAAATGGAGTTCTAGCGAAATAGTTATGATTTTTGTCGACTAGTACACTGGAATTGGCCGAAAATAGGGCTCAAAGTGGGCAAAATCGCCTATGCGTAAACATTGTTGAGACTGCAAACTTCGCAAGAGCGTAATTCCATAAGTTTTCCATCAAATTTCGTACTTTTGGTGTCGTCATGATCGGGTAAAGATTCTCTGTCTTTTCATAAGAAAAAATAGTTTTTTTTTTTTAAATTTGGGGACCTTGAGAACAAGTCTCGGAGAGGGCCTGGGGACCCTGAAAGGGTTAAAAGATCAGGCACTCAAGAATGGCAAAATTGGTTACTATAACTATTTTATTATTAATACTAACACTAGCCTACAAAATTAGCTTTTTATCCAGTTCAGAAACCACATTTGTGGTTTTAAACTAACTTTGATGTGCTAGTTATGAATTTGAACTTGTCTTTCTAGTGAGGCTTTTCTGGAATTGTTTGATCAGTCTTTTGATTGCTTAAGGCTGAAGAATCACATAAAAAATACCATACCGTGGGTGGGGTTTGAACCTGTGGTCAGTCTCAAAACTCCAGACTGTCGAGTCATGTTGACGGCTTTGAGGGGGCTTGAACTAGAGTTCGTCACGGCCATGCTAGCGGGAGATTCGTCTGTAAAAACTTGCCTTTGTGGACACAGTGGGGCCTATGCTAACCTTCCTATGGTGTAGAAATATACCTAGTTGGACGAATCTTATTGAAGCTAGCTGGCCCAGTGGCTAACAAAAATACACTGCAAAATTGGTTTACACCAAAAACTTGTCTTTTTATTTTTCCCTCATGCACTGCATGCTGCAGGACTTATTTTTTTTTATATACATGTAGGCCCAAATTTACTGGTCACAGCTTATGAATGAGCTGACCTTTTGGCACCATACTATAGGACCACAATGGCTTCAAAGCCACCTTTTATGGATAATGTATAGTGTCTGCACTTTACACAATGAGAAGCATTTCCTTTATTCGTTAGAACCATGGCTAGGGCTAAAATTGATCAGGTTATGACAATAAATGGAAGAAAAACAATTTGGAATGACTTATGCAGCAAGTAGCTCCAACAAAAAGTAGTGGCAGATTGGTGCAGCGATCCTGGATTTTCTAAATTATACTAGCCGAAATTAGTGCCAGATTAGTGATGGCAGACCTGTACATATTGACAGATGCAATCAGTGTTTTAAATGTTGAGAGAATTGCAGATATTAAGAATAAGATTGCAGAGTTCCAGATTTTGGGCCCTTTTATGTGCATTAATTTTTGAGAGATTTAACCAGACGTAGGGTGTCAGATTTTTGTGCCTAGTATTATGTCTGTGGGTCCTGTTGCAACTATCAAGAAAGTGTTTCAGGTCATGATCAGTATTAGAATTTATCCTGTAAGTGTAGGATACACAGTAGTAAGAGTGGATGTTTTGTATAGTGAGTAGATTTAGGGCTTTGAAGAGTGGGGGAGTGTGTTGTCTAGCAGTGGACTGTATAATCACTCGTACTGTGGCTTTTTGTTGAGTTGTTATTGGGTTAAGGTGATTTGCTGTTGTCAGTCCCTAAGCACAAATAGCATAGGCGAGGTAGGGGTAGATCACTGAACAGTATAATGTAAGTAGTGCTGCTTATAGTACATAATAATAAACCTTTGAAAGGATGCCAACTGTTTTTGACATTTTTTTGTTGTTGTTGGAAATGGATGTTGAATGTCAAGTTCCTGACATAGACTGAGATGTAAACCATAGAACTGTATCTTCCTTTGCATATGATATTAGAATTTGCATATTATCCATCAAGAAAATTAAATCTTCAGGTGGCTATAAAACAAGTCTTCAAATGAGCTGCAGAAAATATGATGCTCACCAAATTCCATCTACTCCATTATGGAAAACTTGAACTAAAAGCTAGAACAAAGTATAAAACAAATTCTAACCACCCAATAGAGCAGAAATTATTGTGAAGGATTTAGGAGTAAGAAATGTCAAGAGGATCTCGCCTAGGACCAAGTCATTATCACAGCTGTGAGGAAAATGATATGATGGATAATGAGAACCTTCAAAACAAGAGATGATCCTCTGTAAGTCACATGTTTTATCTAGTCTGGAATACTTTTGTACATTAACAGCCCACTTCAAGGCAGGCAAAAATTGCAGATCTGGAGAATGTACAGAAGACCTTGACTGCATGTGTAAGTTCAGTAAGGCACCTCAACTACTGGGAATGTTTGAAGTTCCCTAAGCTATACACTGGAGTGCAGGTGAGAAAGTTGCATCACAATTTACACCTGGAAAATCCTAGAGGGACTGGTCCCAAATCTACACACAGAAATCACTCCCTATGAAAGCAAAAGATTCGGCAAACAGTGCAACATCCCCCATGAAAAGCTAGGGTCCCATGAGTACACACGAAAAGGGTCAGGGAACCCAAGGGTGTTCAACAGCTTGCCATTATACATAAGGGATTACAAATGAACCCCTATCTGTCTTCAAGAGGGAACTGGACAGATACCTAAAGTCAGTGCCTGACCAGCTGGGCTGTGGTTTGTATGTTGGATTGCATGTGGCCAGCAGTAATAGCCTGGTTGATCAGGTCCTGATCCACTGTAAGGTCAGGTCATGGGCCAGGCTGTGATCTATAATTTTCCCAAGTCTGCATTTGTTGATTGGTGCCTTTCATTCCATGAGCTTCTGATGTAATTGAGTGCATGTTAAATTTTTGCCAGAACTCAGACTGTGATATTTTCATGTCACTTGCAAGTGTAGTTGCACTTAACCCTTTCAGGGTCCAAGGCCCAAATCTGGAGTCACGCACCAGTGTCCAAGAATTTAAAAAAAAAAAATTTGTTATTTTTTCTTATGAAATCGTAGAGAATCTTTTTGTGAAGGTAATAAAACAAAAAGTACGAAATTTGGTGGAAAATTGACGAAATTATGCTCTCGCGAATTTTGATGTGTCAGCGATATTTACGAATCGGCGATTTTGCCGACTTTGACTCCCATTTTAGGCCAATTACATTATTCCAGTCAACCAAATTCTTAGCTATTTCACTAGTATTACTTCTATTCTATCGATTGAGCACAAGAAATCGCCAAGTCAACTGTTTCAACTACAAAATAAAGTGATCGGAAATTTTTAATTTGGCCAATTTAACACAAAGTTCAAAATATTCCAATTTCAAAATAGGGTCCAGAATGAACAATGTAGGCATTCCTGGCACTAAACTAACATTTCCTCTGTTCATTAGTTATGTTTTGAGGCTTTACAAATAAATTCCATTTTGATTTTTTATTCACATAATGAATTTTTATTCACACCAAAAAATAGAAGATTTACTGTTATGCAATACTGTAATAATTGTATAAATATCATCACCATATTTGTGAATGTATATTAGACCCACCAGCTGATGTGTATTAGACGTGTGAGGTCGTTTGTTTACTCTTGAATATCGGCAAAAATTTAACATTTCTGCTACTTTGAGCTCAGTTTCAAGCCATTTCCAGTGCTAAAACCAATCAAAATCATCTCTATTTCTGTAATATGTCTTCCATTCTATCAAATGAGACCAAGAAATCGCAAATACAACTATAAAAACATACGAAAAAACACTGCAAAGTTGCTGTTTTAATCGAAAAATCATGATTTCATTTTTTTTCTCTCATTATACACAGTGTGCTGCAGGATCTGTTTTATGTGGTGCACACATACCACATAGATGTATTCTCTCATATCTAGGCCCAAATGTACCACTCACAGTTTATCAGAGTGAGCTGAGCTCATGGCGTAGATCTACGGTTTGGACCCTGAACGTAAAGCCGTAGATCTACGGGACGGACCCTGAAAGGGTTAAATATTTTAACTCTGATCCAGGAGGATGTGGGGGTACACATCATCATCTAAGAGTTGAGGATGATTATGGGAATTAAGCGTTAGGAAAATCTTGACAAAGGATTTTGCTGCGTATGTAAAATGTGAATTCGGAAATGAAATCATGCTCAAACCAATCAGACAAAGCCTCAGTCATCCATGTTAAGTGTTAATGCTCTAAATAACTGGCAAAGTTCTTTCGCCTCTGTCTGTAAAGCATAAGGAGTCTTGGAGCAATGACTCTTAGAAGAAAGGTGAAACAATCCTTTGTTACCTTGAATCTAGATGTGTTTTTCTCTTGCTGGTTGGTGCAGATTCTAAAGTTAACCCTTTGAGGGTTGGTAGGCCCTATCCTAAACTTTTTCTCAGGGTTGGAAATTTAAAAAAAAAAAAAAAATATTTCTTATGAAATGATAGAGAATCTTTCCCCGATCATAATGACACCAAAAGTATGAAATTTGATGGAAAACGTACGGAATTATGCTCTCACGAAGTTAGCGGTCTCGATGTTTATGCATCGGTGATTTCACCCACTTTGAGCCCTGTTTTCGGCCAATTCCAATGTACCAGTCAACAAAAATCATAAATATTTCGCTAGAACTCCATTTTTTTTTCTATTGAATGAGTACAAGAAACTACCCATTTACCAATTTCAATTATCCAATAAAGTGGTCAGAAATTGGCAAGTTTGCCAATTTCAGACAAATTTCAAAAGATGCCAATTTCCAAATAGGGTCCAGAAAAAACAAGACAGACATTCCTGGCACTAAAATAACATCTTTTCTGTTCATTAGTCACATCCCCATTTCTTTTGCTTTCCACTTCGAATTTTTCTCACAAAAAAATAGATGATTTACTGTTACGCAGACTACCTGGAGTTTGCCTGGAGAGAGTTCCGGGGGTCAACGCCCCTGCGGCCCGGTCTGTGACCAGGCCTCCTGGTGGATCAGAGCCTGATCAACCAGGCTGTTGCTGCTGGCTGCACGCAAACCAACGTACGAGCCACAGCCCGGATGGTCAGGAACCGACTTTAGGTGCTTGTCCAGTGCCAGCTTGAAGACTGCCAGGGGTCTGTTGGTAATCCCCCTTATGTATGCTGGGAGGCAGTTGAACAGTCTCGGGCCCCTGACACTTATTGTATGGTCTCTTAACGTGCTAGTGACACCCCTGCTCTTCATTGGGGGGATGTTGCATCGTCTGCTCTTCATTGGGGGGATGTTGCATCGTCTGCCAAGTCTTTTGCTTTCGTAGTGAGTGATTTTCGTGTGCAAGTTCGGTACTAGTCCCTCTAGGATTTTCCAGGTGTATATAATCATGTATCTCTCCCGCCTGCGTTCCAGGGAATACAGGTTCAGGAACCTCAAGCGCTCCCAGTAATTGAGGTGTTTTATCTCCGTTATGCGCGCCGTGAAGGTTCTCTGTACATTTTCTAGGTCGGCAATTTCACCTGCCTTGAAAGGTGCTGTTAGTGTGCAGCAATATTCCAGCCTAGATAGAACAAGTGACCTGAAGAGTGTCATCATGGGCTTGGCCTCCCTAGTTTTGAAGGTTCTCATTATCCATCCTGTCATTTTACTAGCAGATGCGATTGATACAATGTTATGGTCCTTGAAGGTGAGATCCTCCGACATGATCACTTCCAGGTTTTTGACGTTGGTGTTTCGCTCTATTTTGTGGCCAGAATTTGTTTTGTACTCTGATGAAGATTTAATTTCCTCGGGTTTACCATATCTGAGTAATTGAAATTTCTCATAATTGAACTTCATATTGTTTTCTGCAGCCCACTGAAAGATTCAGTTGATGTCCGCCTGGAGCCTTGCAGTGTCTGCAATGGAAGACACTGTCATGCAGATTCGGGTGTCATCTGCAAAGGAAGACACGGTGCTGTGGCTGACATCCTTGTCTATGTCGGATATGAGGATGAGGAACAAGATGGGAGCGAGTACTGTGCCTTGTGGAACAGAGCTTTTCACCGTAGCTGCCTCGGACTTTACTCTGTTGACGACTACTCTCTGTGTTCTGTTAGTGAGGAAATTATAGATCCATCGACCGACTTTTCCTGTTATTCCTTTAGCACGCATTTTGTGCTCTATTACGGCATGGTCACACTTGTCGAAGGCTTTTGCGAAGTCTGTATATATTACATCAGCATTCTTTTTATCTTCTAGTGCATTTAGGACCTTGCTGTAGTGATCCAGTAGTTGAGACAGACAGGAGCGACCTGTTCTAAACCCATGTTGCCCTGGGTTGTGTAACTGATGGGTTTCTAGATGGGTGGTGATCTTGCTTCTTAGGTCCCTTTCAAAGATTTTTATGATATGGGATGTTAGTGCTATCGGTCTGTAGTTCTTTGCTGTTGCTTTACTGCCCCCTTTGTGGAGTGGGGCTATGTCTGTTGTTTTTAGTAACTGTGGGACGACCCCCGTGTCCATGCTCCCTCTCCATAGGATGGAAAAGGCTCGTGATAGGGGCTTCTTGCAGTTCTTGATGAACACGGAGTTCCATGAGTCTGACCCTGGGGCAGAGTGCATGGGCATGTCATTCATCGCCTGTTCAAAGTCATTTGGCGTCAGGATAACATCGGATAGGCTTGTGTTAACCAAATTTTGTGGCTCTCATAAAAAATTCATTTTGATCTTCGACTCTGTCTGGTTAGCGGCTTGCTAAAAACTGAGTCATATTGGGACTTGAGTAGCTCACTCATTTCCTTGCTATCATCTGTGTAGGACCCATCTTGTTTAAGTAGGGGCCCAATACTGGATGTTGTTCTCGACTTTGATTTGGCATAGGAGAAGAAATACTTTGGGTTTCTTTCGATTTCATTTATGGCTTTTAGTTCTTCCCGCGATTCCTGACTCCTATAAGATTCCTTTAGCTTGAGTTCGATGCTTGCTATTTCTCTGACCAGTGTCTCCCTACGCATTTCAGATATATTGACCTCTTTTAGCCGCTCTGTTATTCTTTTCCGTCGCCTGTAAAGGGAGCGCCTGTCTCTTTCTATTTTACATCTACTCCTCCTTTTTCTTAGAGGAATAAGCCTTGTGCATACATCGAGTGCCACCAAGTTAATCTGTTCTAGGCATACGTTGGGGTCTGTGTTGCTTAGTATATCTTCCCAGCTTATATCGGTTAGGACTTGGTTTACTTGGTCCCACTTTGTTTTTGTTATTGAAGTTGAATTTGGTGAATGCTCCCTCATGACTAATCTCATTATGTCGGTCTGGGGCTCCGCGCATACATGTCTGAACCTCAATTATGTTGTGATATGAGTATATTGTTTTTGATATGGTGACATTTCTTATCAGATCATCATTGTTAGTGAAGATGAGGTCTAGTGTATTCTCCAGTCTAGTAGGCTCTATTATTTGCTGGTTTAACCCTTTCAGGGTCCAAGGCCAAAATCTGAAGTGGTGCCCCAGTGTTCAAGAATTTTCAAAAAAAAATTTTTTTATTTTTTTTCTTATGAAATGGTAGAGAATCTTTTTGTGAATGTAATAAAACAAAAAGTACGAAATTTGATGGAAAATTGACGAAATTATGCTCTCGTGAATTTTGATGTGTCAGCGATATTTACGAATCGGCTATTTTGCCGACTTTGACTCCCATTTTAGGCCAATTACATTATTCCAGTCAACCAAATTCTCAGCTATTTCACTAGTATTACTTCTATTTTATCGATTGAGCAAAAGAAATCGCCAAGTCAACTGTTTCAACTACAAAATAGTGACCGGAAATTGGTAATTTGGCCAATTTAACAAAGTTCAAAATATTCCAATTTCAAAATAGGGTCCAGAATAAACAATGTAGGTATTCCTGGCACTAAACTAACATTTCCTCTGTTCATTAGTTATGTTTTGAGGCTTTACAAATAAATTCCATTTTGATTTTTTATTCACATAATGAATTTTTATTCACACCAAAAAATAGAAGATTTACTGTTATGCAATATTGTAATAATTGTATAAATATCATCACCACATTTGTGAATGTATATTAGACCCACCAGCTGGCATGTATTAGACGTGTGAGGTCGTTTGTTTACTCTTGAACATTGGCAAAAATTTAACATTTCCGCCACTTTGAGCTCAACTTCAAGCCATTTCCAGTGCTAACACCAATCAAAATTATCTCTATTTCTGTAATATGTCTTCCATTCTATCAAATGAGACCAAGAAATCACAAATACAACTATAAAAAACATACGAAAAAACACTGCAAAGTCGCTGTTTTAATCGAAAATCATGGTCTCGGTTTTTTTTCTCTCATTATACACAGTGTGCTGCAGGATTTGTTTTATGTGGTGCACACATACCACATAGATGTATTCTCTCATATCTAGGCCCAAATTTACCACTCACAGTTTATCAGAGTGAGCTGAGCTCATGATGTAGATCTACGGTTTGGACCCTGAACGTAAAGCCGTAGATCTACGGGACGGACCCTGAAAGGGTTAAATTGAATTTTGTGCAGAGATTTAAAAGCTCGTGTGAATTTTCATCAGAGCTGCCTCCTGGTGTTATTACTGCAACAATATTATTTGCTATATTCCTCCATTTTAGGTGCCTTAAGTTGAAATCCCCCAGGAGCAAGATGTTGGGTGCAGGAGCTGGAAGATTTTCCAGACAGTGGTCAATTTTTAACAGCTGTTCCTGGAATTGCTGGGATGTTGCATCCGGAGGCTTGTAGACTACCACAATGACTAGGTTTTGGTTCTCGACCTTTACTGCTAAAACTTCCACTACATCATTTGAGGCATTTAGCAGTTCTGTGCAAACAAGTGACTCTGCAATGTACAGGCCAACCCCCCCCCCCCCTTTTGCCTGTTCACTCTGTCACATCTGTATAGGTTGTAACCTGGGATCCATATTTCGTTGTCCAAGTGATCCTTTATGTGGGTCTCGGTGAAAGCCGCGAACATTGCCTTTGCCTCTGCAAGCAGTCCACGGATGAAAGGTATTTTGTTGTTTGTTGCTGGCTTTAGACCCTGTATATTTGCAAAGAAGAATGTCATCGGACTGGTGGTATTGTTGGTACTGGGGGGGGATTTTTTCTCCGGCATTAGTATCTGTATCTGTTGGTTTGGAGTGGAGGCCATCGACTGTGGTTCCACTCCAGGAATGACTGGATTTGGTGTACGATTTCTGCCATTTCCTACCAGTTTTTTTTCCTTCCTGGCACTAAAAAACCTCTCCCTCTTGAGTGGCTGTGGCTACCCAGGTTTTCCCATGGCCTGGATGTTTTTTATCTTTTTGTACCCTTTAGATGGTGTGCCTGGCAATTTAAGTTATAGCACAGTCTTTCCTGTACTGAAGAGGTACACATTTCAGGGTGAAAAAGCTTACAGGAAGGGAGTTTGCATTTTCCTGTTGTCATATGGGCATGGCATTTTCTAGGGTGGTCATAGTTGCACGTCCCGTGTGTTTTTCCAGATTTCCCATGTCTGCAGATACCAAGTGCATAGTATGTGCACAGGCTTGGTTTCCGTTTGCCTTGGGTTTCTGTGACTGTATTCCCTGTTGGTGCATGTTTCCCTGTCTTATTCCTATCCTCCCTAGCACCAACAATGGAGCTCCCACCAGTTGTTTTTGGTAATATATCCTCACTATAGCTAGTGGAGTCCTCTTGTTTGCTATTTCCTGTGGTATTTCTAGTTTGCAATAGTGTAGTTTGCATTAGTGTAGAAATGGTATAAATAATATCAGTGCACTTGTGAAAGAATATTACTCACCAGTTGATGTGTATTGGATGCATAGCATGATTTACTTACTTTTGAACTTTGGCAAAAATCGAACATTTCTGCTAATTTGAGCTCAATTTCAAGGTACTTTTCATTGTGAAACCAATCAAAATCATCTCAATTTCCATAATATGTCTTCCATTCTATAAAATGAGACCAGGAAAACTAGAATACAACCATAATTAACATGAAAATACACTGCAAAGTCGCTGTTTTAAAGCAAAAACACGGTCGGAGTTTTTTTTTCTCATTATGCACTGTGCTGCAGGATTTTTTTTTATACTGTGCACACTGACCACATAGACCCATTCTTTCATATGTAGGCCTACCAGCTTTCTCTCGCTAGATTTGAAAGCGCTAGAATTTATGCGTACTAGTATGGCACCAACCCTGGCATGCAAGCCATACTAGTACAGCACCTACCCTGAAAGGGTTAAACATCCTGAGGCTTGTCACCCTCAAAAATGATTTCCTCCAATTATGCTGGGAAGATTTCTGACACCAGTGTGATTAGCAGATGCACTATCACTGCTTAATTTGAGCAGTTTAGCAGTTTAAAACTAGAACAAGCCAGCACTAGATGCTCACTATTTCAGGCTTTCATTTGTCATCTCACTGTATAACAAGGCTTGCTTGCTCCATGATCATAATGAAATTATATGGTTTACTTTTTTTGCTGCTGATTTCACTCTAATTTTTCTTTCTTATTCAGCTGTTGTGACCTATTTGGCATTCTCTTCAGGTCACAACCTGTTGTAAACTAATTAAACAAACTTTTATCTTATTATTTTTAATTGTATGAATTATTGCTTTGAGACCAAAGGCTTGTGCATCACTTTTAAGCTTATCTAGTACAGGTGGGCCACTCTTTACAGCCTTTTGCTAATAAAGCAGTTTTCAGTTATACCCATTCTTCTTTTATTCAGACTTCCTACAATAAATGTTCACCACTCCACTCGCTATAAGCTAAGGAAGAAACTATTTTATGGTAATATGTGTACTGTATATGCATTTTTTAGGCCTAGCTCTGTTGTTCACTTAATATATGATAGTGTAAATGTGTTATCAGGCTTTTATATGCATTTGAAAGTGAAAAAGGGTACGTTTCATATTACAACGATTTTTGCCTTATAGCAGTAGCCTGGAAACTAATCTGCTGTATAAGTGGGGCCCTCCTGTACGTAATTGTATAACTTAATATTTTTTAAATACAGTATGTCCTCCATTTAATGTGCCTCGTTTAACAGATTTTGGAAATATGGAACAGAATCTGCAAGGCCAGGAGATTTGACAACAGTAGATAAAGTCCTATGGTTGCAGAATAGTTCCTTATTTTTATAGTCGCAGAAACAATGTTCACCACAATTGCCATTACTTGCCACCCACTCCCCCTAATTTATCCATTAAATACATACAGGGTTTACTGTACTTAGACATTTATGTTTGCTCTTTTGGCATCTCCAGCATCACTCTTATTCTTGCATTCCATGGTTAGTATTCAAAGATGTTGATTAAAAGTTGATTTGCTAACATATGACAATGGCATATGGAAAGCTGGCAGCATGGGAGGCTTACATAGTGAGACTGGGCCTTTCCTCTAAGAACAGTGGCCTTGCCTGGAAGCTGATTGTAAGGCAAAGGTGATAGATCCAATGATGTTCCATGTTTTCCCCCAAAATCTTTGCCATGCTGTTAAAGTTTCATAACATGCAAATTTGTCACAATTTCAAGTGTTTTCACATAATGGGTTCAAATGCATATTATTTAGAAATCTCTTATACAGTGGACCCCTGGTTTGCGACATTAATCCGTTCCTGAGAGCTCATCGTAAACCAAAATTATCGAAAAGCGAATCAATTTTCCCCATAAGAAATAATGGAAATCAAATTAATCCGTGCGAGACACCCAAAAGTATGAAAAAAAAAAATTTACCACATGAAATATTAAGCTTAATGCACACAAACTGAAGACATGCACAGTTTGTAGTATACTAACAATAGAATACATGACACTTACCTTTAATGAAGATCTGGTGATGATTGATGGGATGGTAGGAGGGGAGAGTGTCGAAGTTGTTAATGTTTAGAAGGGGAATCCCCTTCCAATAGGACTTGAGGTAGCAAGTCCTTTTCCGGGGTTACTTCCCTTCTTTTAATGCCACTAGGACCATCTTGAGTCACTGGCATCCTCACCATGCCTAATCACACTATGTATGCCACTACGATTCTTAAATCTTTCAAACCAGCCTTTGCTGGCCTTAAATTCACTCGCATCACCACTAGTTGCAGGCAATTTCTTTACCAAATTGTCATGCAGCTGCCTAGCCTTTTCACAAATGATTGCTTGAGAGATGCTATCTCCTGCTGTCTGTTTTTCATTTATCCACACCAATAAGTCTCTCAGCATCTAACACTTATGGTCGCTGTTTTGTAATCACAGTTGCACCTTTTGCAACAACAGCTTCCTTGATTGCTGTTTTCCTGGTCACTATAGTAGAGATGGTTGATTGGGGTTTTGTATACAACCTGGCCAGCTCCGACACACGCACTCCACTTTCGTACTTTGCAATTATCTTTCTTCATTTCAATAGTCATTAGCACCCTTTTTCTCGAAGGGTTGGCACTAGAAGCTTTCTTGGGGCCCACGGTGACTTATTTTGCAGAAACAAGCACCAAAAACACTGATAATATGGAATGTACTGAATGTATCCTTAGATGCAAGCACACTGGCTGGCTTGTAAACACTGGCACACAAGTGGACACGTCTCGGACGAATCGTATACCAGGTTTTTTAACGGGAACCGAGGCAAAATTTTTGCGTTAAAATGCATCGAATACCGGATTTATCGGATACAGATGGCATCGCGAACCGGGGGTCCACTGTATATGCATTACTGCTGATAGAAAGACAGGATGTTGTTATAGCATATGAAAGAAATAATAAAATTTGCATATACAGTGTATATGTTGTAGTTGAATACGTGTACTAAGATCTGTCTTATGTTTCAGGTGTCCAGTGGGCGAGGCTACACACTTATGGAGCTACTTAAGGGCTCTGGCGAATTCTGCAAGGCACAATATCACATCAAATAAACAAGAAAGAAACCTGCTTATGCTAATCTAAGTGTGCATTGTCTGAGTGTCCGTGTGAATAGTGGGAGACTGAACTCGGTGATGGGGTAAAGTGAAGGCCTGAAAATAAGCGGGTCCTCTGTGGCTACGTTATCGTCTGTAATTGCTGCTGCCGTTGCTGCCGCCCTTCTGCTTTGTGGTCTTTCGGCCTAAGTAGCAAAGGAGAGATCCCTATCTTCGGCAGCACTTTCGGCAAAATCAAAATTGGGGATCACCGCCATACTGTATATGGTGGAGGAAGCTTGAGCTCTGATTGTTGCCTCCCTACCAGTCCTTTCCTTCACTAGCTCCATCCTGTTCAAGCTTTTTACCATTTAAGTTTTATCTGTGAAGAGCCAAAGTGAGTGTGTTCTAATTGTGTGTATATATAGTGTGATTGTGGAACAGTGTATAATATCAGATTACAGCATTTTTTTATAAATACACAATATACATATATATATATACACAGTATATATATATATAATTTATATATTTGTAAATTTGAGAAGGGATCTCACAACTTCATCCCAAGTTTAGAAGTCTCCCCAGGTGGAAGATTCTCTACCACGTGAGATTATTATTCATTGCCATCTTTTCTTATTGTCACCTTAAAAAGCTGTACTTCAAAAGCTCTGCCTGAAAAATCACAAGTGCAAGAGTATACATTACTACTGGCCTATAGTTTTTTAAGAGCGTTATGAGTGCAAATAGTGCAAACATGAGATCAAAGAGCATCAGACCTGCCCCTTCAGAAATTGAATACAAGAATATGCGCTTCCTCATCACAGATCGACCCACTGACGCAACCATGCAGAGCTATATTGAGGTAAGGAATATCATCTTTGAAAAAATTCTTGGTTGTGCTGTGAATGGTTATTTATTGTGGCATATTCTTTTATTGACTAACTTTACACAAAAGTGCTTGTAACTGGAGTGAAGGGGATGGTTATCTGTGTTATGACTGCATGGATCTGGAATTTTTAGTGAAGATATGTTACTATATATGGGAGCAAGGGGCTAGTACCCCATTCTCCTGCATAAATTACTAAATTTAGAAAGAGAAACTTTCGTTTTTCTTTTTTGGGTCACCCTGTCTCGGATACAGCTGGATTGCTGAAGGATGTTACTGTACAGTGGAACCTCGGTTGCTGAATTTAATTCGTTCCAGATGCCGATTCGACAACCAAAATGGATAACAACCAAAGCAATTCTTCCGTTGAAGAATAATGTAAATAGAATTAATCCGTTCCAGACCCCAAATGACAATATAATTTATGAAAAAATGTACTAAATACTACATAAAACTGTAAAAATGAATACTGAAAGAAACTTTAACTGAAATAATGTACAGTAAAGGAAAATTTAACAGCCTGTCAAAGGAGAGGTAATGGCATACTGGAAGCAGGAGGTGGAGAAGAGGGGGGGGGGGTATGTTACTAGGAAGGAGAATCGCCTAATGATTTCAGTCACCACCTGGTGGTTTTTTCTTTGTCTCTTTTTCACCACTAACACCTTGTTCTGGCTCGCTGGTCTTGCTAAAAGCCTGTCCAGTGAGGTTTATTTCAGGGTCTGCTTTAGTACTTGTTTAAATTGAGACTTTGTGTCATTGTACATGTTAGACTGACGGATGGCCACTGGTTATTCTGGATGGTATTTTTCAGCAAACTCCTGCACTTCAAGCTAATTAGCACACATTTCCTTGACAAGTGAAATGTGCACATCATCCCTTCTCTCCTCTTCCTCTGATGACAGCTCCTTTGCTGCAGTCTAATGCTGCTGTTTCTGAAGGTCCAAAAGGTCTTCTGTGGGCGTTCAATTCGATGCTCCTCCACCAACTCCTCCACATTATATTCAGTCACCTCTAGGCCCAAGGTCTTCCCCAGGGACACACTATCCTTTACTTGTTCAGGCTCACCTTCAAAGTCTTCAAATTCCATGGCTGCCACAAAGTCAGGACACAGTTTCCTCCATGCTGACTGCATGGTCCTGGAAGACGCATCCCGCCAGGCTTTGTCTGTAAGCCTCAAGCTGGTGAGGATATTAAAATTGTCCTTCCAGAACTCCCTGAGGGTTAAATTTGTTTCTGAAGTCACTTCAAAGTACCTTTCAAAAAGTGCTTTGGTATAGAGTTTCTTGGTTAGAAATGACTTGTTGGTCCATGGACTGGATGAGAGTGGTGGTGTTATGAGGCAAGAACTTCAGTTATAAAACTGAGCTCCTCCAGCAACTTGTTTTTCAAGCTTGGACAGTGAGCAGGAGCATTATCCAAAAGTAAAAGGGCCCTGAGTAGCAATTGTTTTTTAATGAGGTACTTTTTGACAGTGGGAGCAAAGACTTAATGAACCCACTTAACAAAAAAAATTCTTGTTAACCAAGACAGTGGCCCTCCACATTACAACCAATTTGCTTTCCATAATACGTATTGGTCTTCTTAAAAACTCATGGCTTTTTGGAATGATAAACAAGTAAGGGCTTCAGTTTCAAGTCCCTCACTTGCATTACCACAGAATAACAGTGAGACTGTCTTTCATTGGCCTGTGTCCTGGCATTGACTTCCTCTTTAGTTATGTAAGTTGTCTTGGGCATCATCTTCCAGAAGAGGCCTGTCTCGTCACAAATGCATGTTGGGGGAGAAATCCCTTGGCCTCTACGTACACTTGGAATTCAGTACAGCCTCTTCTCACTTAGTGACATACTCGTTTACCGACCACTTAGATTTACGACCAGCTATCCTGTTTACCAGCCACTCGGACTTACTACCAGCTCTCCAACCAGCATGCAAACCTAAGTAATGTATATTAGAGCTGATTTCCTTTATTCTGTTTATTACAGTATACAGTACACTACTGTATAAACATTTAAAAATGTACTAAAAATGTCAGATGGTGCAAAGGTGACGTTAAAAAAAATATCGAAAGATGGTTGACACAAGCCTACTGCCAGTATAGTATTGTCTTCGCTTAATGACCAATTTGCTCACCGACCTGCTCTTAGGATTGGATCCTCGTCGTTAAGTGAGGAGAGGCTGTAACATACTTTCAACAGCTACTTTGTCAGCACTGGCAGCCTCCCCATGCCTAGCCACACTATGACTGCCATTTCTTTTCTTAAAATTATCACACCGACCCCTACTGCTCTTGAAAGATTACATTTCAGCACTTTTTTTTTTCTTTTTTTATTATTCCACATTGTCGTGCAACTGCCTTGCTTTTTCACAAACAGTGGCCTCTGAGACACTATCGCCGTGTAAATGTTTTTAGTTTATCCCAATCAACAAAGTGTTTTTAACCTCCTCAAAAATTTGTGGCCTTTGCCTTAATATCACTTTTGCAAGGTCAGCTGCTTTAATTTTTTTTCCTTTGGCCCAGTATCGTGCTGATAGTAGATGCTGATTCTCCATAAAGTTTTGCTATATCAGCCACATGGAGCCTATCTTCATACTCTCAAATAACTTCTTTTTTAAGCTCAGTAAAGCTTTTTACAACTTTTCTTTTTGCTTTAACCCTTTGAGGGTCGCCATGCCCTCTCAGAGACTTGTTCTCAAGGTTGCCAAAATTTAAAAAAAAAAAAAAAAATTCTCATGAGAAGATAGAGAATCTTTTCCCGATCATAATGACACCAAAAGTATGAAATTTGCTGGAAAACTTACGGAATTATGCTCTCGTGAAGTTAGCGGTCTCGACGATGTTTACGCATCGGCGATTTTGCCCACTTTGAGCCCTATTTTCGGCCAATTCCAGTGTACTAGTCGACAAAAATCATAATTATTTCGCTAGAACTCCGTTTTTTCTATCGAATGAGTACAAGAAACCACCCATTTACCGATTTCAACTATCCAATCAAGTGGTCAGAATTTAGCAATTTTGCCAATTTCACACAAATTTCAAAAGATGCCAATTTCCAAATAGGGCCCAGAATAAACAAGAAAGACATTCCTGGCACTAAAATAACATTTCCTCTGTTCATTAGTCACATCCCCATGCCCCTCTTACATTTCTTTTGCTTTTCACTTTGAACTTTTATTCTCACAAAAAATAGAAGATTTACTGTTATGCAGACTACTGTATTAGTGTAGAAATGGTATAAATAATACCAGCACACTTGTGAAAGAATATTAGATTCATCAGTTGACGTGTATTGGACGCTTGGCATGATTTGTTTACTTTTGAACTTCGGCAAAAATCGAACATTTCTGCTACTTTGAGCTCAATTTCAAGGTACTTTTCACTGTGAAACCAATCAAAATCATCTCAATTTCTGTAATATGTCTTCCATTCTATAAAATAAGATCAGGAAAACTAGAATACAACCATAAATACCATATGAAAATACAGTACAAAGTCGCTGTTTTAAACCAAAAACAGTCCGTACTAGTACGGCTGAAACCTCGAAAGGGTTAATATCTCTATCTTCTTTGGCCCTATGATGGCTTATCTAACAATAAAGAATTGCACCAAAACTGCAGAATAACAAAAAAGTTCACAAGATCCACAGGAAGAGCTCAAAAGGTGTTTACAGCATGCGTGTTAGTGGCTGATTTAAACACATGCTTTTGACTGTTTGATCATGTGATCCGAGCCGCTTTGTCGACAACCAAGAGCACGTATGAAAACCAGGACATGTTTTTCTCATTCTTCATTTGAAAACAGACTTGTTCGACAAGTAAGGCATTCAACAACCAAAGTTCCACTGCACGATTCTCTTAAATAAAAAAAACTTCATGTATTGTCAGAAGGACTAAGAATTTGAGGAAAGTACAGTATGGCACAAAGTAACACTAATGAATGCATACTCTGTTTCCATGATCAGTTTTGACTCCCAGAAAATAACTATAATGGATTAATGAAGAGGAAGGGGTGTTTGTGTAAATGAAAATCCTTTGCACTGATGTGTGCTTGATGCAGCAGCTCAGGTCTGCTGTACTGATACTACTGGATATGGACAAGTGTGCCATGCAATGAACTTCATCATTTACATCGATGACACTACTGGACATACTAAAAAAAATAAAGTCGTACATTTTCTTCTAAAAAAAAAAGTTAAAAATACAGTACATTGCAGTTCAAAGATTTTTTTCTTAATTTCATCTATTACACAGAAGAGGTAAGAAATCAGATATTGTTCACTGGTGACTGATTACACATTAGTTCAAATTTCTGCTTAACACTGATTTGCACTTCTTGGGATCTTCCATTGTTAATAACTGCACTTTGATAGTGAGAAAAAGTACTGAATCTGGAAAATTGAATGACTATAGTGCGCTCTCAGACCTGATGCGGATTGGTTCAGCGGCCATGCTTGCCTGGGAATAATTAAAACATCTGCACGCAAATACGTTGGATGTGGTTTGCTGTATTGATGGCACTGATGGACACCACCTGTCCTGACAAATGTGTGATGTAACTGACTTGGTCCTTTGCATTAGTGGTTCTACCAGACACCACCATGCAAGGGACTTCAGAGCCTTTAACTGGACAAAAAATTTTTCCATTATACCGAAACTCTACTTGTAATAATGTTGGTAGAATTGCCGACAATATGTAAAGTGACTCAAGAAATCGTAATGACACGATTGCAAATAAACCATACCCCCGGCCGGGATTGAACCCGCGGTCATAGTCTCAAAACTCCAGCCCGTCGCGTTAGCCACTAGACCAGCTAGCCACAATAAGATTCATCCAACTAGGTATATTTCTACACCATAGGAAAGTTAGCACAGGCACCTCTGTGACCACAAATGCAAGTTTTTACAGACGAATCTCCAGCTAGCGTGGCCGTGACGAACTCTAGCTCAAGTCCCTTCACTGCCGTCAACATGACTCAAGAAATCGTAATGACACGATTGCAAATAAACCATACCCCCGGCCGGGATTTGTGGTCACAGAGGTGCCTGTGCTAACTTTCCTATGGTGTAGAAATATACCTAGTTGGATGAATCTTATTGTGGCTAGCTGGTCTAGTGGCTAACGCGACGGGCTGGAGTTTTGAGACTCTATGACCGCGGGTTCAATCCCGGCCGGGGGTATGGTTTAATATGTAAAGTAAAAGGACACAAGTGCAACTAATGTGACATTTTATTGTGGCAACGTTTTGCTCTCCAGGAGCTTTGTCGAGCTTTGACAAAGCTCCTGGAGAGCGAAGCGTTGCCACAATAAAATGTCACATTAGTTGCACTTGTGTCCTTTTACTTGAAAATCTACTTCACGGGGTCCATTATACTGAGGTATTACTGCACTTCAGTAGTTGTGAATGAAATTCTTAAATGTGCCTTTGAATATTGTATTTACTTTTCATGAATGTGTATAAAGGGCCTCAGCCTCTACTTCAGACAAGTCCATAGTCCCACTACTTAAACCTTGTTTAACTTCCAACTAATCCAAAAAATTTATACATTTAGTCTGTCCTGTGCCATTATAAAATGACAAAAAGGAGGGGGAGAGCCAAAATTCAGGTTAGGAGAAAAGAGATCAGGTTAGGCAACTGAGGTCAGATTGCCGGGAGGAGGGGGGGTCATATTGTGGGGGAGAAGCCTGATTGTGATGGGGGGGGGGGTACCAGCGGTTAACTTGATGGGTGTATCATTGTTTTTAGGAGGATGTTCTCCAAGGGCTCTTTGCTGATCAAAGTTCTTACTCTTCAAATATGAACAGAAAACAGATTCAACATGCTTCAACAACAACAGAATACAACAGGTGAGTTACTGTAAGAGGACAAAGGAAACATTTAAAACATACATAGACAAAAGTAAATAAGAGCTGTGTCTTGTATTAACCCCTTTCAGTGGCCATCGCGTAGAACTAAGTCATTGAGGCCAGGGCCCCTTGTGTAGATTTGCATGATGAGCACAGCTAGCTCATCATGCTAAGTGGTAAATATAGACTAAGTAGTAAATATTGGCCTGGACTGAGAGAATGGGTCTGTGGTGTGTGTGCATACATGCACACGTGCAGCATAAAAAAAAAAATTCCTGCCCCCACACTGCATGATGGGAAAAGCAAAACTGACAGTATGTTTGGTTTAAAATAGCAACTTGAGTTGTTTTCAAGGATGGTCTTTGATTTTATTAGTAGTTTCTTGGTATTTAATAGACTGGAGGACATACTTTTGAATTGGAGATGATTTTGATCTGTTTAACCCTTTCAGGGTCCGTCCCGTAGATCTACGGCTTTACATTCAGGGTCCAAACCGTAGATCTACGCCATGAGCTCAGCTCACTGATAAACTGTGAGTGCTAAATTTGGGCCTGGATATGAGAGAATACATCTATGTGGTATGTGTGCACCACATGAAACAAATCCTGCAGCACACTGTGTATAATGAGAGAAAAAAAAACTGAGACCGTGATTTTCGATTAAAACAGCGACTTTGTTTTTTCGTATGTTTTTTATAGTTGTATTTGCGATTTCTTGTCTCATTTGATAGAATGGAAGACATACGTATTACAGAAATAGAGATGATTTTGATTGGTTTTAGCACTGGAAATGGCTTGAAACCAAGCTCAAAGTAGCGGAAATGTTAAATTTTTGCCGATATTCAAGAGTAAACAAACAACCTCGCACGTCTAATACACAAATGTGGTGGTGATATTTATACAATTATTACAATATTGCATAACAGTAAATCTATTTTTTGGTGTGAATAAAAATTCATTATGTGAATAAAAAATCAAAATGGAATTTATTTGTAAAGCCTCAAAATGTAACTAATGAACAGAGGAAATGTTAGTTTAGTGCCAGGAATACCTACATTGTTTATTCTGGGCCCTATTTTGAAATTGGAATATTTTGACCTTTGAGTTAAATTTGCCAAATTACCAATTTCCGATCACTTTATTTTGTAGTTGAAACAGTTGACTTGGCGATTTCTTGTGCTCAATCGATAGAATAGAAGTAATACTAGTGAAATAGCTAAGAATTTGATCGCCTGGAATAATGTAATTGGCCTAAAATGGGAGTCAAAGTCGGCAAAATCGCCGAATCGTAAATATCGCTGACACATTAAAATTCGCGAGAGCATAATTTCGTCAATTTTCCATCAAATTTCGTACTTTGTTTTATTACCTTCACAAAAAGATTCTCTACCATTTCATAAGAAAAAAATGACAATTTTTTTTTTTTTTTTTTTTTGAAAAGTCTTGGACACTGGGGCACCACTTCAGATTTTGGCCTTGGACCCTGAAAGGGTTAAAGACGAAGTAGCTTGAAATTGGGCTCTCAGTAGTGGCAATTAAACTTTTTGCCTATTTTTCTGAAGATGGTTGAGGCTCCCATCCATCCCTCACTGGTTTTATGGGTTTGATTGTTGGGATGCCATAAATCACGACCAATAATTCTTAGTTATTTTTATTATCCGAGAAAGGGTAAAACTTCTATTTTTGTGTGATTATGAATTAAAAATGGAATGCAATTTTAATATAGGAGAGGCCTGGGGACAGGAAATTTTTTAGTGCCAGCAATATCTACATTGTTTATTTTCATTCTATTTTGAAATTGGTATCTTTGGTATCAGTGCTCCAAGGCACTGTCCAGGCATCTCTGCTGTTTCTTATCCTCATAGCAGACTTAGATAAAAACACCCAGCACACTGTTATATTGTCATTTGCAGATGACACTAATATAAGCATGAAAGTCACTATGGTAGAGGACACTGAAAAAGTACAGGAAGACATAAACAGGACTTTCCAGTGGACAGTGGAGAACATGACGTTCAGTGGTGATAAGTTCCAGCTGCTTAGGTAGGGAAAGAAGGAAGAACTCAAACTGAACACTATATACAAAACTCAAGCGGGTCACCAGATAGAACGTAAGGAACATGTAAAAGACTTGGGAATAATTATGTCAGCAGACCTTTCTTTTGAAGACCATAACAAGACGAAGATAATGATGGCCAGGAAGATGATGGGGTGGGTATTGAGAACTTTCAAAACAGGAGCTAGTGCTCCCTCACTTAGAATATTGCTCAGTGCTGAAGGCCCCATTCAGAGCAGGAGAAATATTGGAGCTGGAACAAATAGAGATCGTTTACGGCTCACATTGAGCCTGTAAAGCACCTAAACTACTGGGAATGCCTGCAAGTCTTGAACGTGTATTCATTGGAGTGGAGGAGAGAGAGATGCATGATAATATATGTGGAAAGTACTCGAGGGCCTGGTCTCAAATCTGCACACTGCCATGACAACATACTGGAGTGAGAGATGTGGGAGGTAGTTTAAAATTAACCCAGTGAGGAGCAGGGGTGCGGTGGGGACAATAAGGGAACACTATATCAACATCCGGGGTCCCAGACCCCAGAAAATATCAGAAACATGACTGGGACAAGTGTAGAAGCCTTCAAGAGGAAACTGGACTAGTATCTTCAGGTGCCAGATCAACCAGGCTGTGATGGATATGTGGGGCAGTGGGTCTCCAGCAGCAACAGCCTAGTTGACCTGGCAAGCACCAGTTGAGCCTGGCCAATGGCTGGGCTCAGAGATTAGATTAACTCTTGAAACTCATCAAAGGTATATCAAAGGTTTTTGAATTTTAGGTAAAATTGGCTGTTAAAGAGAAGTTGTAATAATTAAATTTATTTATTTATTTGTCTTTGCAAATAGTACATTGAGATGATGTATTTACAATAAAGGGCTGCAATGCAAAGAGAGCCTCTATTATGCCTAGGCATTATGGGCTGACTTAACATTATTGGCTTACTGACTACTTAACACTAAGAATTATATCATAATTGTACAGTAGAATATTAATTATATCATAGTTGTACAGTAGGTTATTAATTATAAATGAATCTAATTTATACAAGACAAAAGATATATTCATATATTCAGAAATGTTTTTTGTGAAAATGATTCAATTATATTCCTGTTGACAGTGGATAAAAGGTTCAAAAGTAATTATTGAAATTGATATGGGAATACATATTGAGTATGTGAGTTCTGAGTATTTAGCATTTAGTCTAGGGTGATTAAGTGGCTTTTGAGAAGTCTTAAATTGATAGATTTCTTGTGCAAAATAGCTAAGAATTTGGTCAAATGGAACTTGCTGGGCAAATTGCTCATGCATAAATTGTGCCCATACTGCTAACTTTGCCTGTGTAATTCTGCAAATTTTCCATCAAATTTTGTAATTTTGGTGATATTACCCTCGGAAAAAGATTCTCTAGTTTCAGATTTTTTTTTTATGAAGTGGACACTGGGAACAGTATTAATTTCAGGGGCCTGGACAGTGAAAGGGTTAAATCTTAAAATTTAAATGGTAGTCAAAATATTGTACGATACAAGGAAAAAAATATGATTGGGGGCAAGATCACAAGGTGAGGAAGAAATGTATGAGGTATTGAATAGAAAGTTTGTGTTTACTAAAGATGTATTAAAATCTCTGATAACATTTACCTTTGTAGTGCATTTTGAATAGAATGCTATAGTATTTTAGACACAGCCATAATGTAATGTAAGCAGATGTAAGGCTCTAATCCTGGGTAAAGAATAAACATGGCACTTGTAAACTTAATTATTGATCTGTCACTCTGAATGCCCCCCCCCCCCCCTCAACAACAACAAAAAATTATGGTTATTGGTAATCTGAAGCCAAGACCACATTGCATATATAAAATTTGATGGAAATCTAACGGAATTATGCATGCACAGAGTTCGCGACCTAGGCACAATCTGTGCATTTGTAATTTTACCCACTCTGAGTTCTGTTGTAAGCCAATTCCATTGCTCAATTTTACTTAATTTCTAACTATTTTGCTAGTATGCTTTCCATTCTGTGAATTGAGCACAAAAAAATGTACATTAAACTATCATAAATACTCTAAAAAGGGCACAGAGGTTGGTAATTTGGCCAGTTTTACACAAAATTAAAAAATCCAACGTGAGAACAGTCCAAAACACTGTTGACATTACAGGTACTAAAACATTTCCTTTGTTCATTAATCACATCCCCAGGCCTCTCCTATATTACACATGCCTTCCATTTTGTATTCATCATCACAAAAAAATCAGCTCTACCCTATTGCTTGGATAATAAAATGTACATAATCTGCAATTAGGAGACTTAAACTTACAATGTTGTTTTGGTCCAACTTGGCTCATTAACTAGTCAGTCTCCTAAATACGAATTACAGTAGGGTCCCACTTATGTGGCAGGTTAGGTTCCAGGCTACCTCCGCAAAGAAGACAGTACCGGAAAGCAGAATGCCATTTTTGTTCCACTTATATATGCATATAAATGCCAGATAACAAGTTAACACTAACATATACAGTGGACCCCCGGTTAACGATATTTTTTCATTCCAGAAGTGTGTTCAGGTGCCAGTACTGACCGAATTTGTTCTCATAAGGAATATTGTGAAGTAGATTAGTCCATTTCAGACCCCCAAACATACACGTACAAACGCACTTACATAAATACACTTACATAATTGGTCGCATTGGGAGGTGATCGTTAAGCGGGGGTCCACTGTATTAGGTTAGCAATAGAACGAGGCATGAAAAACAGTAAGTAAAATACACATGGTACACTCATTTACATCAAAATATTTGAGTCTAATGTAGGGCAAACTGTGAGTAGTATTTATTGTAAGAAGTCACGTATGGGTAGGTATGGTAGCCCTCTGGCCATCCCACCCACACACTTAAAGTGCCCTAGAGTGATAAAATGCATATACAGTACACTCATTACTTAACTTAAAATATTTGTTGTCTTAATGGTCTTGGTGTAGGGTAAGAGGTGAGGTAATGCCTCAGAGCACTGAAAATTTGCACTGGAGTGGAGGAGAGAGATGTATAGTAATAGTAATATTAATAGTAATAGTAATAATTATAGTAATTATAGTAACAGTAATAAGTAATATTAGTAATAATAAGTAATATTAATAATAGTAATTTTTATTTCAGCATGATACATGTTTGTACAAAGGAGTATAACAATTGGGTGTACATGCCAGAAGCCCCTTTATATGCAAAGTATTTTGGGCAAACTTAAGATTAACTTGAGATTAATAAGGCAATAACAGTGCAGTAATTGTACATATGGTCATTAGGTGTCTTACAATGAATAGAAGAAAATTGACTAGTCTTTTATTTCATGCTATATGGCTTTAATAAGTTTTGTAGAGAAGAATTAGTTTTGATTATTAACCTAAGGTGGACACAGTGGAATGATTAACATTTGAGAGGATAACAGATATTTTAAGTAAGTACAGTGGACCCTTGGGTAACTGCATTAATCCGTTCCAGAGAGCTTGCCTCTAACCTGTTTTGCCTTTAGCCGAATTAATTTTCCCCATAAGAAATAATGGAAATCAAATTAATCCATTTCAGACAGCCAAAAGTATTAAATATTTTTTTAAAGATTAAATATAGATATACATACAGAAAATAATGACAAATAAATAGAAAGCACTAATAAAATGGATAAATGAACATTTAACATCACACTTACCTTTATTGACTCTTGTTGGTGTATGGAATACAGGTAGGAGGTGAGAGATTGAGAGAGAGAGAGATTGAGAGATTGAGAGAGAGAGAGAGAGATTGAGAGAGAGAGAGAGATTGAGAGAGAGAGAGAGAGAGATTGAGAGAGAGAGAGAGAGATTGAGAGAGAGAGAGAGAGAGATTGAGAGAGAGAGAGAGATTGAGAGAGAGAGAGAGATTGAGAGAGAGAGAGAGATTGAGAGAGAGAGAGAGATTGAGAGAGAGAGAGAGATTGAGAGAGAGAGAGAGATTGAGAGAGAGAGAGAGATTGAGAGAGAGAGAGAGATTGAGAGAGAGAGAGAGATTGAGAGAGAGAGAGAGATTGAGAGAGAGAGAGAGATTGAGAGAGAGAGAGAGATTGAGAGAGAGAGAGAGATTGAGAGAGAGAGAGAGATTGAGAGAGAGAGAGATTGAGAGAGAGAGAGATTGAGAGAGAGAGAGAGAGATTGAGAGAGAGAGAGAGATTGAGAGAGATTGAGAGAGAGAGAGAGAGAGAGAGAGAGAGAGATTGAGAGAGAGATTGAGAGAGAGATTGAGAGAGAGATTGAGAGAGAGATTGAGAGAGAGATTGAGAGAGAGATTGAGAGAGAGATTGAGAGAGAGATTGAGAGAGAGATTGAGAGAGAGATTGAGAGAGAGATTGAGAGAGAGATTGAGAGAGAGATTGAGAGAGAGATTGAGAGAGAGATTGAGAGAGAGAGAGAGAGAGAGAGAGAGAGATTTTTTTTTATTTATTTATTTATTTATTATGCTTCAGTATGATGCTGCTAATATCTCTACGCTTATTTATCTATCGCAATTCATCTGATATGACATAATAAACAATATTAATAACATAGAAACATGATGTACTCTAGAATGAATAAAATGTCATAATGTATGTGAGGAGTAAGTGGTGGAAGTTTTGTTGGGTTTGAGGGCCACTGAGAGAAGCTGTACATGGTGATGGAGGCACCAGCAGGACTCGCCACCACTGTTCACACTTAACCCTTTCAGGGTTTTTGACGTACTAGTACGGCTTATGCACCAGGGTTATTGACATACTAGAATGCCTAAATTTTAGCGCCTTCAAATCTAGCGAGAGAAAGCTGGTAGGCCTACATTTTAGTAAGGCTTTTGATAGAGTTCCGCACCATAGACTGTTAAAGAAAGTGGCAGCTCATGGCATTGGGGGAAAAGTGCTCTCGTGAATCGAGTCATGGCTCACTGACAGGAAGCAGAGAGTGTCCATAAATGGGGTTAAGTCCGAGTGGGGATCTGTAACAAGTGGCGTTCCACAGGGATCAGTCTTGGGCCCGTTGTTGTTTATAATATATATCAATGATCTTGATGAGGGAATTACTAGTGATATGAGCAAATTCGCCGATGACACAAAGATAGGTAGGATAATTGATTCAAACGTAGATGTTATGGAACTTCAGGAGGATTTAAACAAACTCTATTCTTGGTCAGAAAAGTGGCAGATGCAGTTCAATGTAGATAAATGCAAGGTTCTGAAGCTTGGGAGTGCCCATAACCCTAGTACTTATAAGTTAAATGATGTAGAACTTAGCCATACAGATTGCGAAAAGGACTTGGGGGTTATGGTGAGCAGCAACCTTAAACCAAGACAGCAATGCCTAAGCGTACGTAATAAGGCAAATAGATTACTGGGATTTATATCAAGAAGTGTAAGCAACAGAAGTCCAGAGGTCATACTGCAGCTTTATACATCATTAGTAAGGCCTCACCTAGATTATGCAGCTCAGTTCTGGTCTCCATATTACAAAATGGACATAAATTCGTTAGAAAACATTCAGCGTAGGATGACTAAATTAATACATAGCATTAGAAATCTTCCTTATGAAGAAAGATTGAAGACTCTTAAGTTACATTCACTTGTTAGACGAAGAATGAGGGGAGACCTGATCGAAGTGTATAAGTGGAAGATAGGTATTAATAAAGGGGTTATTAATAAGGTCTTGAGGATGTCTCTCCAAGAGAGAACCCGCAGTAATGGATTTAAATTAGATAAGTTTAGATTTAGAAAGGACATAGGAAAGTATTGGTTTGGAAATAGGGTAGTTGATGAGTGGAACAGTCTACCTAGTTGGGTTATTGAGGCTGGGACTTTGGGTAGTTTCAAATCTAGGTTGGATAAGTACAGGAGGGCCCCGCTTTACGGCGTTCCGCTAATACGGACATTTCAAATTATGACCAAAACTCACTATACGGCTCCCCCCACCTGACTTTCTAATACGGTCACCGTGCCCCACCCTGTTTGTTTACATTCTCCATGAGCTCAGTAAGCACTAAGTCTCTCCATTTTGTCTGGAAACTCCAAAATTTCAAATGTTTTTAAAAGTTATTTCATATTTTATATATACTCTGATAATTATACTTATGTATACCTGTACCTAAATAAACTTACATACATCGAGTCATTTAAATGTCGTATATTACGTTAATATACACATTTTCATTAATCCATCCATGATATTTTTTTCAAAATTATATAATAAACACGATGCATAACATATAAATAAGATAAATACACCCCACAGTAGAATAAATAAACAAATGTGAGATGTGAGCAGACGACTTGCACAAGTGGTGATAATAACAATACTGAGTCTCATTAAATGTCGTATATTACGGTAATATACACATTTTCATTAATCCATCCATGATATTTTTTTCAAAATTATATAATAAACACGATGCATAACATATAAATAAGATAAATACACCCCACAGTAGAATAAATAAACAAATGTGAGATGTCGTAGCAGACGACTTGCACAAGTGGTGATAATAACAATACTGAGTCTCATTAAATGTCGTATATTACGGTAATATACACATTTTCATTAATCCATCCATGATATTTTTTTCAAAATTATATAATAAACACGATACATAACATAAAAAGATGATAAATACACCCCACAATAGAATAAATAAACATAAATATAAGATGTGGGAGCCACATAACTTGTACAAGTGACGGCAAGAATAACATTTTCTCTAATCTAACATAAGAGTAAATGTGTTACTGGGGGTAACTGTAGAAAATTATTCCTTTCGTATGTATGTAAGTAAGTTTATTCAGGTATACACAAATACAGTTACATAGATTATCATACATAACAACATACGTGTAGAGAACCTAGGATAACCCAAAAAAGTCAGTGTGACTTATTTCCATTGCCTTCACTCAGAGCTTCATTTCTTCTCAAAATGATGTTACATGAGAATGGGAGTGTTCTTCTTTATTAATTCTACCGTATCAATGTAGAGACAACCTGTACACAATGTAACTTGTACACAAACCAGACGTGTACATTTCGTTTGTTTACAAAACTTACCTTCCCCTGGTTTGTTTACATAACTGCGCCTGCCCCCTCTCATGTACTCATTCTTTCTCTCTCTCATTTATTCGTTTTATCTCATTTACTTACTCCTGACCCTACATTAAGACTACAAATATTTTAAGGTAAGTAATGAGTGAACTGTATATACATTTTATCGCTCTGGGATGCTTAAATATCATAGAATAGTATGTGTGGGTGGGGTGGCCTGGTGAGGCTATTACAATACATACCACACTTGATTTCTTACAATAAATACTACTTGTCTCACCCTAGATTAAGACTATAAATATTTTAAGGTAAGTAATGAGTGCACTATGTGTGTATTGTACCTTTTTATTGTTTTTTGATGCCTGGTTCTATTGCTAACTTAATATATGTTAGTGTAAACTTGTTATCTAGTGTTTGTATGCATTTATAAGTGGAAAAAAAGGGTGTTCCACTTTACGGCGATTTCCGCTTTACGGCGGTAGCCTGGAACCTAACCCGCCGTATAAGTGGGGCCTTCCTGTACATGAGTGGGAGGGGTTGGATTTGAGTGGGACTTTCACATCAGAGCTTATTTCTTGGGTGGCATTGAAAATTGGGTTGGGCAAATGTTTTGTTAGTGGGATGAATTGTAAAGGACCTGCCTAGTATGGGCCAGCAGGCCTCCTGCAGTGTTCCTCCTTTCTTATGTTCTTATATTAAAGAATGGGTCTATGTGGTCAGTGTGTGCAGTATAAAAAAAATCCTGCAGCACAGTGTGTAATGAGGAAAAAAAAAACTGTTTTTGGATTAAAACAGTGACTTTGCACTGTATTTTCGTATGGTATTTACATTTGTATTCTAGTTTTCCTGGTCTCATTTTATAGAGTGGAAGACATATTACAGAAATTGAGATGATTTTGATTGATTTCACAATGAAAAGTACCTTGAAATTGAGCTCAAAGTAGCAGAAATGTTCGATTTTTACCAAAGTTCAAAAGTAACCAAATCATGCCAAGCGTCCAATACATGTCAACTGGTGAGTCTAATATTCTTTCACAAGTGCACTGATATTATTTATACCATTTCTACACTAATGCAGTAGTCTGCATAACAGTAAATCTTCTATTTTTTGTAAGAATAAAAATTCAAAGTGGAAAGCAAAAGAAATATAAGAGGGGCATGGGGATGTGACTAACAAACAGAGAACTTATTTTAGTGCCAGGAATGTCTTTCTTGTTTATTCTGGACCCTATTTGGAAATTGGCATCTTCTGAAATTTGTGTGAAATTGGCAAAATTGCCAAATTCTAACTACTTTATTGGATAGTTGAAATTGGTAAATGGATGGTTTCTTGTACTCATTCGATAGAAAAAATGGAGTTCTAGCAAAATAAATATGATTTTTGTCAACTAGTACACAGGAATTGGCTGAAAATAGGGCTCAAAGTGGGCGAAATCACCGATGCGTAAACATTGGCGAGACCGCTAACTTCGCGAGAGCATAATTCCGTAAGTTTTCCATCAAATTTCATACTTTTGGTGTCATTATGATCGGGAAAAGATTCTCTATCATTTCATAAGAATTTTTTTTTTCCCCTGAGAACAAGTTTAGGAGAGGGCCTCTCGACCCTGAAAGGGTTAATGTACGTAATTTATTAATAAGAAATATTTACGTTTTAATTTATAAATAAGTTTATCCAGGTATACACAAATAATTACGTACATAGATTATCATACATAGCATATGTGTAAAGTACCTAGGATAACCCAAAAAAGTCAGTGACTTGTGTATTTCCATTCTGGTCCTTTTATATTTACACTTATATTTACTTTTATACATACACTTTTATATTTACACTTACCTTGGAGATGTTAGTTTAATTAGTTTGATGGAGGAGATGCTGCCAGAAGTTTAGAGTGGTGGAAGATAGGAGGCCGACGTATCTTCATTGGCTCAATACACATCCAACAACATTGAAGAGTTACTTTAGTGTTGTTTTTCTATAGCTTACTCGCTTAACTTGCTTGCTACACTTTTAATTCTACACTTTATTGCTAGCTGGCACTATAGCCTTTATCGATACCTGCTGCTTTAGTATTGTACATATCGTAGAATCACTGAATAGCTGCAGAAGGCACATTCATGCCTCTGTCTTCCTCCTCCACTTTGGTACTTTGCTACAAGTTTTTTTCTTGAATTCTATTGTGCTTCTTTCCTTCTTTACCACAGGGCTGGCATAGAAGCTTTCTTTGGGCCCATGGTGGCTTATTTAGCAGTTACAAGCACTAAAAACAGTGGAATAATACAAAATATATCGCAGCTACGTGTGGAATCGTCCTCCCTGGCTTGTAAAAAATGGCACACTGGCTTTAAGTGGGCTCAGGTCGCGTGGACACGTTCGGGACGTATGTCCTTAACTGAGTTTTTCATCGTTAGCCGAGCCAATATTTTGACACAGTGCTGCTATCCGATTTTGGCGTTAACCGATCCCGCCGTTACCCCGAGGGTCCACTGTATACTACATTATAATGTTTTAACGAAGTTCATGATATTGAGCAAATGCACTTAGTTTTTTACATATTTATTTATGATGGGTGAGGATAGGTTAAGGAGATAAGGTGTTTTCTAACTGTGGTTTTAAAAATGCTAGCTGACCCAGTGGTTCTAGAGATTTTGGCATAGAGTTCCAGAAAAGATTTAGCCTGACACTGGGAATGTCAGAGATTTTTGTGCCTAGTATTGTGTCCATGGGTCCTAATGTAATTGTCAGGAAAGCACTTCAGGTCAGGATTTACATTAGAATCGATTGTTGTGTAAATGTAGGTGGCACAGTAGTATTAGTAAATGTTTTGTATAGTGAGTAAACATGGAGAGGGTTTCAGGGGTCAATGCCCCCACAGCCTGGTCTAAGGCCAGGCCTTGTGTTGGATCAAGGTCTGATCAACCAGGCTGTTACTGCTGGCCACACACAAACTGACACATGAACCATAGCCTGGCTGGTCAGGTACTGACTTAGGTGCATGTCCAGTGCCTTCTTGAAGACAGCCAGGGGTCTGTTGGTAATCCCCACTATGTATGCCGGGAGGCAGTTGAACAATCTTGGGCCCAAGTAGGTTTAGGTTTTAGAAAAGTGGGGGGGGGGGCGGGGCATGTCTAGCTGTGGATTGTGTGATCATTTGCACTGTAGCTTTTTCTTGGGTTGCTTTAGGTGATTTGCCATTATGGAACCCCAGACACAAAATAGCATAGCTGAGGTAGGGGTAGATCAGTGAATGGTATAGTGAAAGTAGTGCTGTTTGTGGTACATAATAACGTATCTTTGAAAGGATGCCAGCTGTTTTAGAATCTTTTTTTGTTGGATATTGGTGTTGAATTTCAGGTTTCTGTCAAGGTGTAGACCCAGGAATTTTCCCTCATGTTTAGCAATAAAAATTTTGTTAAGCATAATGTTTAGCTGGACCTCACTTGCTCTACTCCCAAACATAATGTAAAAGGTTTTGTCTGTGTTCAGTGTAAGTTTATTGACAGTCACCCAGGTTGCAATCTTTGTGAGCTCTTCATTAACAGTAGTGTTCAGTGAGGCTAAGTTAGGGTGCAAGTGGTATAAGAGGTAGTGTGAAGGAAAGAAAAAAAAAAAAAGGCAAGGATGCCATGGGTAGAAATAAAGGTACACCATATCAGCCTCAGTGGGCTTAGATCATTCATCATACTACCAGTAGATACCAGAAATAGCTACTGCTGGAACAAGTGTAGGAGTCTTAAGGAGGAAACGATTGCTTCCTCCACCAAGTTCCAAATCCACCAGGTTGAGATGAGTATGTGGGCCAGTAGGTTGCCAACAGCAGCAGCCCAGTTGACTAGGTAAGCACCAGAAAAAACTTAGCCTTGGGCTAGTGCTTGTCTGGTAAATTAGGCAGTTTCTGCTGGCCCAAATAATCATTCTTTATTATTGCTGTAAGTGTTTATTTTTTAACATTGTGTACACTGTTACTGAGCATATATTTAATATATTTTGCAACAGATGGCCAAAACTTGAAACTAAATTTTTTTTGTAAATTCGAATGTCAAAAAATCTTATTAAACAGGTGCTGAAAGTACACACTGTGAAGAGAGTATGATTGCAATATTTTCTTTAAACGTATCGGCCGTCTCCTGCTTAAGTAGGGTGTTCCTAAGAGGACACTCATTCACTCAGTGGCTGACATCACTGTTTGGATGACCCTCTGAACTGTAACATACCTACCCCCCTCTTTTTTTTTAAGTGCAGGCACATGTGCACACCCACCTCCAGGATTGAAGTCTGGCTAACCAGTTTCCTTGAATCCCTTCATAAATGTTATTTTGCTCAGACTCTTAATGGGTCATAAAAACCATGATTCTCCACTCTGATCTAATGCAGTCATAAATAAGCCTTTTGGATGTTAAATCCCCAGGCACTCAAAACTTTTACCCCCTCCCTCCAACCTTAGCAGGGATGACCCCTTACCCCCTCCTTTCTTCCACCTCAGAATTATATGCAATCTTAGTTACCCTGTTCTGTTCCATCCTCTAAATGCTCGCCTCAAGAACACTCTGCAGCCCTCCCATAAATGTTTCAAGTCCATGCTTTTCATCATTGTGCTGGTACCACTAGGCGCTGTTACATTCCCCTTTTTTTGCCTCCTTGAAGGTGTAAAATGAATGAAGGAATGAAGAAAAAATACCTTTTTTTGTTTTTAAAGTAAAATATGAAAACGTTTCACTTCCCATGCTACAGTACTGCACCAGAAAGGCACATTGGAGGATGCGAGGGGAAGCAAAGTTTGCTCGTCGAGGACATAATCACAGCTTGAACGTAAATCATATTTTCCTTTTGCTGATATTTGTTGATGTTTAAATAAATATGCTCCTCGTTATTTCATAGTATTATAAATCTGATCATTAGTTTGTGCAGAAATAGTTGACATGTAAAATGGTCATGACTAGGGATGGGACAATACTAATACTTACATTTAGTCACATACCATCAAAATGAGCAGATACCCACCAGTACTGTGGAAATTAGCTGTATTAACTGATGTCGATACTCAACTTTAAAGCAGATATTGATACCATCAAAATCATCATATACCTATTGATCTTGATGCTTTGGCATATTAATCACCAAGGTAAATTGTTCCATAAATAGTCATGTTTATGGAACATGTATGGAACTGGTTTTATGAGTTAAATATTTTACCGAAAGTATTGTGGTTTTCAAACTTTCCGGTAGTTTGAGTTTTGGCTCTTGATCCTCCCCCCCCCCCCTCCCCCCCACTTAGAGTTAAATATATACCAAGTAGTGACTACCTATATGAAAATGAACAAAGAGGATGCTAGGTCATCTTGCAGCTGGACTAAGTACAGTAGAACCTCGGTACTCAAACTTAATTTGTTCCAGAAAGCTATTTGAGTGCCAATCTGTTGAGTACTGAAAAAACTTTTCCTAACCAATTTTCTTTTTGATTGGCTGTTATTGTTAATCTTTGTTGGCCCCATGGTGACTAATTTATACAAATGATATAAAAAAAAAGTGAAGAAACATAGTTTACAGCGAAGTTCTGGCAGGTCGTGTTTATTTGGTCAAGTGCCAAGCAAACGGTCGACTACCGAGCGATTTTTAACCAAACAGAGCGTTTGAATACTGAATTGAGTAGGGAGCCATTAAAGTACTGAGGTTCCACTGTACTATGCAGTATTAGTTCTCAGGGGTTAAATGATAATTAACCAACTGGCATTTTTCTATTATTGTAGTTACATTAACCTTGAATATACTGCTTTATTCAGGTCTAAATGTCAGTTTTATCCTGTTGCGCTAAAGAATTTTGTTAGCTTTCTTACTATATTGAAGATTCAATGTCCACAGGAGTTGGTGAAGCATGGTGTACGTGATGTGGTTCGTGTTTGTGAACCAACATACAAAACGGATGAACTGAAGAAGGCGGGAATATCTGTGATGGACCTGGTGTTTGATGATGGAACATTCCCTCCTGCAGAGGTAAGGATTGGAGCTCTTCATTATTTAAAATCTAGGATCTTCCTCTTCATACTCCTTTTTGTACATTAGTGTAGCCTCCTTATCACAAGTTCATGTGTTGAAAAATTGCTGTAGCCAAAATTTCATCATAACTAAGCTTGTGTGGGTGAAGAAGTATAGGGGTACAACAGCTCTTGTGGGTGAAGAAGTAAAGGAGTATAACATTTGTAGAATTACACAATAATGAAAGAACACTGCAGCAGGCCAACTGGCCCATGTTAGGCAGGTCCATCTCAAACCCACTTGTGTATCTGTCCACCCTAGAACACAAGCTTGTATAGATACTGAACATCAGTGAAGAAGGCATGGGAATGTTTGGTTATCGTAGTGCATTATTCTGCTGACTGTTTTGAGACAGGTGTTATAAATAAGCATTACGTATATCGTGTAGAGAACTTGTGGAATTTATGAAATTGTGTAATAATGCTTGGGTGCAGTGAGCTCATATTAATCTAGTCTATGTAGGGATATTTTTTGCAAATGCAGCTGTAAGTGCATCCAGAATTGAAAACATTATAATGGCCTTTCCAGGTGCTATTTCAGTTGTAGATGTGCTCTTTTCAATCACATTTACAAAATTAAAGGAGCTTTATGGGAGAACTTACTGTAATTCTATTTTGAATTTTTATTGAAATGTTAAAGCTTGTCTTTGGTGTCAGCCACCTTACTTTTTCAGTTACTAAACAACTTTATCACAAATATTATTGCTTCTGCAGTGGGGTTTATACAGTAAACCCTCTTGAAATGTTACTTCACCTTATAATTTTATTGCAGTATGTTTTGGGAAAGTGCAGCTAGAAAGTCTGAAAGGGGAGAAGACTTGATTCTTTACGACAGTGGAAAAATAAATTACTGTGCAAAATATTAGTACTGCATGCCGTAACATTTATGCATAAATTTTGATTACTGCTTGCTGTGGTATAAAACTCCTTCCATTCCCTCCCAATGACTGTCTTACTCACCTGCAGCTACAACTGGGAAGCATCTTCTGCTTTCTTCAATGTGTTCATCAACCTATCGGGGATGTTTTCTTCTCTATTGGGTCTGTTATTAACCTTTTTAACAATGTCCAAAATATTAGTACAGTAGGGCCCCACTTATATGGCAGGTTAGGTTCCAGGCTACTGCCGTAAAGTGGAACACCCTTTTTTCCCCCTTATAAATGCATACAAATACTAGATAACAAGTTTACACTAACATATATTAAGTTAGCAATAGAACTAGGCATCAAAAAACAATAAAGTACAATACACACACTGTGCACTCATTACTTACCTTAAAATATTTGTAGTCTTAATCTAGGGTGAGACAAGTAGTATTTATTGTAAGAAATCAAGTGCGGTATGTATGGTAGTCAGCCGGGCTACCATACCAGGCCACCCCACCTACACATATTCTATTATATTTAAGCATCCCAGAGCGATAAAATGCATATACAGTTCACTCATTACTTAAAATATTTGTAGTCTTAATGTAGGGTCAGGGGTGAGTAAACGAGATAAAACAAAAAAATGAGAGAGAATGAGAGAGAGAGAGAATGAGAGAGAGAGAATGAGAGAGAGAGAGAGAGAATGAGAGAGAGAGAGAGAATGAGAGAGAGAGAGAGAATGAGAGAGAGAGAGAGAATGAGAGAGAATGAGAGAGAGAGAGAATGAGAGAGAGAGAGAGAATGAGAGAGAGAGAATGAGAGAGAGAGAAGAGAGAGAATAGAGAGAATGAGAGAGAGAGAGAATGAGAGAGAAATGAGAGAGAGAAATGAGAGAGAGAGAGAATGAGAGAGAAATGAGAGAGAGAGAGAAATGAGAGAGAGAGAGAAATGAGAGAGAGAGAGAGAAATGAGAGAGAGAGAGAAATGAGAGAGAGAGAGAGAGAGAAATGAGAGAGAGAGAGAGAGAAATGAGAGAGAGAGAGAAATGAGAGAGAGAGAGAGAAATGAGAGAGAGAGAGAGAAATGAGAGAGAGAGAGAGAGAGAGAAATGAGAGAGAGAGAGAGAAATGAGAGAGAGAGAGAGAGAAATGAGAGAGAGAGAGAGAGAAATGAGAGAGAGAGAGAGAGAGAGAGAGAAATGAGAGAGAGAGAGAACTGAGAGAGAGAGAGAGAGAAATGAGAGAGAGAAATGAGAGAGAGAGAGAGAGAGAAATGAGAGAGAGAGAGAAATGAGAGAGAGAGAGAGAAATGAGAGAGAGAGAGAGAGAGAAATGAGAGAGAGAGAGAGAATTGAGAGAGAGAGAGATTTGAGAGAGAGAGAGAAATGAGAGAGAAAGAGAAAGAGAGAGAGAGAGAGAGAGTGAGAAATGAGAGAGAGAGAGAGAGAGAGAGAGGAGAGAGAGAGAGAGAGAGAGAGAGAGAGAGAGAAATGAGAGAGAAATGAGAGAGAGAGAAATGAGAGAGAGAGAAATGAGAGAGAGAGAAATGAGAGAGAGAGAGAAATGAGAGAGAGAGAGAAATGAGAGAGAGAGAGAGAGAGAGAAATGAGAGAGAGAGAGAGAGAGAAATGAGAGAGAAGGCAGACCTCTTTGCTGAACACTTTGCTACCAAAATGCAAGTTCCTGACCCAGCAAGGGACCCTCCTTGGCTAGCTGCAAGAACTGTGTCAAAACTGTCAGTGGTGACAATAAGGCAGGAGGAGGTGCATTTCCTACTTAAATCGCTTGACCAAGAAAAGGCTGTGGGCCCAGACAAGTTGAGCCCAAGATTGTTGAGAAGATGTGCAGACCAGCTAGCAGCACCTCTAACTCGCATCTTTCAGCACTGCCTAGTACAGTGTAAATGGCTCTCTCTATGGAAAGAGGCAAATGTAGTCCCTGTTCACAAAAAGAAGAGCAGAGCAGAAATCAGCAACTACAGACCAGTGTCACTCCTGTCAATCACTGGTAAGATCCTTGAGACAATAATCTCAAGACAAATGACAGAGTTTTTTGACTACCACTCACTACTTTGTGATCGTCAATATGGCTTCAGGAAAGGTTACTCTACTGCTGATCTGTTGTTAAACCTCTCCACTAAGTGGCACGAGTCACTGGATGAATCCAAAGTCAGCTGTGTGGTAGCACTGGACATTGCTGGCGCTTTCGACCGGGTGTGGCACCAGGGCCTCTTAGCAAAACTTCAAGCACTGGGAATTGCAGGCTCTATGCTATGTCTCCTCAGTGATTACCTTCATGGTAGATCTCTAAGTGTAGTTCTCAATGGAACGGAATCAGCAAGACATCCTATTGGGGCAAGTGTTCCACAAGGAAGCGTGCTGGGTCCATTGTTATGGAATGTCTACTTCAACGACCTTCTTCATCTCATCCCAGAATCACATGCATATGCAGATGACTGTACACTGACATTCACTTATCCAAGAGAAGAAATGCCAGCTGCTCTAAGCTACATCAATCACCAGCTGAGAGCTATATCAGCTTGGGGAAATAGATGGCAAGTAACATTTGCACCTGAGAAAACGCAAATGATGATCGTCTCTAGGCACCACGATGGTAATGCTGGTGCAGTAGTAAGGATGAATGGGAGGATGTTGGCACCTGGAGAAGAAGTTGATATCCTTGGGGTGAAATTTGACTCCAAACTAACCATGAAGAACCATGTTGTAAATCTTGCAAACAAGGCAGCCAGGAAGCTTACAGCACTTCGCTGTATCTCCCATCTGCTTGACAGTAGGGGTTGCAAGATCCTGTACGAGGCACAAGTACGCTCGCACCTTGAGTATGCTCCACTTTCTTGGTTTGCCTGCCCCCCCCCTCTCATCTGCGACTGCTTGACAGAGTAGAGAACAGAGCAAGATGTCTCATCTCTCGCCTGGACCCATCCTGGATAGATCTGTCATTTCAGCAGAGCCTTCAACATAGGAGGGATGTGGGTGGCCTTACTGTTATGTACAAGGCCAATATTGTCAAAATACCACACTTGGATCCACTTCGAGGACAGCATGAAACAAGCTTTTATGCCACAAGACTGGCAGAGAGCAGCAACTTCACTCTGGCTGTACCCTTCTCCAGAACATCACTCCATCTGAGATCATACATACCCAGGATGACTCGAGTATGGAACACATTCGTACAGGATAATGATGTCAACGAGATAGTCAGTTGATCAAATGAAAATGCTGGCCCACAGATGGCTCCAACTTCATCCTGTTTCCTACTTGTATGTCTCATAACAATAAAAATGCTTTCAAATGAGCTGATGTAGGTAACAGCTCTTAGCTTGCCAATGAAGTTAGGAATCCTTAACCTGTAAATAGCTGTCAATAAAGCTAGGGATCCTTAACCTTGTCAAACCCTGTGTAAAAAAAAAAAAGAGAAATGAGAGAGAGAGAAATGAGATAGAGAGAAATGAGAGAGAGAGAAATGAGAGAGAGAGAAATGAGAGAGAGAGAGAGAAATGAGAGAGAGAGAGAGAAATGAGAGAGAGAGAGAGAGAAATGAGAGAGAGAGAGAGAAATGAGAGAGAGAGAGAGAGAAATGAGAGAGAGAGAGAGAAATGAGAGAGAGAGAGAAATGAGAGAGAGAGAGAAATGAGAGAGAGAGAGAAAGAGAGAGAGAGAGAAATGAGAGAGTGAGAGTGTGTGAGAGAGTGTGTGTGTGTGTGTGTGTGTGTGTGTGTGTGTGTGTGTGTGTGTGTGTGTGTGTGTGTGTGTGTGTGTGTGTGTGTGTGTGAGAGTGTGTGTGAGTGTGTGTGTGTGTGTGTGTGTGTGTGTGTGTGTGTGTGTGTGTGTGTGTGTGTGAGTGTGTGTGTGAGTGTGTGTGTGAGTGTGTGTGTGTGTGTGTGTGTGTGTGAGTGTGTGTGTGAGTGTGTGTGTGTGTGTGAGTGTGTGTGTGTGTGTGAGTGTGTGTGAGAGTGTGTGAGAGTGTGTGTGAGAGTGTGTGAGAGTGTGTGTGAGAGTGTGTGTGAGAGTGTGTGTGAGAGTGTGTGTGAGAGTGTGTGTGAGAGTGTGTGTGAGAGTGTGTGTGAGAGTGTGTGTGAGAGTGTGTGTGAGTGTGTGTGAGAGTGTGTGTGAGAGTGTGTGTGAGAGTGTGTGTGAGAGTGTGTGTGAGAGTGTGTGTGAGAGTGTGTGAGAGTGTGTGAGAGTGTGTGAGAGTGTGTGTGAGAGTGTGTGTGAGAGTGTGTGTGAGAGTGTGTGTGAGAGTGTGTGTGAGAGTGTGTGTGAGAGTGTGTGTGAGTGTGTGTGTGAGTGTGTGTGTGAGTGTGTGTGTGTGAGTGTGTGTGTGTGAGTGTGTGTGAGAGTGTGTGTGAGAGTGTGTGTGAGAGTGTGTGTGAGAGTGTGTGAGAGTGTGTGTGAGAGTGTGTGTGTGAGTGTGTGTGAGAGTGTGTGTGAGAGTGTGTGTGAGAGTGTGTGTGAGAGTGTGTGTGAGAGTGTGTGTGAGAGTGTGTGTGAGAGTGTGTGTGAGAGTGTGTGTGAGAGTGTGTGTGAGAGTGTGTGTGAGAGTGTGTGTGAGAGTGTGTGTGAGAGTGTGTGTGAGAGTGTGTGTGAGAGTGTGTGTGTGAGAGTGTGTGTGTGAGAGTGTGTGTGTGAGAGTGTGTGTGTGAGAGTGTGTGTGTGAGAGTGTGTGTGTGAGAGTGTGTGTGTGAGAGTGTGTGTGTGAGAGTGTGTGTGTGAGTGTGTGTGTGAGTGTGTGTGTGAGTGTGTGTGAGAGCGTGTGTGAGAGCGTGTGTGAGAGCGTGTGTGAGAGCGTGTGTGAGAGCGTGTGTGAGAGCGTGTGTGAGAGCGTGTGTGAGAGCGTGTGTGAGAGCGTGTGTGAGAGCGTGTGTGAGAGCGTGTGTGAGAGCGTGTGTGAGAGCGTGTGTGAGAGCGTGTGTGAGAGCGTGTGTGAGAGCGTGTGTGAGAGCGTGTGTGAGAGCGTGTGTGAGAGCGTGTGTGAGCGCGTGTGTGAGCGCGTGTGTGAGCGCGTGTGAGAGCGCGTGTGTGAGCGCGTGTGAGAGCGCGTGTGAGAGCGTGTCAGTGAGAGAGAATGAGAATGAATGAATATGAGTACATTTATTTTATTTATTATTAATTTGGACATGATACATAGAAGTGCAGAGAAATACAGTGGTTAAGTGTAACATGCCAAAAGCCCCTTGTATGCAGAGCATTATGGGCAGGCTTAAAATTAACTTAAGATTAACTAAGCAATGATATATTCAGTGGTAAAAATTATAGTTGACAAATAACAATTAAGCACAAATGAGTATTTCAAAGATGGGTCATATGGTCATTTACTGATTTGCTGAGCATTCAGTAGAATGGACCCCTCATGGAATGTTCCTTGATGTTGGTGAGGGGCTCTTGATTTAGGGAATTGAATCTGTGCTCCAGTTCCCCGAATTAAGCCTGAATGCCTTCCACATCCCCCCCTGGGCGCTGTATAATCCTACGGGTTTAGCGCTTCCCCCTTGACTATAATAATAATAATCAGTAGAATGGAGCATTCTGTTAGGTAATGTAATTAAAAAAAACAGTTTGAAATGGTCACATGTTAAACATTTATGAGATACAATTATTCATTATTTATTTAGTTGTGGGTAAGTGATTTTTAACCCTTTCAGGGTCCAAGGCCAAAATCTGAAGTGGTGCTCCAGTGTCCAAGAAATTTTGAAAAAAAAAAAAAAAAAAAAGATTTTTTCTTACAGAATTAAAGAGCATATTTTTGTGAAGGTAATAAGACAAAAAAAAAAATCTGATCAGTACTTACCAAGATAAAAAAAAAAAATCTGATCAGTACTTACCAAGATACAGTGCCAAGAAGTTTGTCAAAAATGATGTGGTGGCGGCAACATCGACGAATTCCACATACGCGCATTACATTATTTTGTGGTTTTAGTTGTTTTTTCTTTTCTTTTCCAATTTTTTTCTATTCCTACTAACATTTGGGGCCTGAGAGACCAATACTGTATATAATGTATATATATAAACTCACTGTATTGAACACAATAACCGCACTAAAGTGAATATCATATTATTGTTTACCACTGTTTATTACAATAAACATGCACAAATATTGTATAATACTAATGTTCTATCATATATTTACATATTTACAATCACTGGACATGGTTTTAAAACTGCTGGAGCTTGTGGAACTCCTTGAAACAAGGCACCATGCACAGAGGCACCTTACATTCCTCACACACAAACCGAGTGTCTTTGCGTCTTTGTTGCCGTTGTTTTGTTTGTGCACAGACAATGCATCTCTTCTGAGCAAATTTCTTCTGAGTTGAAGGAAGCTGTATTATGAAATGATCACCTTCTCTCCTCAAATGCTTGGGTATATCCTGAGGAATTCGAGGACCATGTTGTATAGCAGGTGTTGTTACCTGGTACTTCATTATGAGTTGTCTGACAACAGACAAACAAAATTCACCATATGGTGGTCTGTTGCCAGTCTTTATTTGGTACATATTATATGCATTGAGCATTGAAATGTCCATGAGATGGAAGAAAAGTTTCATGTACCACTTGTAACTCTTACGAACACAGTCAACAAAACCAATCTGCATGTCACACTTGTCAACCAAGCGCATGTTTTGTGTATAATCAATCACTGACACTGGTTTTCGAATACGTTCATTAGTTACTCGATCAACTTTGCCACTGTCTTGCATTTCATTATGGTGAATGGTTGTCAACAATGTGACATCTCGTTTGTCATGCCACCGTAATGCCATGATGTCATTGGCAGTAAACACCTGCATGTCATCACCACGAGCACCTGCGTTGAGCCTGGGCATATGTTTACGATTAGAAAGCACTGTGCCACACACATCTGTCTTGTTCACTCGCATGAAATCACTGAGTAATGGGCTTGTGTACCAGTTATCGGTATATAATGTATGCCCCTTACCAAGATAAGGTGCCATCATGTTTCTCACTACGTCACCTGAGATACCCAATAACATCTTGGTATCTTTCAGTGTTTTACTACCCGTGTATACAACAATATCCAACACCAGGCCACTGTCACAATCACAGAGTACAAACAGTTTTATACCAAAGCGTTTCCTCTTGCTCGGTATATACTGCTTGAATGACAGTCTACCTTTGAACAAAATCAAAGACTCGTCAATTACAAGATTCTTGAATGGATAAAAGTATATCCTGAACTTTTGTTTGAGATACATGAAAACATTTCTAATCTTGTATAACCTGTCACTTCTGTCAGGCCTGGTTTTGTCAGAGAAGTGCAACATACGTAAGAGTAAGATAAACCTGTTCACTGGTATGATTTCACTGAAGACGGGTAGAAATTAGCCGATCTGTGGACCAGTATGCTTTTATATTATGCTTATAGACGTGAGGCATAAGCATTATTGTTGCAAAAAGCAAATACATTTCTGCAACAGTCGTCTCTTTTCACCTGTGTAGTCTTGACTGTGGTGATAAGATCGTATTTGCCACGGTGTACTCAAAATACTTATTACTTTCCCTGACAATAATTTCCATCAATGGCTGGTCAAAGAATAATTCAAAGAATTCCAGTTCATTGGCCGTGGTTCCAAGGGGACAAGTAGGTAGAATTCCACTTTGAGAGTCATCAAAGTGGTGAGGCTTGGGAACAAAATTGGGATTTTGCTGCCAATCCCACATACGGTTTGCTGGTGGATACTGGACATCATAGGCTGGTTGTACGGGTGGTTGTGGTTGTGGCGGGCTGGTGGCTGACGCTCCGCTTTGTCCTTGAACTGACAAGTCAGCAGCGTGGGTCCCAGCATGGCCTGGTGAGTCACGCATGGCGGTGCCACTACCATCACCACTAACACCATCCACTGATGCCTGTGGTCTATCCATGCCAAGTGTAACCACATCATCCTCACTATCACTACCTAAAACTGGTGTAGGGCCACGGGATGTACTCCGGGATGTACTCCGTCCCCTGGGCACAGCATAGGGTACACTACCCGAGCGCATGCGGCGGCGAACATACCGACGCTTCACTGGTGAATATGATTCCTCACTATCACTACTCGAATGATCGTCGAGCGCAATAAAATCACAATCCACGTCACTATCATCGTCATTACTGAAGTCAGAGGCCTGGCCACGCGAAAATATTAGTTTTCTCTTGCGTTGAGGAACAACCGACCGTGAGTCACAAGTGCCCACACCAGAGGTAGAAGGTTAAGGATCGTCAGGGTTTTCTGCACTATTATCGATATCCTGGTCATTCTTTTCGGTCACTAACTGATCAAAGCCGTAGAATTCGTCTTCATTTCCACTTCCATCAGTGTCAGAACTATCAGATAGGAAGAGGAGAGTCCCAATTTTCCGGGGAGTGAGAGCTGACTTGTGACGAGGCATGGTGAACAAGGGTGACTGAGCCGGCGTTCCCACAATGCTATGCAGGCGCCTAGATTTTTTGTTTATGGTGCACACCCATTCTCTCACATGTAGGCCTATGAGCGCTTTCGCGCTAAATTTGACGGCGCTAGAATTTTGGCATAGATCTACGGTTTGGACACTCAACGTAAAGCCGTAGATCTACGGGACGGACCCTGAAAGGGTTAAGAAGAGTCTTGAATTTATAAACAGTGTTTCTTTTATATTCACAGGTAATGTATTCCAGATTTTTGGGCCTTTTATGTGCATTGAGTTTTTGCATAGTGTGAGATGGACACGAGGAAGGGACATGAGGGAGGACAGGCGCAGAGTTATGTAAACAAACCAGGCAAATGCAAGTTTTGTAAACAGTGTACACATCTGGTTTGTGTACAAGTTACATTGTGTACAAGTTGTCTACATTGATGCGGTAGAATCAATAAAGAACACTCCCATTCTCATGTAACACCATTTTTAGAAGAAATGACACACTGAATGAAGGCAATGGAAATAAATCACTGACTTTTTTGGGTTATCCTAGGTTCTCTGCACATATGCTGTTATTTATGATAATCTATGTAACTGTATTTGTGTATACCTGAATAAACTTACATACGAAAGGAATAATTTTCTACAGTTACCCCAAGTAACACATTTTTTCTGATGTTGGACTAGAGAAAATGTTATTCTAGCTATCACTCGTAAAAGTCTGGCTACCACATCGCATATTTGTTTATTTATTCTGTTGTGGGGTGTATTTATCATCTTTATATGTTATGTATAGTGTTTGGTTTAGAAAGACACGTAAGCAAACATTATGACATATTTATTAGAAAACGTTTCGGTCCTGGGACCTTGATCACTTCTAACATACAGAGGTAGAAAGACATTATATATATAGGCGGATAGTGAGGTGTGAGTGACGCACGTGACCTGAGGAATGTCATGTTGTGATGAGGACGGGTAGACAATGAAATCATGTGACTCCTGTGTTGTTGGGTTGGTGGTGCTTAAGTATCATGTATGCCAATGTTTTTGAAATTTTGTAGTTTCCAGTGTTGCGTTCTATAGTGTCGGTGACGGCGATTAGTGAGGCTTCTAGGCACCGTTGGCGTTGGCGTCACCGACACTATAGAACGCAACACTGGAAACTACAAAATTTCAAAAAACATTGGCATACATGATACTTAAGCACCACCAACCCAACAACACAGGAGTCGCATGATTTCATTGTCTACCCGTCCTCATCACAACATGACATTCCTCAGGTCACGTGCGTCACTCACGCCTCACTATCCGCCTATATATATAATGTCTTTCTACCTCTGTATGTTAGAAGTGATCAAGGTCCCAGGACCGAAACGTTTTCTAATAAATATGTCAGTGTTTGCTTACGTGTCTTTCTAAACCAACTTGTCGGTATTTATTACCAAGGTTTATACCATGTATAGTGTTGATTATGCAATTTTGAAAAAAATGTCATGGATGGATTAATGAAAATGTGCATATTAATTAACGTAATATACGACATTTAATGAGACTGTGATTATTATCACTTCTAATATGGCGCCACTTGTGCAAGTCGTCTGCTACCACATCTAATATTTGTTTATTTATTCTACTGTGGGGTGTATTTATCATCTTTGTATGTTATGCATCGTGTTTATTATATAATTTTGAAAAAATAAAGATGGATTAATGAAAATAAGTATATTAATGTAATATACGACATTTAATGAGACGCGGTGATTATCATCATCATTACTAATATGACGTCTCGAGACATAAGACACACTTACTGATTTTAATGTGTACCTGCATGCCAGCACAGTATGTAAGTTTATTTAGGTACAGGTATACACAAGAATAATTATCAGAGTACATATATGTAAAATATGAAATAACTTTTAAAAACACTTGAAATTTTGGAGTTTCCAGACATAATGGAGAGACTTGGTGCTTACGGATCTCACATAGAATGTAAACAAACAGGATGGGGCATGGTGATCGTATTAGAAAGTCAGGTGGGGGGAGCAGTATAGAGTTTTGGTCATAATTTGAAATGACCGTATTAGCGGAACGCCGTAGAGTGAAACGCCGTAAAGCGGGGCCCTGCTGTACACAAGTGATGGCTGTCTAACATACCAGTATGCACAATTTTTCTAGGCCTCAAATTTGCTTCATGCCACCATTTTGGGCTTCACCTGTGTTTGGATTACTAGCTGTCTAGTGCCTCTGAGGAAGAAATCTATGCCACATGGTTATACATGGAGTATTTTTTTAAACTCTTCAGCCATTTCTCACTGAGGTAGGCCCCCCCCCCCCCAAAAAAAAAAGAAAAAAAATCTCCATTCACATGTATTCACTGTCTTTGCAGAGGTCCTTGGATGCATCACTTTAGATGTCACTCCAAACAGCCAATATCCCAAACCCGTTCTTCGAAGTACACTTCCCACCTGCAGGACTCAAATTCTGCTTACTGATTTCCTTGAATCCCTTCACAAAATATTACCCTGCTGACACTCCAACAGCTTGTCAGGTCCCAAAAACCATTAGTCTCCATTTACTCCTATCTAACAAGCTCACATATACCTGCTGTATATTGAAACATCTTGCACACACACCCTTTTTTACCCCCTCCCTCCATCCTTTCCTAGGATGACTGCTGCCCCTCCTCCCCTCCCATCCACTACAGATTTATAAACCCTCCAAGGCATCCTATTTTGTTCCATCCTCTGAATATCCAAACCACCTCAGCCCTTCTTCAGTCCTCTGAATAATACTTTTAATAACTCGACACCACCTAATTTTCACACTACGAATTCTCTGCATAATATTAACATTATACATTGCCCTTGGATACATCTCCACTGCCTCCCACCTCCTCCTTGTTGCAGACTTACAACTCGTGCTTCACACCCATATAAGAGTGTTGGTATTACAGTACTCTCATACATTCCCTGCTTTGCCTCCATGGATAACATTTTTTGTCTCCACAGCTATCTCAACTCACCGCTCGCCTTTTTTTCTTCATCAGTTCTGTGGTTAACCTTGTCCTTCGTAAACCCATCTACTGACAAATCTACTCCCAAATACCTGAACACATTCACTTCTTTCATACTCCCTCCTTCCAATGTGATACTGAGTTTTTCTTTACCTACTTGTTTGCTACTTTCATCATCTTAATCTTATCTATGTTCACTTTCTTCCTTTACACACCCTCCCAAACTTGTCCACTAACTTTTGCAACTTCTCTTTAGGATCTCCCTAAAGCACAGTATCATCAGCAAAATGTAACTGTGTCAATTCCATTTAGTTATTACTTAATCCATACACTTGCAACATCAGCCACTTTGCTTCCCTATCCATCCTATCATATGCCTTTTCTAAGTTCATAAATGCAACAGAAACTTCACTTCTTTTAACAAACTGGCCATATCCCACCGAGGCAGGGTGGCCCAAAAAGAAAAATGAAAGTTTCTCTTAGTTTCTTTAGTTAGTTGTAGCTACAGTTAGAGTAAGAGGTAGATGGGACAAGAGGAAGGTGGCAACAAGAAGTAGGAGGGAAGTGAAAGTGCATAAACTAAGGGAGGAGGAAGTTCGGGTGAGATATAAGCGACTATTGGCAGAAAGGTGGGCTAGTGCAAAGATGAGTAGTGGGGGGGTTGAAGAGGGTTGGACGAGTTTTAAAAATGCAGTATTAGAATGTGGGGCAGAAGTTTGTGGTTATAGGAGGGTGGGGGCAGGAGGAAAGAGGAGTGACTGGTGGAATGATGAAGTAAAGGGTGTGATAAAAGAGAAAAAGTTAGCTTATGAGAGGTTTTTACAAAGCAGAAGTGTTAATACCATCTATGGGTAAGAGAGAATTGTAAGTAAACGAGCTTTAAAATGATGGTTAAGCAAAAGTACAGGCATCTGCTGAGAAAGGTAAGCTAGAGCAGGGGGTACAGGTGATGAAGTTGAAAAGGTATGGGGGTAGATATGAGAATGCAGTGCAGAGTAGCATCATATAGGAGCAAAGAAGAGCCAGGTGCAAGTGTAGGAAGTGAGGGGCAGGGAGTAAATTGAAAGGTGGGTAAAGTAGCTGGGGCAGTTGGCATGAAGACAGTGTTAAAAGCAAATTAAATTTAGTTTTGAAATGGCATATTTCTTCAGTGTATTCCTGGCAGAGCATCCATAATTCCTCTACAAAAGAAAAGGGAACAAGGGTGTAAGAATTGTTGGAAAAATCTCATTATACACCAGGAAAGATGCATGGTAGATTTTTTATCGAGAGTTAGGGGTAAGACACAGTATTGTAGAGGAAAGAGGAGAATTTAGAAAGGGTATGGGATCTGTAGACCAAGTGTTTGCATTTGAAGATTGGAGAGAGAGTGAGAGTGTGTGAGTGAGAGTGTGTGAGTGAGAGTGTGTGAGTGAGAGTGTGTGAGTGAGAGTGTGTGAGTGAGAGTGTGTGAGTGAGAGTGTGTGAGTGAGAGTGTGTGAGTGAGAGTGTGTGAGTGAGAGTGTGTGAGTGAGAGTGTGTGAGTGAGAGTGTGTGAGTGAGAGTGTGTGAGTGAGAGTGTGTGAGTGAGAGTGTGTGAGTGAGAGTGTGTGAGTGAGAGTGTGTGAGTGAGAGTGTGTGAGTGAGAGTGTGTGAGTGAGAGAGTGTGAGTGAGAGAGTGTGAGTGAGAGAGTGTGAGTGAGAGAGTGTGAGTGAGAGAGTGTGAGTGAGAGAGTGTGAGTGAGAGAGTGTGAGTGAGAGAGTGTGAGTGAGAGAGTGTGAGTGAGAGAGTGTGAGTGAGAGAGTGTGAGTGAGAGAGAGTGTGAGTGAGAGAGAGTGTGAGTGAGAGAGAGTGTGAGTGAGAGAGAGTGTGAGTGAGAGAGAGTGTGAGTGAGAGAGAGTGTGAGTGAGAGAGAGTGTGAGTGAGAGAGAGTGTGAGTGAGAGAGAGTGTGAGTGAGAGAGAGTGTGAGTGAGAGAGAGTGTGAGTGAGAGAGAGTGTGAGTGAGAGAGAGTGTGAGTGAGAGAGAGTGTGAGTGAGAGAGAGTGTGAGTGAGAGAGAGTGTGAGTGAGAGAGAGTGTGAGTGAGAGAGAGTGTGAGTGAGAGAGAGTGTGAGTGAGAGAGAGTGTGAGTGAGAGAGAGTGTGAGTGAGAGAGAGTGTGAGTGAGAGAGAGTGTGAGTGAGAGAGAGTGTGAGTGAGAGAGAGTGTGAGTGAGAGAGAGTGTGAGTGAGAGAGAGTGTGAGTGAGAGAGAGTGTGAGTGAGAGAGAGTGTGAGTGAGAGAGAGTGTGAGTGAGAGAGAGTGTGAGTGAGAGAGAGTGTGAGTGAGAGAGAGTGTGAGTGAGAGAGAGTGTGAGTGAGAGAGAGTGTGAGTGAGAGAGAGTGTGAGTGAGAGAGAGTGTGAGTGAGAGAGAGTGAGTGTGAGAGAGAGAGTGAGTGTGAGAGAGAGTGAGAGAGAGTGTGAGAGAGAGTGAGAGAGAGTGAGAGAGAGTGTGAGAGAGAGTGTGAGTGAGAGAGAGTGTGAGTGAGAGAGAGTGTGAGTGAGAGAGAGTGTGAGTGAGAGAGAGTGTGAGTGAGAGAGAGTGTGAGTGAGAGAGAGTGTGAGTGAGAGAGAGTGTGAGTGAGAGAGAGTGTGAGTGAGAGAGAGTGTGAGTGAGAGAGAGTGTGAGTGAGAGAGAGTGTGAGTGAGAGAGAGTGTGAGTGAGAGAGAGTGTGAGTGAGAGAGAGTGTGAGTGAGAGAGAGTGTGAGTGAGAGAGAGTGTGAGTGAGAGAGTGTGAGTGAGAGAGTGTGAGTGAGAGAGTGTGAGTGAGAGAGTGTGAGTGAGTGTGTGAGTGAGAGAGTGTGAGTGAGAGAGTGTGAGTGAGAGAGTGTGAGTGAGTGTGAGTGAGAGAGTGTGAGTGAGAGAGTGTGAGTGAGAGAGTGTGAGTGAGAGAGTGTGAGTGAGAGAGTGTGAGAGAGAGAGTGTGAGTGAGTGTGAGTGAGTGAGTGTGAGTGAGTGAGTGTGAGAGAGTGTGAGTGAGAGTGTGTGAGTGAGAGAGTGTGTGAGTGAGAGTGTGTGTGAGTGAGAGTGTGTGTGAGTGAGAGAGTGTGTGAGTGAGAGAGTGTGTGAGTGAGAGAGTGTGTGAGTGAGAGAGTGTGTGAGAGAGAGAGTGTGAGAGAGAGAGTGTGAGAGAGAGAGTGTGAGGGAGAGAGTGTGAGGGAGAGAGTGTGTGTGAGAGAGAGAGAGAGAGTGTGAGTGTGAGAGAGTGTGAGAGAGTGAGTGTGTGTGAGTGAGAGTGAGTATGGAGGAAGTAAATTTGTTAAGATATTTGGGAATGTACATAGCAATGGGTCTGTGAAAGACTAAGGTAAATCATAGAAAAAAAATGGTGAGGTGGGGGAAGGTAGGTGGTGTGTTGAGGCATCTTTGATTAAAGATGTTTATTTACAGAGGCAAAACAATTGTACCAGTATGTAGTGATACCAACAATAATAGGTGTGAGGCATTAACTTTAATAAATACAGTGAGGAGGCTGGATGTCATGTTATAGATCAGTGTGGTGTAAATACTGTGCTTAGTATTCGGAGTGTAGAAATTAGAAGATAGAATAGTTACCAAGGTTATTATTCACAGGACTGAAGAGGTGGATGTTGAAATGGATAATGAATTTAGAGGAGAAAAATAGAATAACTAGAAGGGTAGTGTGTATAAATCTGAGGTAGGAGAGGTAGAAGTAGCAGTCATCCCAGGGTTGGAGAGAGGGGCTAAAGGAAATTTTGAGTGCTGTGGGATTGAACAGTCAGCATGTTCATGAGTGCATTGAGGCAGGTAGTTTTTATGACTTGATGTGCTGTTAGTGTGAGCAAGATGACATTTTTATGAAGCGATTCAGGTGTTACTAATTAACCAGACAGATCTGGGAGGATGGAAGTACAGTGATGTTGCTACTCAGAGGGTCATCTAAATTATGATGTTGGCACACTTCTGGCAAGACATTGAATGATTGGTTCTTTTGACTGGGTGGGAAGGGGTCACCCTACCTTAGTGACAGATCAGCTATTAAAAAACAATTTTCAGAATCTGAAAATTTTCAGGGATTTACTGTTGTGTATTCTTAAATTACAGATTGTTGAGGAATGGTTGGGATTATTAAGACGACGTCACCGTGAAGACCCTGGATGTACTGTGGCTGTACACTGTGTGGCTGGGCTTGGTCGTGCTCCTGTGCTAGTAGCCATTGCACTTATTGAGCTTGGACAACGTTATGAGGATGCTGTGGAACTTATTAGGCAGTGAGTTAATTTCTTTAGCTTGGTTGCAAAATATACTAAGATGTGTAATTGGAATTTTTTTTTATTGTGTTGCAGCAGAGTAACCTTTCATGCTAGTTTTTATATTTTTATTGAGTGGAACAGGTTTGTATCTTTTCATGACTGATCAGCAATTCTTAACAAAGGCACATTTTCTAGTACCAGGGGATATTTAAGTTTTAAATTGCATTCTCTAAGGTTTTTGGTCACCCAATATTTTGTATTTTTATTGTATATATTTTCATCTAGTTTTATAAAGTTTTTCTTCACTTTCTTAGTATTTTCTACAGGAGAAGGGGTTACTAGCCCAATGCTCTCAGCATTTTAGTCACCTCATACGACACGCATGGCTTACGGAGGAAAGATTCTTTGCATTTCCCCATGAAGAATAGAGGAAATATAGAAGAATAAGAACTATTAAGAAAAAAGAAAAACCTACATGTGTACTCGCCTATTTGCAGTTGCAGGGGTTGAGGCATAGATCCTGGCCCTGCCTCTTCACTGATCGCTACAAGGTCCTCTCTCTCCCTGCTCCGTGAGCTGTATTTTAACTTGTCTTAAAACTGTGTATGGTTCCTACATCACTTGCCAGACTATTCCACTACCTAACAACTCTGACTAAAGAAATATTTCCTAACATCTCTGACTCATCTGAGTCTTCAGCTTCCAATTGTGAGTGACCCCTCGTTTCTGTGTCCCATCCGTGAAACATCCTGTCTCTGTCCACCTTGTCAATTCCTTGCAGCATTTTGTATGTCATTATCATATCTCCCCTAACCCTCCTGTCCTCCAGTGTTGTCAGGCCGATTTTCCTTAACCTTTCTTCATAGGACATTCCCCTTAGAGAAAGTGCAAACCTTTACACTTTTTTCTAATTTTCTGACATGCTTGACCAGGTGTGGGTTCCAAACTGGTGCTGCATACTCCAGTATGGGCCTAACATACACGGTGTAGTCTTGAACAATTCCTTACTGAGTTATCGGAATGCTATTCTCAGGTTTGCCAGGTGCCCATATGTTGCAGCTTCAGTAAAGCTTTTGAGGTCGTTGATCATGATTAAGAATTCGATATTGTTTATTTAGATTTTAGTAAGGCTTTTGATAGAGGACCACACCAGAGACTGTTAACCCTTAAACCGTCCAAACGTAGATTTACGTTTTTTCAACATTTGAAAGTATGTAAAAAAAAAAGTTATTTTTTTTTTTTTTTACATTTGAAAACGTGTAAAAAAAACTTTGATCTACGTTTTTTTTTATTGAAAATATATAAAAAAAATTGATCTACTTTTGGAGCACTACACATGTGAACGTAGATCTGCTTGGACAGTTTAAGGGTTAAAGAAAGTGGCAGCTCATGGCATTGGGGGAAAAGTGCTGTCATGGATAGTCATGGCTCACCAATAGGAAGCAGAGAGTATGCTTAAATGGGGTTAAATCCGAGTGGGGATCTGTAACAAGTGGCATTCCACAGGGATCGGTCTTGGGCCCGTTGGAAATATAAACACACATGCAGTATAATGTGATCCTTTATTGACAACGTTTCGCCCACACAGTGGGCTTTTTCAAGTCACACACAGATCTACCTGGGGTGGAAGGTATGCAAGTATTTATAGTCAGGTTCAGAATGCTGTGGTCAGGTGGAGAATGCTGCATCTGATGATGTACCGAGTGGGGTTATAGTCTTAAATCTTGGGTAGCTTGGAAGGGAGATTGGATAAGTTTGTGAGCAGACCTTCTGCAGTGTTCTTCCATTCCCATGTTCTTATGTGGGATAGTGATGAAGTTTCTTGACAAGTGGTTCAGCTATGTTATAGAAGCCATTGTTCTGGTTGAAATTGTCGGATATAGAGATAAGCGGTGATTCCAGAATTCTTCGGTATTGAGTGTTGTCTTCTCTGGCGATAAGTCTCGAGTTTCTGTACTTTATTAAGTGGTTGTGTGAATTATGGTGTTGTACACAGGCATTCCTTGTATCGTCAGACCTGCTTGCATATTGGTGTTCTGAAATACGTGTTTGGAGGTCTCTTGATGTTTCGCCCACGTATAATTTGCTGCAGTCATTACAAGGGATTATGTATACCCCTGCAGAAGATAGAAGCTTGTCCTGTCTATTACTGGTAATGTCCTTGATGGTCGTGGTTGTGGAGGTAGATACTTGGAGTGAGGTATTGGAAAAGATGTTGGAAACGTGTTTGGCAATGGAGTTGGTGGGGAGGACTATGCATCTCTTCTCGGCAGTGTCTTCTCTGGGTGTGTTGAAGATGTTTAATGCCTGTCGTCTGCAGTCTCTGATGAAGTGACGAGGATAGTGGAGTTCAGAAAATAGTTGTTCAATTATAGTGCATTCTTCCTCAAGAAACTCATTTCTGCAGATTCTTAGTGCACGCAGGAAGAAGCCTATAATTGCACCACGTTTAATTTTGGTGTCGTGGTGAGAGTAGAAGTGGAGAAGATCGTTTTGATTGGTGGGTTTTCGATAGACTTTAAAACAAAGTTCATGGTCAGCTTTGCAGGGGAGAACATCAAGGAAAGGAAAAGTGTTGACGACTTCAAGTGTGAACTGGATTGAGGGCTCGACCTGGTTGAGCTTGTCGTGGAGAGCTTGAATGTTGAAGCGTCTAAGAGTTATGAGAAGAATGTCGTCAACATAACGGAGCCAGGTGACAGATGAAGGAATAATGGTGGAGAAACGCTCGGCATCCAGATGTTCCATGTATAGGTTCGCCAGGACTGCACTGAGTGGCGAACCCATGAATAGTACAAAAGTCTGCTGAAAGAGGTGATTTTCGAAAGAGACACGTAAAGCCAACACATAGTTCAACGAGGTCGATGAACTCGCTGGCTGGAAGATCAAGTGAATCGTCAATTTTCCTGCGCAAGAGATCGATGGCTTGTGTAATAGGTATACTTTGGTGAATAGGGAAGTTATGTCAAGGCTGGAAAGTTTCTTGTTCCTGATGTTGATGTTGCGAATGCGATTGAGAAGATCACCCGAGTGTTTGAGATGTGCTGGACTGATGGTGCCCAAGAGTTTAGAGAGGTGTTTTGCGAGAATTCCTGAGAGTTGGTGGGGAGCACTGCCTATTCCCGAGGATATGGACCTCAGTGGGATACCAGGCTTGCCAGGCAGGCCGTACATTCTGGCAGGTCTGGGGTTGCTGGGTATGGTGTTCAAAAGTTTCTTCCGTTGTTCTGAGCCCCTCAGAATGCTGCGAGTCCTTTGAAGAAAAGTTTTAGTAAGGTTGTCCACTTGGTTAGTTGTGAGAGGTTTGTAGGTATCCGAGTCATTAAGTAGATTGAGCATTTTGTTCCTGTAATCATCAGTGTTCATGATAACACCACCACCTCCTGTATCAACGGTGGTGACCCTGATGGTCGTGTCTTCTGCTAAACCTTTAACCCTTTGACTGTTTCAGGCCCCTTTCTGAAACTGTCATTCTATGTTGCTAAATTTTTGAAAAAAAAAAAATTATTTTTTCTTATGAAATGATAGAGAATCTTTTCCTGATGGTAATGACACCAAAAGTTTGTAATTTGGTCGAAAACTCATGGAATTACGCTCCCGCGAAGTTAGCGGTCTCGGCGACATATGCGTATCGGCGATTTCGCTGAATTTGAGCCCTATTTTCACCCAATTCCGTTGTTCCAGTTGACCAAACTCATATCCATTTCTTTAGAACTCCGTTTTATCTATCAGCTGAGTACAAGAAACCTCCCATTTACCAATTTGGACTACCCAATATTGTGGTCAGAAAATGGCAATTTGGCCAATTTCATGCAAACTAAAAAAGATGCCAATTTCAAAATAGGGTCCAGAATAAACATGGTAGACATTCTTGGCACTAAAATAACATATCTTCTGTTCATTAGTCACATCTCTAGGTCCCTCTTATGTTATTATTGCTTTCTATTTTGATTTTTTATTCATACAAAAAAATACAAAATTTACTGTTATGCAGACTACTGCATTATTGTAATAATGGCATAAATAATATCAGTGCACTAGTGAAAGAATATTAGACTCCCCAGTTGATGTGTATTGGACGTGTGGTGTGATTTGTTTACTCCTGAACATTGGTAAAAATCGAACATTTCCGCTACTTTGAGCTCAGTTTCAAGGTCGTTTTCATCGTCAAAGTAATGAAAATCATCTCTGTTTCTGTAATATGTTTTCCATTTTATCACCTAAGACCATGAAAACGCAAATACAGTGGACCCTCGACCAACGATGGCATCGATTAACAATAAATCTGACTAGCGATACATTTTAACGCAAAAATTTTGCCTCGACTAGCGCTTAAAAACCCGACCAGCGCTATTCGTTCCTTACCATACGCGTCCACTTTGGCCTGAGCGCGCCTCACTTGTCCCTTTGGTGCCAGTGTTTACAAGCCAGCCAGCCACCGTGGTCACTTCCAAACATACAACTGGAACGTTTTATATCACAGCCTTTTTAGTGATTGCACCTGCAAAATAAGTCACCATGGGCCCCAAGAAAGCTTCTAGTGCCAACCCTACAGCAAAAAGAGTGAGAATTACTATGGAGATGAAGAAAGAGATCATTGATAAATATGAAAGTGGAGTGCGTATCTCTGAGCTGGTCAGGTTGTATAATAAACCCCAATCAACCATCGCTACTATTGTGGGCAAGAAAACGGCAATCAAGGAAGCTGTTCTTGCCAAAGGTGCAACTATGTTTTTGAAACTGAGATTGCAAGTGATAGAAGATGTTGAGAGACTTTTACTGGTGTGGATAAACGAGAAACAGATAGCAGGAGACAGCATCTCTCAAGCGATCATATGTGAAAAGGCTAGGAAGTTGCATGACGATTTAATTAGAAAAATGCCAGCAACTAGTGATGTGAGTGAATTTAAGGCCAGCAAAGGTTAGTTTGAGAGATTTAAGAAGCGTAGTGGCATTCATAGTGTGACAAGGCATGGTGAGGCTGCCAGTTTGGACCACAAATCGGCTGAAAAATGTGTGCAGGACTTCAAGGAGTACATAGACAGTGAAGGACTGAAACCTGAACAAGTGTTTAATTGTGACGAAACAGGCCTGTTTTGGAAGAAAATGCCAAGCAGGACGTACATTACTCAGGAGGAAAAGGCACTCCCAGGACATAAGCCTATGAAAGACAGGCTTACTCTGTTGTGTGCCAATGCTAGTGGTGATTGCAAAGTGAAGCCTTTATTGGTGTATCACTCTGAAACTCCCAGAGTGTTCAGGAAAAACAATGTCCTCAAGGCTAATTTGTGTGTGCTGTGGAGGGCAAACAGTAAGGCATGGGTCACTAGGGACTTTCTATGACTGGTTACATCATGCATTTGCCCCCAATGTGAAAATTTACCTAATCGAAAAGAAATTAGACCTTAAGTGCCTCCTGGTATTAGACAATGCTCCTGGTCATCCTTCAGACTTGGCAGAGCGACTTTCTAGGGACATGAGCTTCATTAAGGTGAAGTTTTTGCCTCCTAATACCACTCCTCTCCTGCAGCCCATGGACCAGCAGGTTATTTCCAACTTCAAGAAACTGTACACAAAAGCTTATGTTTGAAAGGTGCTTTGTAGTGACCTCAGAAACTCGACTGACTCTAAGAGAGTTTTGGAAAGATCATTTTACCATCCTCAGTTGTGTAAACATTATAGGTAAGGCTTGGGAGGAAGTGACTAAGAGGACATTGAACTCTGCTTGGAAAAAACTGTGGCCAGAATGTGTAGACAAAAGGTATTTTGAAGGGTTTGAGGCTAACCCTGAGAATCCTATGCCAGTTGAGGAATCCATTGTGGCATTGGGGAAGTCCTTGGGGTTGGAGGTTAGTGGGGATGATGTGGAAGAGTTGGTGGTGGAGGACAGTGAAGAACTAACCACTGATAAGCTGCTAGATCATCTTCAACAGCAAGAGGGCACACCTGAGGAAACTGCTTCAGAGGAGGGGAGAGAGAAATTGAAGAAGTTGCCTACTTCTAAGATAAAGGAAATGTGTGCAAAGTGGCTTGAAGTGCAAACCTTTTTTGATGAAAATCGCCCTGACACGGCTACTGCAAGCTGTGCTGGTGACTATTACACTGACACTGTTGTGAACCACTTTAGGAAAGTCATAAAGGAACAGGAGGTACAGGCCTCTATGGACAGATATGTTGTGCGACAGAAGTCCAGTGACTCTGAAGCTGGTCCTAGTGGCATTAAAAGAACAAGGGAAGTAACCCCAGAAAAAGACTTGCTGCCTCAAGTGCTAATGGAAGGGGATTCCCCTTCTAAACACTAACACCTCTCCCCTCCTCCCATCCCATCATTCATCACCAGATCTTCAATAAAGGTAAGTGTCATATAACAGTGCATGTAATCTTCAGTTTGTGTGTATTAAAATTAATATTTCATGTGGTAAAAAAACATTTTTTTTCAATACTTTTGGGTGTCTTGCACGGATTAATTTGATTTCCATTATTTCTTATGGGGAAAATTAACTTGACTAACGATAATTCTGACTAACGATGAGCTCTCAGGAACGGATTAATATCGCTGGTTGGGGGTCCACTCTACATTGATAAATACTATACAAAAATACACCTCAAAGTCGGCGTTTTAATCCAAAAAAACGATCTTTTTTTTTTCTAATTACGCACTGTGTGCTGCAGGATTTTTTTTATGTGGTGCACACTGACTGCACAGACCCATTCTCTCACATGTGGGCCTACCAGCTTTCTTCCACTTGATTTGAAGCCGCTAGAATTATTGAGTATATATACGTCAGAAACACTGGCTCGTAAGACGTATATATATACGACCAAAACAGTCAAAGGGTTAAGTGCCATGATGTAATGTCGAGGTATGACTGGGGAACTGCGTGTTGAGATGGCTGCTGAGATGATGCCTTGAAGATAACCTTTTTGGAAGTCGGAGTCATTGTGTCTGTAGTTTTTGGCGCCTAAATTGAAGTCTTGTTTTGGTTTCGTAATTCCTGTTGCGAATTTGAGGCCTAAGCTGAGGGCTTCAGTTTCAGTGGTTGACAGTGGACGAGATGAAAGGTTTTGAATAATTTCAAGCCTTCCTAAACTTTTCCAGTGACTATTATTGCAGAGAGTTTGTAGTTTCCTAGTAAGTCTGATCTTCTGTTGAACATTCGATGTGGTAACTGCTGCGAGTGATTTTGGCGGTGCGTCTGTTCATGTTGCCCCGGAGTGCTGTGCCTAGTGTTCTGGCTTGGAGAAAAGCTTCCTTTGTAGCATTGTTTAAGTCATCTCCACACTCTTCCAGGTAGGTCCGAGCTGTAGCAGAGAAAGGAGGTTTGACGTTGGCAATTTGAGGAGGAGGAGTACTTGGTAAGACCATTTCTTGGATGCAATCATGAAGAAAATTTTATCTGTTGTGAAGTGAGTAAGCTTTTAGGAGAAGGTCCAGGTATTGTGTGTGTAAAGGATCCATTTCTACTGCAGTGTTTGACACCTCATTCCAAGTATCTACCTCCATAACCACAACCATCAAGGACATTACCAATAATAGACAGGACAAGCTTCCATCCTCTGCAGGGGTATACATAATCCCTTGTAATGACTGCAGCAAATTATACGTGGGCAAAACATCAAGGGACCTCCAAACACGTATTTTAGAACACCAATACGCAAGCAGGTCTGACGATGCAAGGAATGCCTGTGTACAACACCGTAATTCACACAGCCATTTAATAAGCTACAGAAACTCGAGACTTATCGCCAGAGAAGACAACACTCAATACCGAAGAATCCTGGAATCATCGCTTATCTCTATATCCGACAACTTCAACCAGAACAATGGCTTCTATAACATAGCTGAACCACTTGCCAAGAAACTTCTTTATCGCTATCCCACATAAGAGCATAGGAATGGTAGAACACTGCAGAAGGTCTGCTCACAAACTTATCCAATCTCCCTTCCAAGCTACCCAAGATTTAAGACTCTATAACCCCACTCGGTACATCATCAGATGCAGCATTCTCCACCTGACCACAGCATTCTGAACCTGACTATAAATACTCACGTACCTTCCACCCCAGGTAGATATGTTTGTGACTTGAAAAAGCCCACTGTGTGGGCGAAACGTTGTCAATAAAGGATCACATTACACTGCATATGTGTTTATATTTCCATTGTGTCGGTATTTTATATCATTTATTTCCTTGGGCCCGTTGTTGTCTCTAATATATATCAATGACCTTGATGAGGGAATTGCTAGTGATATGAGCAAATTTGCCGATGACACAAATTTAGGTAGGATAATTGATTCAAACGTAGATGTCACGGAACTTCAGGAAGATTTAGACAGACTAAATTCGTGGTCAGAAAAGTGGCAGATGCAGATCAGTGTAGATACTTGCAAGGTTCTGAAGCTTGGTAGTGTCCATAGCCCTAGCACATATAAGTTAAGTAATGTAGAACTTAGCCATACAGATTGCGAAAAGGACTTTGGGGTTATGGTAAGCAGCAACCTTAAACCAAGACAGCAATGCCTAAGCGTATGTAATAAAGCAAACAGATTACTGGGATTTATATCTAGAAGTGTAAGCAACAGAAGTCCAGCAGTTATTTTGCAGGTTTATACATCATAAGTAAGGCCTCACCTAGATTACGCAGCTCAGTTCCGGTCTCCATATTACAGAATGGGTATAAATTAGTTAGAAAACATTCAGCGAAGAATGACAAAATTAATTCATAGCATTAGAAGTCTTCGGTATGAAGAAAGATTGTCACTTAAATTACATTCACTTGTAAGACGAAGAATGAGGGAAGACATGATCGAAGTGTACAAGTAAAAGATGGGTATTAACAAAGGGGATATAAATAAGGTCTTGAGGATCTCTTTCCAAGAAAGAGCCCACAATAATGGATTTAAATTAGATGAGTTTAGATTTCGAAAGGATATAGGAAAGTATTGGTTTGGAAATAGGGTAGTGATGAGTGGAACAGTCTGCCAAGTAGGGTCATTGAAGCTAAAATGTTGGGTAGTTTCAAATTTAGGTTAGATAAATACATTAGCACCCCTCTGGCAAGACAGTAATGGAGTGAATGATGATAAAAGTTTTTCTTTTTCGGGCCACTGTGTCTTGGTGGGAATCGGCTGATGTGTTAATAATAAAAAATAATAAAAAATACACGAGTGAAAGGGGTTGGATTGGAGTGGGACTTGCATAAGGAGTAAATAGAATCATCAAAACTTATTTCTTGGGTAGCATTGAAAATTAGGTTGGGCAAATATTTTGTTAGTGGGAAGGATTGTAAAGGACCTGCCTAGTATGGGCCAACAGGCCTGCTGCAGTGTTCCTCCTTTCTTATGTTGTTATATTATCTGGTTGATGTGCACCTCAGGAGATGTGCTCAGTATTGTACTTAACCCAAGATCATTTTCCTTGAGTGAGGTTTGCAGTGTTTGACCCCTTAACCTATACAGTGGAACCTCAGCTCGAGAAAGCCCCACCATGCGAATTTTTAAGGATACGAACAGTTGCTCAGTTGATTTTTTGCTTCTGGATACAAATGAAATTTCAGGATGCGAACTACCCCCATAGGGGAGGCCCTTGGTGAGGGGCTCTTGATCTAGGGAATTGGATCTGTGCTCCAGTTCCCTAAATCAATAATAATAAAAATTATTATTATAATACGTACGTACTAATAATACACTGCAGCAGGCCTGTTGGCCCATACTAGGCCGGTCCTTCACAACCATCCCACTAACAGAATGTTTGCCCAGCTCAATTTTCAATGCTACCCAAGCAATAAGCTTCGATAATTCTATTTACTCGTGTGCAAGTCCCACTCAAATCCAACCCTTTTCACTTGTGTATTTATCCAACCTAAATTTGAAACTACCCAAGGTTTTAGCCTCAATAATGCCACTAGGCACTGTTCCACTCATAGGAACATAATAAAAAGGAGGAACACTGCAGTAGACCTGTTGGCCTATACTAGGCAGGTCCTTCACAAATCCAACCCACTAACAGAATAAATGCTACCCAAGCAATAAGCTTCGATAATTCTATTTACTCGTGTGCAAGTCCCATTCAAATCCAACCCCTTTCACTTGTGTACTTATCCAACCTAAATTTGAAACTACCCAAGGTTTTAGCTTCAATTATCCTACTAGGCAGACCATTCCACTCAACTACCCTATTACCAAACCAATACTTTCCTATATCCTTTCGAAATCTGAACTTACCTAATTTGAATCCATCATTGGGGGGTTCTGTCTTGTAGGGATATCCTCAAAATCTTATTTATATCCCCTTTGTTAACCCTTTCAGGGTCGGTGCCGTACTAGTACGGCTTGCACGCCAGGGTTGGTATCACTATTATTTATTAACACACTGGCCAATTCCCACCAAGGCAGGGTGGCCCGAAAAAGAAAAACTTTCACCATCATTCACTCCATCATTGTCTTGCCAGAAGGGTGCTTTACACTACAGTTTTTAAACTGCAACATTAACACCCCTCCTTCAGAGTGCAGGCACAGTACTTCCCATCTCCAGGACTGAAGTCCGGCCTGCCGGTTTCCCTGAATCCCTTCATAAATGTTACTTTGCTCACACTCCAACAGCACGTCAAGTATTAAAAACCATTTGTCTCCATTCACTCCTATCAAACACGCTCACACATGCCCGCTGGAAGTCCAAGCCCCTCGCACACAAAACCTCTTTTACCCCCTCCCTCCAATCTTTCCTAGGCCGACCCCTACCCCGCCTTCCTTCCACTACAGACTGATACACTCTTGAAGTCATTCTGTTTCGCTCCATTCTCTCTACCTGTCCGAACCACCTCAACAACCCTTCCTCAGCCCTCTGGACAACAGTTTTGGTAATCCCGCACCTCCTCCTAACTTCCAAACTACGAATTCTCTGCATTATATTCACACCACACATTGCCCTCAGACATGACATCTCCACTGCCTCCAGCCTTCTCCTCGCTGCAACATTCATCACCCATGCTTCACACCCATATAAGAGCGTTGGTAAAACTATACTCTCATACATTCTCCTCTCTGCCTCCAAACACAAAGTTCTTTGTCTCCACAGACTCCTAAGTGCACCGCTCACCCTTTTCCCCTCGTCAATTCTATCTCATCTTTCATAGACCCATCTGCTGACACGTCCACTCCCAAATATCTGAATACATTCACCTCCTCCATACTCTCCCCCTCCAATCTGATATCCAATCTTTCATCACCTAATCTTTTTGTTATCCTCATAACCTTACTCTTTCCTGTATTCACTTTTAATTTTCTTCTTTTGCATACCCTACCAAATTCATCCACCAACCTCTGCAACTTCTCTTCAGAATCTCCCAAGAGCACAGTGTCATCAGCAAAGAGCAACTGTGACAACTCCCACTTTGTGATTCTTAATCTTTTAACTCCACGCCTCTTGCCAAGACCCTCGCATTTACTTCTCTTACAACCCCATCTATAAATATATTAAACAACCACGGTGACATCACACATCCTTGTCTAAGGCCTACTTTTACTGGGAAATAATCTCCCTCTTTCCTACATACTCTAACTTGAGCCTCACTGTCCTCGTAAAAACTCTTCACTGCTTTCAATAACCTACCTCCTACACCATACACTTGCAACATCTGCCACATTGCCCCCCTATCCACCCTGTCATACGCCTTTTCCAAATCCATAAATGCCACAAAGACCTCTTTAACCTTATCTAAATACTGTTCACTTATATGTTTCACTGTAAACACCTGGTCCACACACCCCCTACCTTTCCTAAAGCCTCCTTGTTCATCTGCTATCCTATTCTCCGTCTTACTCTTAATTCTTTCAATAATAACTCCACCATACACTTTACCAGGTATACTCAGCAGACTTATCCCCCTATAATTTTTGCACTCTCTTTTATCCCCTTTGCCTTTATACAAAGGAACTATGCATGCTCTCTGCCAATCCCTAGGTACCTTACCCTCTTCCATACATTTATTAAATAATTGCACCAACCACTCCAAAACTATATCCCCACCTGCTTTTAACATTTCTATCTTTATCCCATCAATCCCGGCTGCCTTACCCCCTTTCATTTTACCTACTGCCTCACGAACTTCCCCCACACTCAAAACTGGCTCTTCCTCACTCCTACAAGATGTTATTCCTCCTTGTCCTATACACGAAATCACAGCTTCCCTATCTTCATCAACATTTAACAATTCCTCAAAATATTCCCTCCATCTTCCCAATACCTCTAACTCTCCATTTAATAACTCTCCTCTCCTATTTTTAATTGACAAATCCATTTGTTCTCTAGGCTTTCTTAACTTGTTAATCTCACTCCAAAACTTTTTCTTATTTTCAACAAAATTTGTTGATAACATCTCACCCACTCTCTCATTTGCTCTCTTTTTACATTGCTTCACCACTCTCTTAACCTCTCTCTTTTTCTCCATATACTCTTCCCTCCTTGCATCACTTCTACTTTGTAAAAACTTCTCATATGCTAACTTTTTCTCCCTTACTACTCTCTTTACATCATCATTCCACCAATCGCTCCTCTTCCCTCCCGCACCCACTTTCCTGTAACCACAAACTTCTGCTGAACACTCTAACAGTACATTTTTAAACACACCCCATACCTCTTCGACCCCATTGCCTATGCTCTCATTAGCCCATCTATCCTCCAATAGCTGTTTATATCTTACCCTAACTGCCTCCTCTTTTAGTTTATAAACCTTCACCTCTCTCTTCCCTGATGCTTCTATTCTCCTTGTATCCCATCTACCTTTTACTCTGTGTAGCTACAACTAAAAAGTGATCTGATATGTCATACTAGTACACACAAATTCTAGCGCCTTCAAATCTAGCGAGAGAAAGCTGGTAGGCCTACATATGAAAGAATGGGTCTGTGGTCAGTGTGCCCAGTATAAAAAAAAAATCCTGCAGCACACAGTACATAATGAGAAAAAACAACAACTGTGTTTTTGGTTTAAAACAGCGACTTTGCAGTGTAATTTTGTATGGTATTTATGGTTATTCTCGTTTTCCTGGTCTCATTTTATAGAATGGAAGACATATTACAGAAATTGAGATGATTTTGATTGGTTTCACAATAAAAAGTACCTTGAAATTGAGCTCAAAGTAGCAGAAATGTTGACTTTTGCCAATGTTCAAAAGTAAACAAATCACGCCATGCGTCCAATACACGTCAACTGGTGAGTCTGATATTCTTTCACAAGTGCACTGATATTATGTATACCATTTCTACACTAACCCAGTAGTCTGCATAACAGTAAATCTTCTGTTTTTTTGTGAGAATAAAAATTCTTAAGTGGAAAGCAAAAGAAATGTTAGAGGGGCCTGGGGATGTAACTAATGAATGGAGAAAATAGTGTTTTAGTGCCAGGAATGTATCATGTTTATTCTGGACCCTGTTTGGAAATTGGCATCTTTTGAAATTTGTGCAAAACTGGCAAAATTGCCAGTTTCTGACCACTTTATTGGATAGTTGAAATTGGTAAATGGGTGGTTTCTTGTACTCATTCAATGGAACAAATGGAGTTCTAGCAAAACAGTTATGATTTTTGTCGACTGGTACATGGAATTGGCCGAAAATAGGCCTCAAATTGGGTGAAATCACCGACGCGTAAACATCGTTGACACCTAACTGCGCGAGAGCATAATTCCGTAAGTTTTCCATCAAATTTTATACTTTTAGTGTCGTTATGATTGGGAAAAGATTCTCTTATCATTTCATAAGATTTTTTTTTTTTTTTAACCCTGAGAACAAGTTTAGGAGAGGGCCTCTCGACCCTGAAAGGGTTAATACCCATCTTCCACTTTATATACTTGGATCATGTCTCCCTTTATTCTTCGTCTTACAAGTGACCGTAGTTTAAGAGTCTTCAATCGTTCTTCATACGGAAGATTTCTAATGCTATGTATTTAATTTAGTCATTCTACGCTGGATGTTTTCTAGCGAATTTATATCCATTCTGTAATATGGAGATCAGAACTGAGCTGCGTAATCTAGGTGAGGCCTTACTAATGATGTATAAACCTGTAAAATAACTGCTGGACTTCTGTTGCTTACACTTCTAGATATAAATCCCAGTTATGTTTGCTTTGCGTATTTCATATGCTTAGGCACTGCTGTCTTGGTTTAAGGTTGCTGCTTACCGTAACCCCCTAGTCCTTTTTTGCAATCTGTATGGCTAAGTTCTATGTTATTTAACTAATAAGTACTGGGATTATGGGTACTCCCAAGCTTCAGAATGTTGCATTTATCTACATGAACTGCATCTGCCACTTTTCTTACCAGGTATTGAGTTCGTCTAAATCCTCCTGAAGTTCCTTGATATCTACGTTTGAATCAATTATCCTACCTATCTTTGTGTCATTGGCGAATTTGCTCATATCACTAGTAATTCCCTCATCAAGGCCATTGATAATTATAAACAACAACAGGCCCAAGACTGATCCCTGTGGAACGCCACTTGTTAAAGATCCCCACTTGGATTTAACCCCATTTAAGCATACTCTCTGCTTCCTATTGGTGAAACATGATTCGATCCATGACAGCACTTTTCCCACATTGCCATGAGCTGCCACTTTCTTTAACAGTCTCTGATGTACTCTATCAAAAGCCTTACTAAAATCTAAATAAACAATATTGAATTCTTTATCATGATCAACGGCCTCAAAAGCTTTATTAAAGAAGGTTAATGAAATAGGCAGGAACGGCCCCTCGTGAATCCATGTTGAGTATCATTAATCAAGCTATGCTTATCCAGATGACTTCTTATATCAGCTGTAACTGACTCTAGTAATTTGCCTACAATTGAGGTCAGGCTTATTGGGCGGTAATTTGATGGTAACGACTTGTCCCCTGCTTTAAAAATAGAAATTACATTAGCCATCTTCCACATATCAGATACTACACCTGTTTGAAGACAGATATTGAAAATATTAGTCTGGTTCACAAAGTTCCATTTTACACTCTTTAAGAACCCTTGAAAAAATTTCATCAGGGCCTGGGGATTTATTTTGCTTTAACCGGTCTATCTGTTTGATGACCAGTTCGGTAGTGACTGTGATATTGCATAATTGATCATCAGGCTCACTATAAAAATTAATTACTGGGATATTGTTAGTGTCTTCCTGAGTGAAAACCGAGAGAAAATAATTATTAAGAATAGAGCACATTTCATTCTCCTTGTCAGTGAGATGCCCAGAGTTATTTTTAAGGGGACCTATCTTATCTCTAACTTTTGTTCTATAAACCTCGAAAAAACTTTTTGGGTTTTTGAATCCCTAGCAACTTTAATTTCATAGTCCCATTTAGCTCTTTTTAACGTCCCTCTTAATGTCAATATACCGATTCATAAGATGACCCTCACCTCTCTTGATGTGCCTATAAATTCCTTTTTTCTGTCCTAAAATATATCTGAGCCTATTATTCATCCATTTGGGGTCATTTCTATTCAATCTAATTTCCTTATATGGGATAAATGTCCTTTGGGCAGCATGTATTGTGTTAAGAAAGCTGTCATACTGATAGCTCTCTTCATTACCCCAGTACACAGATGATAAGTGTTCTCTAAGCCCATTGTAATCTGCTAAGCGAAAATCTGGCACCAGTACTGAATTATCCCTACTGTCATACTTCCATTCAGTGCTAAAGGTAATTGGTTTGTGATTGCTTGTGCCGAGTTCCTCTGTAATTTCTAAATTAACAAGGGTTTCCTTGTTTGCTAGAACCAAGTCAAGCAGGTTATTTTCCCTTGTAGGCTCTGTCACAAACTGCTTCAAAAAACAATCCTGAACTACTACTAAGAAGTCGTTTGATTCTAAATTCCCAGTCAAGAAATTCCAATCACTATGACTGAAGTTAGTCTCCTAGAATTACTATGTTATTGTGCCTTGTGGCCTTTACAATTTCCTCCCATAGTAGTCTCCCTTGGTCCCTATCTAAGTTTGGGGGATGGTATATCACACCAAAAATCAATTTTTCATGTCCCTCTGAAAATTCTATCAAAACACACTGTATGTGTTACTTCAGACTTAATACCCATTTTTATGCAACAGTTCAAATAATCTCGGACATACAGTGCCACCCCACCCCCCTTCCCGATACTTCTGTCTACTTGGAACAATTTAAAACCGTGTATGTGACATTCAGCAGGCATGTCCCGATTTTTCGTATTGAACCACATCTCAGTTAAGGCAAATGCATCACTGCTACCTGCACTAGCAACTAGTCTCAACTCGTCCATCTTATTCCTAGCACTACGACTATTTGTGTAATATATATATTTAAGGACCCTCCTTTCTCTTTACCCTTCCTGCTCCTTTCTGTTTTTACACTAAACCTATTCCTGTCCTTGTCACCTAGTGCCACTGGCTTTCCAATATCCACCTCATTTTGCCTATTACTAGTTCTCCTAGTACTCATATTACTACACTGGGACTTCACTGTTTTCCCGCCAAAACCCATACCACTAACTATTCCTAGTTTAAAGATCTAACAGCTCCCTCCACTGCGTTGGCCAGTGCTCCCACCCCAAACCTAGGTAAGTGAACCCCATCCCTGGCATACATGTCATTTCTGCCATAGAAGAGGTCCCGGTTGTCAATGAATGTTACCGCATTTTCCTTACAGCATTTGTCCAGCCAGCAATTGACACCAATTTCCCTGGACAACCATTCATTTCCAACTCCTCTCCTTGGCAAAATACCACATATGACAGGGTTCCCACTCTTCCTCCTAATTATCTCTATTGCTGACCTATACCTGCTAATCAGGTCCTTACTCCTACATCTGCCAACATCGTTGCCTCCAGCACTGAGACAGATAATAGGATTGCTCCCATTACCTCTCATAATGTCATCCAGACGGCTAACAATATCCTTCATCCCAGCCCCAGGAAAACACACCCTCTGCCTCCTATTTCTATCCCTAAGACAAAAAAGCCCTATCCATAAACTTAATCTGACTGTCCCCAACTAAAACAATGTTCTTACCTCAACTGGCAGTGTGCATGACATTCTTGACAGTCTTAGTAGAGATGGTCTTCGCTGGGATGTCTTCACAGGCTGGCTTCACTTCCTTGGCATCGTTTGTCGTAATGTTCCCAGTAGTCGACTCACATTCATTGGGTAGCACTGAGAATGGGTTCAATGTTTCCACAACAGTTTCCTGGATCTTCGTTGATTCTACCTCTCCATCTGTCCTCTTGATCCTTAACTTTGTCCTATGCTTTCCAGCCACTGTCCTGGCTCCTTTCTTGGCTTGAGGATTCTCAAGAGGAGGATTACTACGATTCTTCTTGTTTTCCTTAGTCAGTCGCTGTATCTCGAGTTTAGCCACCCTCAGTTCTTCCTTTAGCTGCTGGTAGAGTTGCTCAAGAGAGGACATCCTGTTCAGATTCACAGAGAACACACAAGACATGTCTTCAAAGTTAAGTACAGGTCACCACTGCTCATCTACCCTATTTCCAAACCAATACTTTCCTATATCCTTTCAAAATCTAAATTTGAAACTACCCAAGGTTTTAGCTTTGATAGGCCCTTGGGTAGCTTTAACCCTTTGACTGTCGCAACCCCCAATCCTGAGATGTCTCCTGGTGTCGCAAAATTTAAAAAAAAAAATAATTTTTTTCTTATGAAATGATAGAGAATCTTTTCCCGATTGTAATGACACCAAAAAAACGAAATTTGATGGAAAACTGACGGAATTATGCTCTCGCGAAGTTAGCGACCTCGGCGCTGTTTACAAATCGGCGATTTCGCCCACTTTGAGCCCTATTTTCGGCTAATTCCATTGTTCCAGTCACCCAAACTCATAGCTATTTCTTTAGACCTCCAGTTTTTCTATCGATTGAGTACAAGAAACTACCCATTTACCGATTTCATCTACCTAATAATGTGGTCAGAAATTTGCAATTTGGCCAATTTTACGAAAATTAAAAAATGACAATTTCAAAATAAGGTCCAGAATGAACAATGCAGACATTCCTGGCTCTTAAATAACATTTTCTTTGTTCATCAGTCATGTCTCCAGGCCCCTCTGATATTACTCTTGCTTTCTATTTTGAATTTTTATTCAAACAAAAAATAGAAGACTTACTATTATGCAGACTACTGCAATACTGTAATAATTGTATAAATAACATCAACCCATTCATGACTGCATATTAGAATGGCTAGTTGGACATTTATTGGGCAATGATGTCATTTGTTTACTTTTGAACCTTGGCAAAATTCAAACATTTCTCCTGCTTTGAGCTCCATTTCTAGGTTCTTTTTATAGTAAAATCAATCAAAATCACCTCTATTTCTATAATATGTTTTCCATTCTATCAAATGAGACCAAGAAAACTAGAATACAACCATAAATACTATACGAAAATAGACCACAAAGTCGGCATTTTAATTAAAAAAAAAAGGGTTGGAGTTTTTTTTTTCTCATTATGCACTGCGTGCTCCAGGATTTTTTTTATGTGGTGCACACTGACCACACATGTGGGCCTACCAGCTTTCTCCTGCTTGATTTGAAGCCGCTAGAATTTATGAGTATATATACGTCAAACACGGTACCTCGTAAGACGTATATATATGGCCGTGACAGTCAAAGGGTTAAAAAAAGATTGGACAAATATACGAGTGGGAGGGGCCTGGGTACGATGGGTGTTGTGGGTACATAATAACATAAGAAAGGAGGAGCACTGCAGTAGGCCTGTTGGCCCATACTTGGCAGGTCCTAAATTTGATACTACCCAAGGTTTTAACCCTTTGAGGGTCGACAGGCCCTCCCCGAAACTTGTTCTCAGGGTTGGCCAAATTTCAGAAAAAAAAAAAATTTCTTATGAAAAGATAGAGAGTCTTTTCCCGATCATAATGACACCAAAAGTATGAAATTTGATGGAAAACTTACGGAATTATGCTCTCGCCAAGTTAGCAGTCTCGATGATGTTTACGCATCGGCGATTTTGCCCATTTTGAGCCCTATTTTCGGCCAATTCCAATGTACTAGTCAACAAAGATCATAACAATTTTGCTAGAACTCTATTTTTTCTATCGAATGAGTACAAGAAACCACCCATTTACCAATTTCAACTATCCAATAAAATGGTCAAAATTTAGCAATTTTGCCAATTTCACACAAATTTCAGAAGATGCCAATTTCTGAATAGGGTCCAGAATATACAAGAAAGACATTCCTGGCACTAAAGTAACATGTTCTCTGTTCATTAGTCACATCCCCAGGCCCCTCTTATAATTCTTTGACTTTCCACTCTGAATTTTTATTATTACAAAAAATAGAAGATTTACTGTTATGCAGACTGCTGCATTAGTGTAGAAATGGTACAAATAATATCAGCGTACTTGTGAAAGAATATTAGACTCACCAGTTGACGTGTATTGGATGCTGGGCATGATTTGTTTACTTTTGAACTTCGATAAAAAACCAACATTTCTGCTACTTTGTGCTCAATTTCAAGGTACTTTTCATTGTAAAACCAGTCAAAATCATCTCAATTTTTGTAATATGTCTTCCATTCTATAAAATGAGACCAAGAAAAGTAGAATACAACAATAAATACCATACGAAAATACAGTGCAAAGTCGCTGTTTTATTCCAAGAACAGTCAGTTTTTTTTTCTCATTATGCACTGTGTGCTGCAGGATTTTTTTTATACTGCGCACACTGACCACATAGACCCATTCTTTCATATGTAGGCCTACCCGCTTTCTCTCGCCAGATTTGAGGGCGCTAGAATTTAGGCGTACTAGTGCGTCAAAAACCCAGGGTCGTAAGCCGTAATAGTACAGCCGAAACCCTCAAAGGGTTAACTTTGATAGGATCTTGGGTAGCTTTAAAGAGAGGTTGGACAAATATACGAGTGGAAGGGGCTCCGTATGATTGATGTCGTGGGTGCATAATAATGTAAGAAAGGAGGAACACTGCAGTAGGCCTGTTGTCCCATGTGATAAATGGTTTAAAGCCGACAAGTTCACGATTGAGACACTTATGCAACATATGGGAATCTTTATTGAAGAAACGTTTTGCCACACAGTGGCTTCATCAGTCCAGTACAAATCAGAAGGGTGTAAGGAGAGGAGGAGTTTGAGGTAATCAGTCCCTCAGGCTGGAGTCGATGTGTTCAATCCATCAACCTTGTAGAAAGTACAGCATAGGGCCGTAGAAGAGGCTTTTATACTGTAGTTGGGTGAGGTGAAGCAGGATGCAGGGGGTTCACAGTGGTGCCATCCACTAGTCGACATAGGTCTTCGTCCTAAGGTTGGCCAGGTTGTAGAATTCTGTGTAGAGTGGACCCTCGGTTAACGATATTAATAAGTTCCAGAGAGCTTGTCCTTAACTGATTTTATCGTTATCCAATTTAATTTTCCCCATAAAAAATAATGGAAATCCAACTAATCCATCACTGCTGTCAGGAAGCATGACAGAATAGTACTTCAATATGATGCTATTATAAACTCTGTGGCTTATTTATCTCTCACAGTTCATCTAATATGACATAATAAACAATATTAATAACATAGAAACATGATATATACTATAGAATGAATAAATTGTCATAATGTATAAGAGGAGTAAGTGTTGGTGGTGGTGGTGTTGGGTTTATAATGGCCACTGAGAGTAGCCGTACATATAAGTGGTGGAGGAAGCTTCTGCCACCACCACTTTCCACAAACAATATATGTACGTAATTTATAAATAAGAAATATTTACATTTTAATTTATAAATAAATGTTTTCACTTACCTTGGAGGAGATGTTAGTTTAATTACATAGTTAGTTTGACGGAGTGTGGCAGGCATGCAGGGAGTGTAGCAGGCATGCAGGGAATGTAGCAGAGAGCGTAGCGGGCATACAGGGAGTGTAGCGGGCGTGCAGGGAGTGTGGCGGGCATGTAGCAGGTGAGAGGAAGGCGAGTTTATTATGCTTCAATATGACGCTGATATCTCTACAGCTTATTTATCTATCACAATTCATCTAATGTGACATAATAACAATATTAATAACAGAAACATGATAGTATATACTCTAGAATGAATAAAATGTCGTAATGTATGTTAGGAGTAAGTGTTGGTGTTGTTGGGTTTATAATGGCCATTGAGAGAAGCTGTACATATTAGTGGTGGAGGAAGCTTCTATCACCACCACTATCCACAAACAATATATGTACGTAATGTATAAATAAGAAATATTGACATTTTAATTTGTAAATATTTATTTACATTTTAATTTATAAATAAATAAGTTTATTCAGGTATACACAAATACAGTTACGTACATAATTATCATACATAGCAGCGTATGTGTAAAGTACCTAGGATGTAGTCTTTTCAACCCCCATCTCTAGTGCAAACAAGCATAGGAGAACAATGGAGAAAATGAACAAAGAACTAAGGAGAACAGCTATGTGGGAGAAAAAATGGAGAATCACAACCAACCCAGATAGCACCATCGTCTGTTTAACATCAACCATAGAAGACAAAGAAAGGAGGCATCTCCATCAGAGGTATAAGAATCGCCATTAGTAATCCAAGAGTATGTAATCGCCATTAGTAATCCTAGGGTATGAGATTGACAGATTACTCCACTCGACATCCCACATAACCAAGAAAGTAAACCTAGCAAAAGCCCGCCTCTGCCAGCTTTACCGATTCAATGCAGCCTCCCTCCCACATCAAGAAACACCTGTACAAGATGATGATCAGACCTCTGCTAGAATACCCTTGTGTACCCATGTCACTAACCAAAACCAACATGCTAAAACTCCAAAGAGTCCAAAATAGAGCCCTCCACTTTATCACTGGCACCAGATTCAGAGACAGAATTGGGACAGAAGACCTGCACACACAACAGAGAATCACTGCAATTAACGTCAGGCTAGACAAACTAAAGAAGAGACAACTATGTGACATGCAGGAACTCTATGTACCCGACAGAGAGAACCCACCCCAACCATCAAACACGACCGCCTACACCATCAGCATCCCCCCCCCCCCCCACCACCACCACAGATCCCAAAGAATGAACCTCCAACAAAGAGTCCGATGCTTCATCCACAAGGAGAACTTCCCTCAACCAAGAATCCTGAGTGACCTCCCTGAAAAAGAAGAATGGATACCACCAGAACCATTCTTCGTCCAGTAACATGGATTAATGCTCCCCAATCCTGGGTGACCCACTTCTGTCAGTCAACACCTTACAACTAACTGTGTGTCATCTACAACCATCCTACAGCAGGACACCACCTCAGAAACTGCTTGGCCAACCATCTCCAGGTGAGCTACCAACCTCCATCAAACGACCTTCAACTACCACCTGCAGGTGCAGCCTTACGACTGACCTCTTGCATGAAAAAAAAGGCAATTGCAGTCAGTATACATCCATCCAGTCCAGTGGCACATTGGTATACAGCTGGTATAGTGGTGTGCAATTGACGGGCAGGAGGTATACCTATCTTATGAATTCAGTTTTTCATGAATAACACAACACACACTTTTTTTTTTTTTTTTTTTTTTTTCAACAAGTCGGCCATCTCCCACCGAGGCAGGGTGACCCAAAAAAAAGAAAGAAAATCCCCAAAAAGAAAATACTTTCATCATCATTCAACACTTTCACCACACTCGCACATTATCACTGTTTTTGCAGAGGTGCTCAGAATACAACAGTCTAGAAGCATACACATATAAAGATACACAACATATCCCTCCAAACTGCCAATATCCCAAACCCCTCCTTTAAAGTGCAGGCATTGTACTTCCCATTTCCAGGACTCAAGTCCGACTATATGAAAATAACCGGTTTCCCTGAATCCCTTCACTAAATATTACCCTGCTCACACTCCAACAGATCGTCAGATCCCAAGTACCATTTGTCTGCATTCACTCCTATCTAACACACTCACGCACGCTTGCTGGAAGTCCAAGCCCCTTGCCCACAAAACCTCCTTTACCCCCTCTCTCCAACCCTTTCGAGGACGACCCCTACCCCGCCTTCCTTCCCCTATAGATTTATATGCTTTCCATGTCATTCTACTTTGATCCATTCTCTCTAAATGACCAAACCACCTCAACAACCCCTCTTCTGCCCTCTGACTAATACTTTTATTAACTCCACACCTTCTAATTTCCACACTCCGAATTTTCTGCATAATATTTACACCACACATTGCCCTTAGACAGGACATCTCCACTGCCTCCAACCGTCTCCTCGCTGCAGCAACACACACATATGTATTTAAATTCCACCAAAGTGGATAGGCCACTTACCTTTCAAACCCTGTCTTCCCCTCCACCTTTCCATGCATTCTATCCTTACCCAACCTTCTTTCTTCCCCATCTTACCAAAGCTGTGGTCAGAACCTTGCACCTAGGATAACCCCAAAAAAATCAGTGACTTGCATATTTCCACTGGGGTCCTTTTATATTTACACTTATATTTACTTTTATACTTACACTTTTATATTTAGACTTGGAGGAGATGTTAGTTTAATTAGTTAGTTTGATGGAGATGCTGGTAGAGGTTTAGGGTGGTGGAAGATACATAGGCCGGCGTATTTTCATTGGCCCTATACACATCCAACAACATTGGAGAGTTAATTTCGTGTCTTTTTCTATCACTTACTTGCTTAACTTGGTTGTTACACTGTTAATTCTACACTTGATCGCTGGCTGGCACTATAGCCTTTACTGATACCTTCTGCTTTAGTATGGTACATATCGTAGAATCACTGAATCACTGCAGAAGGCACATTCTCCCCTCTCTTTCTCCTCCACTTTGGTACTTTGCTACGAGTTTTTTCTTTAATTTTATTGTTTTTCCTTCTTTATCACAGGGCTGGCACTAGAAAGTTTCTTTGGGCCCATGGTGGCTTATTTAGCAGTTACAAGCACTAAAAAAATGGAATAATACAAAATAAATTGCATGTACGCATGGAATCGTCCTCCCTGGCTTGTAAACAATGGCACACTGGCTTTACATGGGCTCAGGCTGTGCAGACACGTTCAGGACGAATGTCCTTAACTGAGTTTTTCATCGTTAGCCGGGCCAATGTTTTGATGAAAAAACACATCGGTATCTGATTTTATCGCTGTCCGATAGTATCGTTAATTGAGGATCCACTGTATCAAGATCCCATGATGTTGCAGTGCCTAACAAATGTGATAAATGGTTTAAAACAGACAAGTTGAAGATTGAGACACTTGTGCAACATTTGGGAATCTTTATTGAAGAAATGTTTTGCCACACAGTGGCTTCATCAGTCCAGTACAAATCAGAAGGGTGCAAGGAGAGGAGGAGTTTGAGGTAATCAGTCCCTCAGCCTGGAGTCGATGTGTTCAGTCCATCAGTCTTGTAGAAAGTACAGCATACGGCCATAGAAGAGGCTTGTAAACTGTAGTCAGGTGAGGCAAAGCAGGAGGCTGGTTCATAGTGGTGCCATCCACTAGTCGAAGTAAGTCTTCGTCCAAAGGTTGGACAAGGTTGAAGAATTCTTCTACGGCCCTATGCTGTACTTTCTACAAGACTGATGGACTGAACACTTCAACTCCAGGCTGAGGGACTGATTATCTCAAACTCCTCCTCTCCTTACACCCTAATGATGTGTATTGGACTGATGAAGCCACTGTGTGGCAAAATATTTCTTCAACAAAGATTCCCACATGTTGCATAAGTGTCTCAATCTTCAACGTGTTGGCCCATGCTAGGCAGGCCCTTCACAAATCCAACCCACTCACAGAATAAACATACCCAAGCAATAAGCATTGACAATTCTATTTACTCATCTTGACTGTGCTAATGTAGTTACAGGAAGCTGACATTGAAGAAATGCTGAACATTGATAATGATGCACCTGTTGTGCATTCCTTGAGTGATGGTGAAATTAGATGAATTGTGATAGATAAATTAGCAGAGTTGATACAGGTCCTCCATCACAAATCCGGCATCATTGGGACCTGTAGTGTGCCAGATTACTGAGTTTGCCGAATTAGAGTGGTTAGGTTAGAATACACTTAATAAAATTAACCAACTTGACTTACACAGTTCATTGAACATCGGCAAAACTCGAACATTTCTACTACTTTGAGCTCAATTTCAAGGTACTTTTCATCATGAAAGCAATCAAAATCATGTCTGTTTCTGTAATATATCTTCCATTCTATCAAATGAGTCCAAAAAATGAGAATACAACCATAAAAACCATACGAAAATATACTGCAAAGAGGCGGCTAATGGCTGAGAAGTGAACTCCCTTATTTATCGTCCGTCTTTTTTATTTTTGTTGTACATTAAGAAGCATCTTTCCATCATACATTGCCCAAGTTTCAGTGAGATAGCCCAACAAACAACTGAGAAAAAAAAAATTTACTAAAAATCATATATGGCAAGCCCAAGCCAGGTACTGGAAATAAGTCACTTTGTCTGACTTTTCTGGGTTATCCTAGGTTCTCTATACATACACCGCTATGTATGATAATCTATGTAACTGTATTTGTGTATACCTGAATAAACTTATTTACTTCTAGTCTGTCAACTGAGTACAAGAAACTGCCCATTCACTTATTTCAACTACCTAATAAAGTGGTCAGAATTTGGCAATTTGGCCGATTTAACACAAATTTCAACAGATGCCAATTTCAAAATAGGGTCCAGAATAAACAATGCAGACATTGTGAACATAAAAATGGTATACAATACCGACAGGTTGTTAGGTAAGACACATATGCAACAGTTAGACAACTTTATTCCGAAACGTTTCGCCTACACAGTAGGCTTCTTCAGTCGAATACAGAAAGTAGGCAGGAACAGTAGAGATGTGAAGACGATGTAATCAGTCCATCACCCTTAAAGTCGTAGAATTTGAGGTTGTCAGTCCCTCGGCCTGGAGAAGTTCAGTTCCATAGTCAGGAACTATCTGAAGATCAAGCGACAGTGCGGAGACTTTAATACTGTGGGAAGGAGAGGTGCAGGGTAGTAGTAGTAGTAGTAGTGAGAGGCAACTGAGAGGTCATGTCCCTCTCAGATCCAACCCTTCTCACTTGAAAAGCTTGTCCAAGGTGTTTTCTGTACCAAGATGCCACGTGTTGCAGTGTCTGACAAGATGAACATAAAAATGGTATACAATACCGACAGGTTGTTAGGTAAGACACATATGCAACAGTTAGACAACTTTATTCCGAAACGTTTCGCCTACACAGTAGGCTTCTTCAGTCGAATACAGAAAGTAGGCAGGAACAGTAGAGATGTGAAGACGATGTAATCAGTCCATCACCCTTAAAGTCGTAGAATTTGAGGTTGTCAGTCCCTCGGCCTGGAGAAGTTCAGTTCCATAGTCAGGAACTATCTGAAGATCAAGCGACAGTGCGGAGACTTAAATACTGTGGGAAGGAGAGGTGCAGGGTAGTAGTAGTAGTAGTAGTAGTAGTAGTGAGAGGCAACTGAGAGGTCATGTCCCTCTCAGATCCAACCCTTCTCACTTGAAAAGCTTGTCCAAGGTGTTTTCTGTACCAAGATGCCACGTGTTGCAGTGTCTGACAAGATGAACATAAAAATGGTATACAATACCGACAGGTTGTTAGGTAAGACACATATGCAACAGTTAGACAACTTTATTCCGAAACGTTTCGCCTACACAGTAGGCTTCTTCAGTCGAATACAGAAAGTAGGCAGGAACAGTAGAGATGTGAAGACGATGTAATCAGTCCATCACCCTTAAAGTCGTAGAATTTGAGGTTGTCAGTCCCTCGGCCTGGAGAAGTTCAGTTCCATAGTCAGGAACTATCTGAAGATCAAGCGACAGTGCGGAGACTTAAATACTGTGGGAAGGAGAGGTGCAGGGTAGTAGTAGTAGTAGTAGTAGTAGTAGTAGTAGTAGTAGTGAGAGGCAACTGAGAGGTCATGTCCCTCTCAGATCCAACCCTTCTCACTTGAAAAGCTTGTCCAAGGTGTTTTCTGTACCAAGATGCCACGTGTTGCAGTGTCTAACTGTTGCATATGTGTCTTACCTAACAACCTGTCGGTATTGTATACCATTTTTATGTTCATCTTGTCAGACACTGCAACACGTGGCATCTTGGTACAGAAAACACCTTGGACAAGCTTTTCAAGTGAGAAGGGTTGGATCTGAGAGGGACATGACCTCTCAGTTGCCTCTCACTACTACTACTACTACTACCCTGCACCTCTCCTTCCCACAGTATTTAAGTCTCCGCACTGTCGCTTGATCTTCAGATAGTTCCTGACTATGGAACTGAACTTCTCCAGGCCGAGGGACTGACAACCTCAAATTCTACGACTTTAAGGGTGATGGACTGATTACATCGTCTTCACATCTCTACTGTTCCTGCCTACTTTCTGTATTCGACTGAAGAAGCCTACTGTGTAGGCGAAACGTTTCGGAATAAAGTTGTCTAACTGTTGCATATGTGTCTTACCTAACAACCTGTCGGTATTGTATACCATTTTTATGTTCATCTTGTCAGACACTGCAACACGTGGCATCTTGGTACAGAAAACACCTTGGACAAGCTTTTCAAGTGAGAAGGGTTGGATCTGAGAGGGACATGACCTCTCAGTTGCCTCTCACTACTACTACTACTACTACTACTACTACTACTACTACTACTACTACTACTACTACTACTACTACTACTACTACTACTACTACTACTACTACTACTACTACTACTACTACTACTACTACTACTACTACTACTACTACTACTACTACTACTACTACTACTACTACTACTACTACTACTACTACTACTACTACTACTACTACTACTACTACTACTACTACTACTACTACTACTACTACTACTACTACTACTACTACTACTACTACTACTACTACTACTACTACTACTACTACTACTACTACTACTACTACTACTACTACTACTACTACTACTACTACTACTACTACTACTACTACTACTACTACTACTACTACTACTACTACTACTACTACTACTACTACTACTACTACTACTACTACTACTACTACTACTACTACTACTACTACCACCACCACCCTGCACCTCTCCTTCCCACAGTATTTAAGTCTCCGCACTGTCGCTTGATCTTCAGATAGTTCCTGACTATGGAACTGAACTTCTCCAGGCCGAGGGACTGACAACCTCAAATTCTACGACTTTAAGGGTGATGGACTGATTACATCGTCTTCACATCTCTACTGTTCCTGCCTACTTTCTGTATTCGACTGAAGAAGCCTACTGTGTAGGCGAAACGTTTCGGAATAAAGTTGTCTAACTGTTGCATATGTGTCTTACCTAACAATGCAGACATTCCTGGCACTAAAATAACATTTTCTCTGTTCATTAGTCACGGCTACAGGCCCCTCTTATATTACTCTTGCTTACCATTTGGAATTTTTATTCACAAAAAATAAAAGATTTACTGTTATGCAGACTACTGCATTATTGTAATAATTGTATAAATAATGTCAATCCATTTTTGACTCCGTACTGGAATGTAGACTGGCAGGCGGACAGGTATTGGACGGTGATGTCATTTGTTTACTCTTGAGCTTCGCTAAAGAATAGAACATTTTCGCTACTGTGAGTGCAATTTCAAGGTACTTTTCATCATGAAAGCAATCAAAATCATATCTATTTTTGTAATGTATCTTTCATTCTATCAAATGAGACCGGAAAAATGAGAATATAACCATAACAACCATATAAAAATATACCGCTAAGTGGCCGCTAATGGCTGAGGAGTGAACTCCGCTATTTATGGTCTGATTTCTTTCATTTTTGGTGTACGTGAAGTATCTTTCCGTCATACATTGCCCAAGTTTGAATAAGATAACCCAACAAACAACTGAGAAAATAATAATAATAATAATAATATCTTTATTTACTACACGTACATGTACAAGGTATACAGGCCTAGCTGACATCAGTGACATACTACTGTATAGAAAGGCACTTGTTATATTTTTATATTATATTATCACACCGGCCGATTCCCACCAAGGCAGGGTGGCCCGAAAAAGAAAAACTTTCACCATCATTCACTCCATCACTGTCTTGCCAGAAGGGTGCTTTACACTACAGTTTTTAAACTGCAACATTAACACCCCTCCTTCAGAGTGCAGGCACTGTACTTCCCATCTCCAGGACTCAAGTCCGGCCTGCCGGTTTCCCTGAATCCCTTCATAAATGTTACTTTGCTCACACTCCAACAGCACGTCAAGTATTAAAAACCATTTGTCTCCATTCACTCCTATCAAACACGCTCAAGCATGCCTGCTGGAAGTCCAAGCCCCTCGCACACAAAACCTCCTTTACCCCCTCCCTCCAACCCTTCCTAGGCCGACCCCTACCCCGCCTTCCTTCCACTACAGACTGATACACTCTTGAAGTCATTCTGTTTCGCTCCATTCTCTCTACATGTCCGAACCACCTCAACAACCCTTCCTCAGCCCTCTGGACAACAGTTTTGGTAATCCCGCACCTCCTCCTAACTTCCAAACTACGAATTCTCTGCATTATATTCACACCACACATTGCCCTCAGACATGACATCTCCACTGCCTCCAGCCTTCTCCTCGCTGCAACATTCATCACCCACGCTTCACACCCATATAAGAGCGTTGGTAAAACTATACTCTCATACATTCCCCTCTTTGCCTCCAAGGACAAAGTTCTTTGTCTCCACAGACTCCTAAGTGCACCACTCACTCTTTTTCCCTCATCAATTCTATGATTCACCTCATCTTTCATAGACCCATCCGCTGACACGTCCACTCCCAAATATCTGAATACGTTCACCTCCTCCATACTCTCTCCCTCCAATCTGATATTCAATCTTTCATCACCTAATCTTTTTGTTATCCTCATAACCTTACTCTTTCCTGTATTCACCTTTAATTTCCTTCTTTTGCACACCCTACCAAATTCATCCACCAATCTCTGCAACTTCTCTTCAGAATCTCCCAAGAGCACAGTGTCATCAGCAAAGAGCAGCTGTGACAACTCCCACTTTGTGTGTGATTCTTTATCTTTTAACTCCACGCCTCTTGCCAAGACCCTCGCATTTACTTCTCTTACAACCCCATCTATAAATATATTAAACAACCACGGTGACATCACACATCCTTGTCTAAGGCCTACTTTTACTGGGAAAAAATTTCCCTCTTTCCTACATACTCTAACTTGAGCCTCACTATCCTCGTAAAAACTCTTCACTGCTTTCAGTAACCTACCTCCTACACCATACACTTGCAACATCTGCCACATTGCCCCCCTATCCACCCTGTCATACGCCTTTTCCAAATCCATAAATGCCACAAACACCTCTTTAGCCTTATCCAAATACTGTTCACTTATATGTTTCACTGTAAACACCTGGTCCACACACCCCCTACCTTTCCTAAAGCCTCCTTGTTCATCTGCTATCCTATTCTCCGTCTTACTCTTAATTCTTTCAATTATAACTCTACCATACACTTTACCAGGTACACTCAACAGACTTATCCCCCTATAATTTTTGCACTCTCTTTTATCCCCTTTGCCTTTATACAAAGGAACTATGCATGCTCTCTGCCAATCCCTAGGTACCTTACCCTCTTCCATACATTTATTAAATAATTGCACCAACCACTCCAAAACTATATCCCCACCTGCTTTTAACATTTCTATCTTTATCCCATCAATCCCGGCTGCCTTACCCCCTTTCATTTTACCTACTGCCTCACGAACTTCCCCCACACTCACAACTGGCTCTTCCTCACTCCTACAAGATGTTATTCCTCCTTGCCCTATACACGAAATCACAGCTTCCCTATCTTCATCAACATTTAACAATTCCTCAAAATATTCCTTCCATCTTCCCAATACCTCTAACTCTCCATTTAATAACTCTCCTCTCCTATTTTTAACTGACAAATCCATTTGTTCTCTAGGCTTTCTTAACTTGTTAATCTCACTCCAAAACTTTTTCTTATTTTCAACAAAATTTGTTGATAACATCTCACCCACTCTCTCATTTGCTCTCTTTTTACATTGCTTCACCACTCTCTTAACTTCTCTCTTTTTCTCCATATACTCTTCCCTCCTTGCATCACTTCTACTTTGTAAAAACTTCTCATATGCTAACTTTTTCTCCCTTACTACTCTCTTTACATCATCATTCCACCAATCGCTCCTCTTCCCTCCTGCACCCACTTTCCTGTAACCACAAACTTCTGCTGAGCACTCTAACACTACATTTTTAAACCTACCCCATACCTCTTCGACCCCATTGCCTATGCTCTCATTAGCCCATCTATCCTCCAATAGCTGTTTATATCTTACCCTAACTGCCTCCTCTTTTAGTTTATAAACCTTCACCTCTCTCTTCCCTGATGCTTCTATTCTCCTTGTATCCCATCTACCTTTTACTCTCAGTGTAGCTACAACTAGAAAGTGATCTGATATATCTGTGGCCCCTCTATAAACATGTACATCCTGAAGTCTACTCAACAGTCTTTTATCTACCAATACATAATCCAACAAACTACTGTCATTTCGCCCTACATCATATCGTGTATACTTATTTATCCTCTTTTTCTTAAAATATGTATTACCTATAACTAAACCCCTTTCTATACAAAGTTCAATCAAAGGGCTCCCATTATCATTTACACCTGGCACCCCAAACTTACCTACCACACCCTCTCTAAAAGTTTCTCCTACTTTAGCATTCAAGTCCCCTACCACAATTACTCTCTCACTTGGTTCAAATGCTCCTATACATTCACTTAACATCTCCCAAAATCTCTCTCTCTCCTCTGCATTCCTCTCTTCTCCAGGTGCATACACGCTTATTATGACCCACTTCTCGCATCCAACCTTTACTTTAATCCACATAATTCTTGAATTTACACATTCATATTCTCTTTTCTCCTTCCATAACTGATCATTTAACATTACTGCTACCCCTTCCTTTGCTCTAACTCTCTCAGATACTCCAGATTTAATCCCATTTATTTCCCCCCACTGAAACTCTCCTACCCCCTTCAGCTTTGTTTCGCTTAGGGCCAGGACATCCAACTTCTTTTCATTCATAACATCAGCAATCATCTGTTTCTTGTCATCCGCACTACATCCACGCACATTTAAGCAACCCAGTTTTATAAAGTTTTTCTTCTTCTCTTTTTTAGTAATTGTATACAGGAGAAGGGGTTACTAGCCCATTGCTCCCGGCATTTTAGTCGCCTCATACGACACGCATGGCTTACGGAGGAAAGATTCTTTTCCACTTCCCCATGGACAATAGAAGAAATAAAAAAAGAACAAGAGCTATTTAGAAAAAGGAGAAAAACCTAGATGTATGTATATATATATATGCATGTGCGTGTCTGTGAAGTGTGACCAAAGTGTAAGTAGGAGTAGCAAGATATCCCTGTTATCTTAGCGTGTTTATGAGACAGAAAAAGAAACCAGCAATCCTACCATCATGCAAAACAGTTACAGGTTTTTGTTTCACAGTCATCTGGCAGGACGGTAGTACTTCCCTGGGTGGTTGCTGTCTACCAACCTACTACTTGTTATGCTGAGTATTTCAAGAAAATTAGGTCAGTGTCCCAGGATAACACCCACACTAGTCGACTAACACCCAGGTAGCCATTTACTGATGGGTAAACATAGACAACAGGTGTAAAGAAACACGCCTAATGTTTCTACCCTGACTGGGAATCGAATATTTACCAAAAATCATATATGGCTAACCCAAGCCAGGTACTAAAAATAAGCCACGTTGACTTTTTTGGGTTATCCTAAGTTCTCTACACATATGCTGCTATGTGTGATAATCTATAGAGAGAAAATAACTTTTTTGTTTCATGTTTATGGTGGAGTATGAGTGTATATCATAGTTAGCCCTGTGCTATACTCTGTTTTCTCTAATATAAGCCCCCAAGACAAGGATAGGAGAATGGTATTTGTTTACCATATCCTCTTCATAACTCTGTCGAACTGATCGGTGTTATGCCAAATATTATTCATTCTGGAGTATTTAATATGTTTTATGTTATTTATATTGTTTATTATGTCATATTAGATCAATTGTGATAGGCAAATAAGCTGTAGTGTTGATATTAGTGTAATAGTAAAGTATATTCTCCTGCATCATGAGACTGAGCTCATGACAACTGACAGTGGCTTCAAAGCCTCCTTATCTTTAATGGATAATGTACTGTGTAGGTGCTTTACATAATGAGAAGCATTTCTTTTCATTGGAACCATGGCTAGGGCTAAAAGTAAGCAGGTTAAAACAATAAATGGAGAAAAAGAAATTGGAATGACTTATGCAGCAAGTAGCGCCACCAAACAGTACCAGCAGGTTGGTGTGGCGACCCTGGAAATTTGAAATTATGCTAGCCAAAATTAGTGCCGAATAACTGAAGGAACCGAATAACTGATTGCTGGATTTGTGATGGCGGACCTGTATTAGCGTCATATTGAAGTATTTTGTCGTGCCTCCTGAGAGCAGTAATTCCTCTGGAACAGATTAATGCTATTCCAATTAATTTAAATGAGGAAAATTGGCAGCTTTATACATCATTAGTAAGGCCTCACCTAGATTACGCAGCTCAGTTCTGGTCTCCATATTACAAAATGGATATAAATTCATTAGAAAACATTCAACAAAGGAGAACAAAATTAATTCATAGGATTAGAAATCTTTCGTATGAAGAAAGATTGAAGTCCCTCAAATTACATTCACTTGCAAGACGAAGAATGAGGGAAGACGTGATAGAATTGTATAAGTGGAAGATGGGTATTAACAAAGGGGATATAAATAAGGTTTATGGAGAGTATGGAGGAGGTGAATGTATTCAGATATTTAGGAGTGGATGTGTCAGCAGATGGGTGTATGAAAGATGAGGTGAATCATAGAATTGACGAGGGAAAAAAGGTAAGTGGTGCACTGAGGAGTCTGTGGAGACAGAACTTGACAATAGAAGCAAAGAAGGGAATGTATGAGAGTATAGTTATACCAACGCTTGTATATAGCTGTGAAGCGTGGGTGGTGAATGTTGCAACAAGAGGGCTGGAGGCAGTGGAGATGTCGTGTCTTAGGGCAATGTGTGCTGTGAATATAATGCAGAGAATTCATAGTTGGAAATTAGGAGATGCGGGATTACCAAAACTATTATCCAGAGGGCTGAGGAGGGGTTGTTAAGGTGGTTCAGACATGTAGAGAGGATGGAGCAAAATAGAATGACTTGGAGAGTGTATAAATCTGTAGTAGAGGGAAGGCGGGGTAGAGGTCGGCCTAGGAAAGGTTGGAGAGAGGGGGTAAAGGAGGTTTTGAGTTTGGGAGAGAAGAAATTACGTTTAGCACATGAGAGGGCAGAGTCTGAAATGGGAAGGGTAGCCAAGACTGGAAAACAGGAAGAGTGGAAATTTCTGCTGGAAGGAACTGAGGATCACAGATGCGGAGGGCACAGAGAAAGAGGGAGGTAAGAACACTTCTCTTGACAGGGGAAGCATGATAGGAAAAGTAGTGAATGTACATGCCAGGTTGAAGATGCCTTCAACATGCTCTCTTTGCAGCTCTACCACAAGATCTCTGTAACCTTCTCTCTACCATTGCCTTTGACATTGCTCGCCTGAATATACAAATTCATTCTTCTAAACTGCAGAATAAACTTCGTCTCATCTCAGCTAGCCCTTGGTCTAAATTCTTGGTTTTGGCCTTTCCTTTGCCACTTCACCTACCCCTTGCACTGGTATTGCCGTGATTATCTCTTTTGATTCTTTTCGTCAGTCTCGCTCCCGTAATCTTCCTGACTTGTCCACTTTACGTGGCGCTCTCCTTCCTGCTCTTGATAGTCTGTTTTCTAAGAACCACCACCTTCTGTGCCATTACCAACTTGCCCTTTCTTCTCTTAAATCTAACACTAACATTGTCATACTATCTTCTGACAAAGGTAAGTCAGTAGTCATCCTTGATCGTGAGGATTACCTCCATAAAGCTGAAGTCTTGCTCTCTGACTCACGTACCTACACTCCTCTCATTTCCAACCCTCTTGATCGCATCAAGAGAACTTTCAACAAGAAACTAAGGACTCTGTCCGACCTCTGTCCTCCTGACTTTGACCTTGTTTAACGGTTTCGTGTCATCTGTCCCCCTCTTCCTTATTTCTGTGGCCTTCCCGAAACTCATAAACCTGATATTCCTCTATGTCCTATCATATCCTCTAGAGGTTCTGTCTCTTATTCTCTTGCTTCTTGGTTGGCCAAAACCCTCACTCCTTTTCTTGGTACTTTTTCTCCTGCCCACCTCCATCACTCTCAAGACTTCATTGAACGGGTTCGCTCTCTCCTGACCTGTAAGATGCTTAGTCTTGACGTCGAGTCCCTCTTCACCAATGTCCCTCTTGATGATGTGATTTTCTTAGAGAGAAGGCCCATGTAGGGTTTCATCATCTCCCTATACCTATTGATGTCTTGATCTTATCCACCTCTGTGTGGACTCTAATTCCTTTTCCTTCCAAGGGAAATATTATTCTCAAACCTTCGGTGTCGCTATGGGCTCTCCCCTCTCTCTCCTGTCCTTGCTAATCTTTACATGGAATACTTCGAGACTGCTGTTCTTCCTACCATCGATGTGCGCCCTTCACTCTGGCTCCACTATGTGGATGACATCTTTGCTCTGTGGCCTCATGACTCCAGTCTCTTCCAACCTTTTCTTGAAGCTCTTAATAATCTTGCCTCTTCCATTAAGTTGAAGCTGAATGGGAATCTAATTCCTTGCTTCCTTTCCTTGGTGTCCATGTCCACTGCTCAGATAAAGGTTTTTCCTTTTCTGTTTACTGCAAACCTATGCACAGTGGCATGTACATTCATTACTTTTCCTATCATGCTTCCCCTGTCAAGAAAAGTGTTCTTATCTCCCTCTTTCTCCATGCCCTCCGCATCTGTGATCCTCAGTTCCTTCCAGCAGAAATTTCCACTCTTCATAATTCGTTTTCCCGTCTTGGCTACCCTTCCCATTTCATAGACTGCCCTCTCACATGCTAAACGTAATTTCTTCTCTCCCAAACACTACTCCTGGGAAATCTTCTGTCCTCTGCCTTCCCTACATTTCCAGTCTTTCTAATCTCAACAATTCTCTCCGTCCCTTAGACATCATGCTTACTTTCCGCCAGACTAACACTCTTTGCACTAATCTCGTTCATACCTCTCCTCCCTCTACAGATGTTCCTGGTGTCTACTCTATTTCTTGCTCCTCCTGTCCTCTTAAATACAGTGGACCCCCGGATAACGATATTTTTTCATTCCAGAAGTATGTTCAGGTGCCAGTACTGACCGAATTTGTTCCCATAAGGAATATTGTGAAGTAGATTAGTCCATTTCAGACCCCCAAACATACACGTACAAACGCACTTACATAAATACACTTACATAACTGGTCGCATTGGGAGGTGATCGTTAAGCGGGGGTCCACTGTACTTTGGAGAAACTGGCCGATCTCTTTCTGACAGACTTAGGGAGCACAAAAATAGTGTTAGGCTTGCTGACACTAACAATGCTCTTTTCTGTCACATCAGAGATCACAGCCATCCTATTGACTGGCCTTCTGCTAAAACTGTCTTCCCTACTTCCAACTTTAACAGTCGCCGTCTGGTTGAATCCTCCCTAATACACAACTTTCCTTGTATGAATCTTAGTCCTGGCTTCGTCTCTGTAGATGCCTTCCTCTCCCACTACATTGTAAAATGCTCCAAACTTCAGAACACCCGTGACTTAACCTGATTCCTCCTTTTTTCTTCTTCTCCCTCTTCCCCTTTCCTCTTTCCTTTTTTCTCTTCTGGGTTGTCTTTCTTCTGTCTTGTGTTTCTGTTCCTTCATTATTTATTTCATTATTTACCCCCACCCCCCATCTCTGTGTTCTTGCTCTCCCTCTGTGGACACCTCTATTGCTGCTGCTGCTGCTGCTGCTGCTGCTGCTGCTGCCGCTGCTGCTGCCGCTGCTGCCGCTGCCGCCGCCGCCGCCACCGCCAATACTACTACCACCTATATATACCAGTCCTGCTCTACTTCTCGTTAGTGTGACTTTATAAATGGTCCAAGTCTGACTGAAACGTCGCCATAAGCGCCTGTCTTCTCTGTGCGGGTTATTTGTGTATCGTTCCAGTCACAGTATTGTGCCTTTTTTTTTTTATTTAGGTCTGTAATAAATGAAATTCCTCCAGCTTCTTTCAATGCTTCCTTGCATTATTTTGTTTGTTGGATATCACATAATTTCTTGATAC